>NC_060197.1:37428674-37608674 GCF_021184085.1 Oncorhynchus gorbuscha
CTCTAGCCAGATGAATATTTTACCAAGTAGAATACATGCTGAACCAGGGTCTTGTTCATTTGTAAGAAAACTTTTTGAAAAGTATTAAAACTGGCAGGTACCCCTTGACTGTGTCCAATAACAGCGCAGATTTGTCTGTTTCCGAAACATAACATTCATGTTATGGTGTGCCTTCCTGAACACAGAATGGACCACTATATGCCCAGTAAACACACTACCTACCTACCTACCTACCTACCTACCTACCTACCTACCTACCTACCTACCTACCTACCTACCACCACACAAAAACAAGGTAAAGATACATCTAGATGGACTATGATGGCGACAGTGCGAGTGTGTTATGATTCAGTCCTTTAGAGGGTTATTTGGAGGTTATAAATGATGGGCTATCCACTACAGGTGATGCTGTAAGTGTTATTCTTCTCACTATGTTATCGCTCCCCGAGGATTGTGGGTAGTGATCTGGCCACCTGGGAAATATTAGAGATCCATTCAGACCTCTTCATTCATTTTGGGCCCATTATTCTGAATAAAAGTCAGGTCGGGCTCCACCACCACGTGTCGTTAAAAGGATCCGCTGGAAAGGGGAGGGGAATAGATGGACTGGACACGTCTTTCTAGAATGAGGCCCAGGAGAAATAAGCTCTGTCTACACAAGGATGTGAATGTGTGTGTGTGTGTGTGTGTGTGTGTGTGTGTGTGTGTGTGTGTGTGTGTGTGTGTGTGTGTGTGTGTGTGTGTGTGTGTGTGTGTGTGTGTGTGTGTGTGTGTGTGTGTGTGTGTGTGTGTGTGTGTGTGTGTGTGTGTGTGTGTGTGGCGGGGGATAGCTAAAGTGCCCCTACTACATTGGGGAACATAAAGTATCCATAGAGTTGCTAGAAGAGAACACACAAAAAATGACTCAATGCCCCATGATGCATTGGAGGACTTAACGTTTAGCTTAAAGCGGGGTCAATGATCATCTTAATCCAGATGATACCAAAGGACGACCAAAACATCCTGTAGGCTAAGCTTCTCAAATCACACAGCTAATAAATATAGCCACTTCCATTCCTCCGACAAAGACGTAATTATCTGAGGTTATTGTGCCTGTGAGGCTGCATTAGAAAGCGAACAGGGGTTAATAGAGGATTGTTTGATGTTGTGCTTGTGGGTGATAATCTTCTCATGTTCCCTTGGCCCAAATTCAGAGAATCAGAGTCATTTGACAACACGCCCTGCCCCTACAGGCCTGGGCCCTCACACAACAACCCCAACCTCCAACACTGATGCAATTATCATCAACCCCAACCTCCAACACTAAGATCTGTGTTTTAGCCTCTGGCCACCAGTGATGCTGAATGATGGGGAATTTCTTGGGAGAGAGAAAGAGGGGGAAAGAAGTAGGGTGATAGAAAGGGGGAGGGAAAGAAGTAGGGTGATAGAAAGAGGGGGAAAGAAGTAGGGTGATAGAAAGGGGAGGGAAAGACAGAGAGAGAAAGAGGGGGAAAGAAGTAGGGTGATAGAAAGGGGGAGGGAAAGAAGTAGGGTGATAGAAAGACAGGGGAGAGGGGAAAGAAGTAGGGTGATAGAAAGGGGGAGGGAAAGAAGTAGGGTGATAGAAAGGGGGAGGGAAAGAAGTAGGGTGATAGAAAGGGGGAGGGAAAGACAGAGAGAGATGCGGAGACAAGAAGAAAACGGGAAACATTTTTTAAAAAAGAAATGAAGAGAGAGTTTCTGGGAGAGCATGATAATGAAGACAGTTCATTCAGAAGTAGACTGTGTATGAGGAGATTAGCCTGCTAGCGGGCCGATACAGTCCACCGACTCGTCAAAGTAGCTGAGGGCAAGGCAGAGCTGCGGCGGAGGAGAGGAGAAGAAGAAGAGAGGTGCAGATGAGCGCTCTAGCGGGGCGATCATTTTAATTAAGAATTGGAGTTTGGGGTAAATAGGCATTTCCAGGTCAACCTTAGCTGAGCCTGGCTGCATGCCAAATGGTACCCTATTCCCTATTTAGTGCACTACTTTTGACCAGGACCCATAGGGATAAAAAGTAGTGCAGTAAACAGGGAGCCATTTGAGACACAAACCCTGTCTAGGTAGGTGAGTCTCACTGCTGCAGGGCTGCAGGGTTCTGGTCTGGGGAGCTGTCCACAGTGAGGTGGCGCTGAAATGGCAAGATTATGTGCCTGTAGCCTCTTTCTTCTCTGCACTCTTCTGTTCTCTTCACCTACAGTGCCTCAAGGGTCTCTCTCTTTCTTTTTCTCTCGCTCTCTCCTCTCTCTTTCCTTGATTATTTTCTCTTCACTTTTCCAAGTCATCCCTGTGGACAGAAGTTCCCTTCTCTCTATGCTATACTGGTTTCTTTTCTCTTTACCTTTTCAGCTCCTGTCAATTTAAGCCTAGATATATCGTCCTTTATCTTTCCACTTCCCTCCATCTCTTACATTGCCCCTGTTTATCCCCCCAATCCCCATACCTTCCTCCTCTCTCTCTTACCTTCCTCCTCTGTCACCTTCCCCGTCTCTTACCTTCCTCCTCTCTCTCTTACCTTCCCCCTGTCTCTTACCTTCCTCCTCTGTCACCTTCCCCGTCTCTTACCTTCCTCCTCTCTCTCTTACCTTCCCCGTCTCTTACCTTCCTCCTCTCTCTCTTACCTTCCCCCCGTCTCTTACCTTCCTCCTCTCTCTCTTACCTTCCCCCTGTCTCTTACCTTCCTCCTCTGTCACCTTCCCCATCTCTTACCTTCCTCCTCTCTCTCTTACCTTCCCCCTGTCTCTTACCTTCCTCCTCTGTCACCTTCCCCGTCTCTTACCTTCCTCCTCTCTCTCTTACCTTCCCCCTGTCTCTTACCTTCCTCCTCTGTCACCTTCCCCGTCTCTTACCTTCCTCCTCTCTCTCTTACCTTCCTCCTCTCTCTCTTACCTTCCCCCTGTCTCTTACCTTCCTCCTCTGTCACCTTCCCCGTCTCTTACCTTCCTCCTCTCTCTCTTAACTTGCTCATCTCCATCTTGGGTTAGACCCCCCCCCCCCGTTAAGTATGTCACTGTAGACCACCCTCAGCCCCCAGCTGTGCCCTGTGAATTAATTGCCCCCCATTTATCTTTTGAGTTTGTACTGTTAGGTGACCTAAACTGGGATATGCTAAACACCCCGGCCGTCCTACAATCTAAATTAGATGCCCTCAACCCCACACAAATAATCATGGAACCTACCAGGTACAACCCTAAATCTGTAAACATGGGAACCCTCATAGATATCATCCTGACCAACCTGCCCTCTAAATACACCTCTGCTGTCTTCAACCAGGATCTCAGCGATCACTGCCTGCATCTGTAATGGGTCCGCGGTCAAACGACCACCCCTCATCACTGTCAAACGCTCCCTAAAATACTTCAGCGAGCAGGCCTTTCTAATCGACCTGACCCGTGTATCCTGAAGGATATTGACCTCATTCCGTCAGTACAGGATGCCTGGTTATTCTTTAAAAGTGCTTTTCTCTCCATCTTAAATAAGCATGCCCCATGCAACAATTTAAAACTAAGAACAGATGTAGCTCTTAGTTCACTCCAGACCTGACTGCCCTTGACCAGCACAAAAACATCCTGTGGCGTTCTGCATTAGCATCGAATAGCCGCCGCGATATGCAACTTTTCAGGGAAGATAGGAACCAATACAAACAGGCAGTTAGGAAAGCAAAGGCTAGCTTTTTTCAAACAGAAATGTTCATCCTGTAGCACAAACTACAAAACGTTCTGAGACACTGTAAAGTCCATAGAGAATAAGAGCACCTCCTCCCAGCTGCCCACTGCTCTAAGGCTAAGAAACACTGTCACCACTGATAAATCTACGAAAATCGAGCATTTCAAGAAGCATTTTTCTACGGCTGGCCATGCTTTCCACCTGGCTACCCCAACCCCAGCCAACAGGGGGTAGTGTAATGTCGCTGTGTTGTCTTTCATGAAGTCACCAACATGACATAAAACTGGATCGTAGCTGACGTCTCCGTTTCCATTCCACATTCTCTGAATTAGGAATAGTGTTTACTTCTTCAATTCTGGGACCTAGTAGAATCGGCGGGAGAGTCCCTTTGTCTCCCTGTGAAATTCTCTCTCTGCATACTGCATGGTCCAGGGAGAAAAGAGTTTCAGCAAGGAATTTACGACGTGGTTGTAATGTCGAAAAACTAACAGGAGAGGGGGGTTTGTTCACATCTCTGCTAGCCAATTCACTGAAAGGGCTAGCATCATGACAAAGTTATACATTCTCAAAATCTTCCCAGATCAATAAGAAATACACTAGCAGGTCTGGCTAATGGAATACATCTCATGCCCTAGATTAGGACGTTCTGGGATGAAGCATTTTCTCAGAAAGCTGAAGCCAAAAGTGAGGAGGGAGGAAGAGAGAGAGATAGAGGGAGAGAGAGCGAGAGATCCGACCACCCGCTGGGACTTACAGAAAGATGGGAGGGTCCATGTCCCTCCCTCCCCGAGCACTACTTAAAGTCAGCCTCCCAGCCAGACAGCCCATCAGACAGCCCATCCCAGACAACGAGGGTGGGACAACGTAGGTGGGTATGAGACATGAAAATAGGTTCCTATGAAATATCCCATGGCAAAGACAATATAGGGAACAGAGAGGGAAAAAAAACAATTCTGAACAGTTAGTCCTCAGGGTTTTGCCTGCTACAGAAGTTCTGTTATACTCACAGACATGATTCAAACAGTTTTAGAAACTTCAGAGTGTTTCCTATCCAAATCTATGAATAATATGCATATCTTATATTCTTGGCATGAGTAGCAGAAAGTTGAAATGGGGCACGCTATTTATCCAAAAGTGAAAATTCTGCCCTCTAGCTTCAAGAGGTTTTAAGATGTAATGTGAATACACCAAATACACCCCCAAAAAGAGAATTTGGGGCCATTTCTCCAAAACGAACGTGACCTCAACTTCCTTGGTGTGTGTGTTCCTACAGTATGTGTGTTTGTTTTTGTTCAGGGAGCAATTCAAGAGCCACAAGGGCTTCAGACAGAGGGACAGAGAGAGAGAGAGACAGAGACATGGTCTAAGGTCCTGGCTCTGCTAGTCTAGTCAGGCAGGCTGGAGGGAGGCTGATAATTAATCACAATAGGAGAAGCCTACAGGATATATCCCATATCCCCATGGCCATATACCCAGGGCCATATACCCAGGGCCATATCCCCAGGACCATATCACCAGGGCCATACCACCAGGGCCATATCCCCATGGCCATATACCCAGGGCCATATACCCAGGGCCATATACCCAGGGCCATATCCCCAGGACCATATCACCAGGGCCATACCACCAGGGCCATATCCCCATGGCCATATACCCAGGGCCATATACCCAGGGCCATATCCCCAGGGCCATATCCCCAGGACCATATCCCCAGGGCCATATCCCCAGGACCATACCACCAGGGCCATATCCCCAGGGCCATATCCCCAGGGCCATACCACCAGGGCCATATCCCCAGGGCCATATCCCCAGGACCATATCCCCAGGGCCATATCCCCAGGGCCATACCACCAGGACCATATCCCCAGGGCCATACCCCCCCTCCCCCGGCCTGTAACCTCAGGCCCCATGCCATGCACTGTAGGAGAGTGCTAGGGGGAGTGTGTAGGGTGGATTGACAGTGTGTACAGGGAGGCTGTACTGTATGTGGCTGAGTCGATCTGTCTGTCTGAGTTGAAGTGTATTTACTTGAGATTGTGCTTAATTGTTTGACCCTGTCTGACTTACTCAGTGTGTGTGTTTGTGTTTGTGTGCTTGATCCTGTCTATGAGTTTGTGCGTGTGTGTGTGTGTGTAGTTGTTTGTGTGTGTATGTATGTGTGTGTGTCTCTACAAGTCTACATGTGTGTAGTCTCACGTGGACCGGGCCTGCCAGGGTCCATCAGGCTCACTCTGAGGCCCAGATGCTGGAGTCGGAGGTTGGCGAGCTTCACCAGCTGTTCCCCTCGGACGCCCAGACTTCATCCGGCCCACTGTCTGCTTGTCCCGGCCCGTTCCCCAGCCCCAGCCAATCACAGCGGGGGGTATTGAGAGGTCACACTGACTGATGTGGACAGCAGGTCTGTGCACAGCCTGCCCTCTTTAGAAACAACATCTCTCATGAGCAAAGTAACTTTGAGCTAAATAAATGAGGATGACTGCAGAGAGTGTAATGACTGCCTAGTCACTTCCATCTTCAGCCAGAAGCTCTGAGGTTGGTTTAGGACAGTATGTCGATGTTTAAATGCTGTTTCAATGTCATTAAGTGACCATACTGTCGCTGTGGGTCTTAGCAAAGAGCACACTAGTACAGCCATAACTCCAAGTATGTGAATACACACCTCCACATATCCTACAAAAGACATACATGGAAGTAGCGTGTCACCTCCACGTCAGAGCAGAGAAAGTAGTGCAGACTTACCATCACACGCATAGGGTCAACTAGCTACACATTCTCCACTACATCACTGCACCGCCCTAATCAAAGTATGGATCCAATCACTTTCAACTTCATTTTGCTCCGGAGGGAAATTGATGTGCTGCACAATCACACATTAAATCAGCGTTTCCCAAACCCGGTCATCAGGACCCCAAGGTTTGGGAAACGTTTTGTTTTTTTTGGTCCAGTAATACACAGCTGATTCCAATAATCAACTAATTATCAAGCTTTGATGATCAAGCAGGACTGAGTTTGTGAAATGTTGTATTAAGTAGACTTATCACACTTCATATGACAGACTCAGACAAAAGGGTCAGACAGACAGCCATCCATCCTAACCACCGGACCGAATAGGCGAGGGTATGAGAGGTCCAGGAATAGCCCTGAGGATACAAGCAGAGAGTATAGCCCAGAGTGTGTCCCAAATGGCACCCTATTCCCTATATAGTGCTTTTTTTTACCAGGGCCCATTGGGATGCAGCCCAGGTGATTAACACAACACTGCTGCCTCTCCCTCTTTCGGCCTACCTCTACCACAACATGAAAGGCCAGAGGCAGAGAGGAGCCAGAGAGGGGGTAGAGAGGAGCCAGAGAGGGGGTAGAGAGGAGCCAGAGAGGGGGTAGAGAGGTGGTAGAGAGGAGCCAGAGAGGGGGCAGAGAGGGGGATAGAGAGGGGGTAGAGAGGTGGTAGAGAGGAGCCAGAGAGGGGGCAGAGAGGGGGATAGAGAGGGGGTAGAGAGGAGCCAGAGAGGGGGTAGATTGGAGCCAGAGAGGGGGTAGAGAGGAGCCAGAGAGGGGTAGAGAGGTGGTAGAGAGGAGCCAGAGAGGGGGCAGAGAGGGGGATAGAGAGGGGGTAGAGAGGTGGTAGAGAGGAGCCAGAGAGGGGGCAGAGAGGGGGATAGAGAGGGGGTAGAGAGGAGCCAGAGAGGGGGTAGATTGGAGCCAGAGAGGGGGTAGAGAGGAGCCAGAGAGGGGGTAGAGAGGGGGTAGAGAGGAGCCAGAGAGGGGGATAGAGGGGGTAGAGAAGAGCCAGAGAGGGGTAGAGAGGAGCCAGAGAGGGGGTAGAGAGGAGCCAGAGAGGGGGTAGAGAGGGGGTAGAGAGGAGCCAGAGAGGGGTAGAGAGGGATCAGAGAGGGGGAAAGAGGGGGTAGAGAGGAGCCAGAGAGGGGGTGGAGAGGGGCCAGAGAGGGGATGAAGAGGAGCCAGAGAGGGGGTGAAGAGGAGCCAGAGAGGGGGCAGAGAGGGGGATAGAGAGGGGGTAGAGAGGTGGTAGAGAGGAGCCAGAGAGGGGGCAGAGAGGGGGATAGAGAGGGGTAGAGAGGAGCCAGAGAGGGGGTAGATTGGAGCCAGAGAGGGGGTAGAGAGGAGCCAGAGAGGGGGTAGAGAGGTGGTAGAGAGGAGCCAGAGAGGGGGCAGAGAGGGGGATAGAGAGGGGTAGAGAGGTGGTAGAGAGGAGCCAGAGAGGGGGCAGAGAGGGGGATAGAGAGGGGGTAGAGAGGAGCCAGAGAGGGGGTAGATTGGAGCCAGAGAGGGGGTAGAGAGGAGCCAGAGAGGGGGTAGAGAGGGGGTAGAGAGGAGCCAGAGAGGGGGATAGAGAGGGGGTAGAGAAGAGCCAGAGAGGGGTAGAGAGGAGCCAGAGAGGGGGTAGAGAGGAGCCAGAGAGGGGGTAGAGAGGGGGTAGAGAGGAGCCAGAGAGGGGGTAGAGAGGGATCAGAGAGGGGGAAAGAGGGGGTAGAGAGGAGCCAGAGAGGGGGTGGAGAGGGGCCAGAGAGGGGATGAAGAGGAGCCAGAGAGGGGGTGAAGAGGAGCCAGAGAGGGTAGAGAGGGGGTAGAGAGGAGCCAGAAAGGAGCCAGAGAGGGGGAAAGAGAGGGGGCAGAAAGGAGCCAGAGAGGGGGTAGAGAGGGGCCAGAGAGGGGGTAGAGAGGGGCCAGAGAGGGGGTAGAGAGGAGCCAGAGAGGGGGTAGAGAGGAGCCAGAGAGGGGGTAGAGAGGGGCCAGAGAGGAGGTAGAGAGGAGCCAGAGAAGGGGTAGAGAGGAGCCAGAGAGGGGGTGGAGAGGAGCCAGAGAGGGGGTAGAGAGGAGCCAGAGAGGGGGTAGAGAGGTCAGATCGGCCGTTAATTAGAGTTGTTTTGCTTGGTGCTCCACAAGGGTGTGCAGGGATAATTGGGCGAGGGAATAATTCTAGGTCATAGAACCCATCTAGATATTTGCACATACAGTACACACACACATATACACACACACCTACCTGTTAGATATAGATATACACAGCTGTATGAACACACGTTTGTACACACTCACACACAAGTACCCATCTCACAGGCATTTACATATGTTTGCATGCACACAGGTCAAAAGTTTGGACACACCTACTCATTCAAGGTTTTTTCTTTATGTTTACTATTTTCTACATTGCAGTATAATAATAAAGACATCAAAATGATGTAGTAAGCAAAAAAGTGTTAAACAAATCAAAACATGTTTTATATTTGAGATTCCGCAAAGTAGTCACCTTGAGCCAATCAGTTGTGTTGTGACAAGGTAGGGTTGTATACAGAAGGTAGCCCTATTTAGTAGAAGACCGAGTTACTTTAAGACATGAAAGGTCAGTCAATTCGCAAAAACCATGAAGCGCTATGATGAAACTGGATCTCATGAGGACCCCCATAGGAATGGAAGATCCAGAGTTACCTCTGCTGCAGAGGATAAGTTCATTACAGTTACCAGTCTCAGACTGCAGCCCAAATAAATGCTTCACAGAGTTCAAGTAGCAGACACATCTCAACATCAACTGTTCAGAGGAGACCGTGTGAATCAGGCCTTCATGGTCGAATTGCTGCAAAGAAACCTTTACTAAAGGACATCAATAATAAGAAGAGACTTGCTTGGGCCAAGAAATATGTGCAATGGACATTAGACCGGAGGGAATCTGTCCTTTGGTCTGATGAGTTCAAATATGAGATTTTTGGTTCCTACCGCTGTGTCTTTGTGAGGAGTGGATGAACGGATGATCTCTGCATGTGTAGTTCCCACTGTGAAGCACTGGTGAGGAGGTGTGATGGTGCTTTGCTGGTGACACTGTCTGTGATTTATTTAGAATTCAAGACACACTTAACCAGCATGGCTACCACAGCATTCTGCAGCGATACGCCATCCCATCTGGTTTGCACTTAGTGGGACTATCATTTATTTTTCAACAGGAAAACGACCCAACACACCTCCAGGCTGTTTAAGGGCTACTTGACCAAGGAGTGTGATGGAGTGCTGCAACAGATGACCTGGCCTCCACAATCACCCAACCTCATGGTTTGGGATGAGTGGGACCGCAGAGTGAAGGAAAAGCAGCCAACAAGTGCTCAGCATATGTGGGAACTCCTTCAAGACTGTTGGAAAAGCATTCCAGGAGAAGCTGGTTGAGAGAATGCAAAGTGTGCAAAGCTGTCATCAAGTAAAAGGGTGGCTACTTTGAAGAATCTCAGATATAAAATATACTTTCATTTGTTTAACACTTTTTTGGTTACTACCTGATTCCATACGTGTTATTTCATAGTTTTGATGTCTTCACTATTATTCTACAATGTAGAAAGTAGTATAAATAAAGAAAAACCCTGGAATGTGTAGGTGTGACCAAACTTTTGACTCATACTGTACACCCACACACAATATCCACATCTCTCCTCCTCTTCTGGTCTTTCCAAAACAAAAAGACTATCTCGCTGTGGCCGCAGTTTCAATAGTGAAATGAGTCAATGTTTACTCTCTCCAACTGTAATCACACAGTCAGACGACAGTAATGATAACAGTGGGACTAACACACCTCCCAAAACAGCAGTGTTGGAAGTAGCCAGTCAAGACAGCCCTTCTCATAATTACAAAGAGCAACACAAAGATCATTTCTACTTTGAAAGGAGCAGCCTCTTTACCTGAAGATGAAGGTTTGGGAGAATGAAAATGTAAATTCCTAAAATGATTAAAGGGATTTAGGTGTTTCATTGTTTTACGTAAGCGGGGTTGATTGATGTTGATAAGTACAGCAGCAGGACTTGATACTGAATAAACCAGCAGAGATAGACAGAGTTTACACATCCATTATTTCAGATGATTGATGTTGATAAGTACAGCAGCAGGACTTGATACTGAATAAACCAGCAGAGATAGACAGAGTTTACACATCCATTATTTCAGATGATTGATGTTGATAAGTACAGCAGCAGGACTTGATACTGAATAAACCAGCAGAGATAGACAGAGTTTACACATCCATTATTTCAGATGATTGATGTTGATAAGTACAGCAGCAGGACTTGATACTGAATAAACCAGCAGAGATAGACAGAGTTTACACATCCATTATTTCAGATGATTGATGTTGATAAGTACAGCAGCAGGACTTGATACTGAATAAACCAGCAGAGATAGACAGAGTTTACACATCCATTATTTCAGATGATTGATGTTGATAAGTACAGCAGCAGGACTTGATACTGAATAAACCAGCAGAGATAGACAGAGTTTACACATCCATTATTTCAGATGATTGATGTTGATAAGTACAGCAGCAGGACTTGATACTGAATAAACCAGCAGAGATAGACAGAGTTTACACATCCATTATTTCAGATGATTGATGTTGATAAGTACAGCAGCAGGACTTGATACTGAATAAACCAGCAGAGATAGACAGAGTTTACACATCCATTATTTCAGATGATTGATGTTGATAAGTACAGCAGCAGGACTTGATACTGAATAAACCAGCAGAGATAGACAGAGTTTACACATCCATTATTTCAGATGATTGATGCTGATAAGTACAGCAGCAGGACTTGATACTGAATAAACCAGCAGAGATAGACAGAGTTTACACATCCATTATTTCAGATGATTGATGTTGATAAGTACAGCAGCAGGACTTGATACTGAATAAACCAGCAGAGATAGACAGAGTTTACACATCCATTATTTCAGATGATTGATGTTGATAAGTACAGCAGCAGGACTTGATACTGAATAAACCAGCAGAGATAGACAGAGTTTACACATCCATTATTTCAGATGATTGATGTTGATAAGTACAGCAGCAGGACTTGATACTGAATAAACCAGCAGAGATAGACAGAGTTTACACATCCATTATTTCAGATGATTGATGTTGATAAGTACAGCAGCAGGACTTGATACTGAATAAACCAGCAGAGATAGACAGAGTTTACACATCCATTATTTCAGATGATTGATGTTGATAAGTACAGCAGCAGGACTTGATACTGAATAAACCAGCAGAGATCGACAGAGTTTACACATCCATTATTTCAGATGATTGATGTTGATAAGTACAGCAGCAGGACTTGATACTGAATAAACCAGCAGAGATAGACAGAGTTTACACATCCATTATTTCAGATGATCATTTCCTCATCATTTCAATTATAGGAAGCTGACTGACACATACATATTTAACTCAGTAAGTTGACTGAGATCACATTCTCATTTACAGCAACAACCTGGGGAATAGTTTCAGGGGGAAGAATGAATGAGCCAATAGGAAGCTGGGGATGGTTAGGTGACCATGATGGTGTGAGGGCCAGATTGGGAATTTAGCCAGCACACCGGGATCTTTAGTGACCACAGATAGTCAGGACACCCGTTTAATGTCCCACCCGAAAGACGGCAACCTGCACAGAGCAATGTCCCCAATCACTGCCCTGGGGAATTGGGATTATTATTTTTTTAGACTAGAGGAAAGAGTTCCTCTTACTGGCCCTCCAACACCACTTCCATCAGCATCTGGTCTCCCATCCAGGGACCAATCAGGACCTGCTTATCTTCAGAGCCAAGCCAGCAGTGGGATGCACGTACAAATGTTTACAGACACGTTACTTATCTTGAAAGAAAGGAAATGTACATTTTGGGTTTGAGCATCTCCTACTATTTGTATGATACGCATATACCACACGTTTGGTTCTGGGGCCACAATTCACATGTTGTCCTCCTCCATCCAACTCTATTCATCACAACCCACAGCTATCAATAAACATAATGAAAAAGACAACCAAATGCCAATGCCGTATAATAAAGCATATTAACTGCGGGTGCCTTTCAATCGGCCAATCAAACGACGGATGAGGCAGATGCCTGACAGAGAAGAAGACAGGGACATTATTAAGAGGAAGAAGGAGCAGTGATTACTAATTAAAAAACTGATGGCTTTTGAGGTTTTTTTTCTCCATGCTGGATGGATTCTTGTAATGGTAATAGAGTGCTCTAGATGTCGCAGCCCTGGTGCTGAATTCTGAATGATACGTTTGGGCCATTGTGTTGTGAGGAAGTGGAGGGAGGGGTGGATAGCACCAGTGGTGACCCACTTTTGAGTGCGTCGTCTGTGTTTGGCATGCGCCACGCCACCCCTCCCGATCCGAATGCCCTTCAACAGAGTGGCCAAAGAGACTGGTCTAACTGCTCTGGCTCTCTGATCGCCCTCCCTCAAATAGGCTGAGAGACACACTGAGACACCGAGACACACTGAGACACCGAGACACACTGAGACACCGAGACACACTGAGACACCGAGACACACTGACACTCTCTGACACTGAGACACACTGACACTCTCTGACACTGAGACACACTGACACTAAGACACACGGACACTAAGACACACTATCACACCGAAACCGAGACACTCTGAAACCGAGACACTGAGACACGCTGACACAGACGCACTGGCCCACTGACACTAAGGCACACTATCACACTGAAACCGAGACACACGGACACTAAATCACACTGAAACCGAGACACACGGACACTAAATCACACTGAAACCGAGACACACGGACACTAAATCACACTGAAACCGAGACACACGGACACTAAATCACACTGAAACCGAGACACACGGACACTAAATCACACTGAAACCGAGACACACGGACACTAAATCACACTGAAACCGAGACACACGGACACTAAATCACACTGAAACCGAGACACACGGACACTAAATCACACTGATACCGAGACACACTGACACCGAGACACACTGACACACACTGGCACTGAGACACACTGTAACTGAGACACACTGAGACTGAGACACACTGAGACACACAGACACCGAGACACACTGACACACACTGGCACTGAGACACACTGACACTGAGACACACTGAGACACACTGAGACACACAGACACCGAGACAGACTGACACCGAGACACACTGACACACACTGGCACTGAGACACACTGACACTGAGACACACTGAGACACACTGAGACACACAGACACCGAGACAGACTGACACCGAGACACACTGACACACACTGGCACTGAGACACACTGACACTGAGACACACTGACACTGAGACACACTAAATCACACTGATACCGAGACACACTGACACACACTGGCACTGAGACACACTGGCACTGAGACACACTGACACTGAGACACACTGACACTGAGACACACTGACACACACTGGCACTGAGACACACTGACACTGAGACACACTGACACTGAGACACACTGACACACACTGGCACTGAGACACACTGACACTGAGACACACTGACACACACTGGCACTGAGACACACTGACACTGAGACACACTGACACTGAGACACACTGAGACACACTGACACTGAGACACACTGTAACAGCGACACACTGTAACAGAGGCACACTGTAACAGAGGCACACTAACAGAGACACACTATAACAGAGACACACTGGCACTGAAACACACTGACACTGAGACACACTGTAACAGAGACACACTGACAGCGACACACTGTAACAGCGACACACTGTAACAGAGGCACACTGACAGAGACACACTGTAACAGAGACACACTGGCACTGAGACACACTGTAACAGAGACACACTGTAACATAGACACACTGTAACAGAGACACACTGTAACATAGACACACTGTAAAAAAGACACACTGTAACAGAGACACACTAACAGAGACACACTAACAGAGACACTTTGAGACACATTGAGACATACCGAGACACACTGTAACAGAGACACACTGTAACAGCGATACACTGTAACAGAGGCACACTGACAGAGACACACTGTAACAGAGACACACTGGCACTGAGACACACTGTAACAGAGACACACTGTAACATACACACACTGTAAAAAAGACACACTGTAACAGAGACACACTGTAACAGCGATACACTGTAACAGAGGCACACTAACAGAGACACACTGGCACTGAGACACACTGTAACAGCGACACACTGTAACAGAGGCACACTGACAAAGACACACTGTAACAAAGACACACTGTAACAGAGACACACTGTAACAGAGACACACTGACACACACTGAGACACACTGACACTGAGACACACTGACACTGAGACACACTGAGACACACTGGCACTGATGCACACTGTAACAGAGACACACTGGCACTGAGACACACTAACAGAGACACACTGACACACACTGAGACACACTGACACTGAGACACACTGACACTGAGACACACTGAGACACACTGGCACTGATGCACACTGTAACAAAGACACACTGGCACCGAGGCACATTGTAACAGAGACACACTGGCACTGAGGCACACTGTAACAGAGACACACTGGCACTGATGAACACTGTAACAGAGACACACTGGCACTGAGACACACTGGCACTGAGACACACTGTAACAGAGACACACTGTAACAAAGACACACTGGCACTGAGGTACACTGTAACAGAGACCCACTGGCACTGAGACAAACTGTAACAGAGACACACTGGCACTGAGACAAACTGTAACAGAGACACACTGGCACTGAGACACACTGTAACAGAGACACACTGTAACAAAGACACACTGGCACTGAGACACACTGTAACAGAGACACACTGTAACAAAGACACACTGGCACTGAGGTACACTGTAACAGAGACCCACTGGCACTGAGACAAACTGTAACAGAGACACACTGGCACTGAGACAAACTGTAACAGAAACACACTGGCACTGAGACAAACTGTAACAGAGACACACTGGCACTGAGACAAACTGTAACAGAGACACACTAACAGAGACACTTTGAGACACACTTAGACACTGAGACACAATTAGGCACTGAGACACACTTAGGCACTGAGACACACTTAGGCACTGAGACACACTTAGGCACTGAGACACACTTAGGCACTGATACACACTTAGGCACTGAGACACACTTAGGCACTGAGACACACTTAGGCACTGATACACACTTAGGCACTGAGACACACTTAGGCACTGAGACACACTTAGGCACTGATACACACTTAGGCACTGAGACACACTTAGGCACTGAGACACACTTAGGCACTGAGACACACTGGCACTGAGACACACTGGCACTGAGACACACTGGCACTGAGACACTGAGAGACAAACAGACACTGAGACACACTAAGATACTGAGACACAGACACACTGAGACACTGAGACACACTGATACTGAGACACACTAATACTGAGACACAGAGACACATTGACGATAGAGTGCCCTGTCATTCAGAGGAGAGGGGGGGTGAGAGGGGAGTAAGAAAAGGCAGTGGCATCTTGAGAGAGAGAGAGACATAGAGAGTGGTATTAGAGAAAGGATGGGAGGCAGAGAGAGTAAGAGAGAAGAAGCGTGAGAGAGTGGGAGAAAGAGAGTGGGAGAAATAGGGAAAGTGAGATGGAGAGATAAAAGAAAAGAACAAGATTGGGAGAAGAAGAGAGCAGGAGAAAGAGTATGACGGGAGAGACAAAACAGAGGCAAAAAGAATGACAGAATGACAGGGCATTTGAGTCAGCGTTGATTTCTACCAGTCATCATATATGCAAATATCCTAACAAAAACAACACCATAGCCAATCCCAAACATTCACCTTGAGCCAGCAGCACGCATCGGCACAACGGAAAATAGCAAAAGGACACTTGAATTTAAATTCAGAGTTTAAAAATAAAAAAGACTTTGCCCGGGAAACATGATGCACACCTTCCCTCCTCCACCTCATTCCTCCTCCCTCCTCCTTGAACCAAGCTGTTAATAAGCACAACACACGCTCCCCTCTCTCTGTATAAAAAGCTAATCAGTTTGCCTCTCCTCTTCCCTGCAGGGAACCTTGTGTTTTGTATATAGCAGCTCCTTAATGAAGGAACCTTGTGATGCATCATGCAAAACAAGGAGGAATGTCCCTGAGCTAAACACAAAACCTTGGAGCTGCCTGGCTGGGAAGACATGCAGGCATCATAAGATGAAAGCATGTTGTGCTAGTTGGCGTAGTCGGCCGGCGGCCATTACGGGGCAGAAACTAGATCCGGTGCTGAGCCAAAATGGAGGATGTGGTAAGGGGAGGGCAAAGTGGCTCTGACAGTTTGTTGGAGCATAGTGGTGGTTGCAATACTAGTTGTGGGTTTGATATTCCCCATGAATTACTGAAAACGTGTTGACTTTAAGTCACGTTGTATAAAAACGACTAAATCGCTTGCTACATTATGGTGTTATATCATCATGTGAACAAGTAGGATGATTTAGAAATATGGATTAAGCAGTCTAAACACTAGGAATCTGGAGTGTTTTTCTGCTTAGTTCAGCAGCAGTTGTGTTTGCGTAAATGTGCTGCTAATTGAGGCTGGTTGCGGTTCCGTTAAGCTGGACTGACAGGTCTCAGGGGCTGAGGCTGTGTAGCGATCCTCCTCCCTTCCCCACATGCACGCACACATGAACACACACACACCAAAGTGCAGTAACCCCAATTACCAGTAGAGTGGTGAGGCTGTTCAACAGTTTGAAAAGGTAGCCAGATGCTTACATGCTGGCTAGCATCAACTGGAGGAAACAGGATGGTACAACAGACACAGGTAACTGCATTCTGGCCCAGAGATGTCTGAAATGACTATGGGAGAATGAATAAGAGAGGGAGAGGGAGAAATAGAGAGGGAAACTAGTGGCACAGTAGTACCAGCTGTGTTGTGTGTTTCGCTACAGTCTCTCTGTGTGTGTAACCAGAGCTACATAGCTGTGTCAGTGGGGCTCAGTGTCTCTGCCCCTCTGTGTTGTTGTGACAGGGTCCTCTTAAGGACAGTCAAATTATCGCTCCAGCCACCCACCCCGTCTGTCTCCCTGAATCACCCTGCCGTCCTTGGACACAATTCAGTGTCCACTCTCTCCTCTCCTCTCCTCTCCCAGTACACACTCTCCTCTCCTCTCCTCTCCTCTCCTCTCCTCTCCTCTCCTCTCCTCTCCTCTCCTCTCCTCTCCTCTCCTCTCCTCTCCTCTCCTCTCCTCTCCTCTCCTCTCCTCTCCTCTCCTCTCCTCTCCCAGTACACACTTTCCTCTCCTCTCCTCTCCTCTCCTCTCCTCTCCTCTCCTCTCCTCTCCTCTCCTCTCCTCTCCTCTCCTCTCCTCTCCTCTCCTCTCCTCTCCTCTCCTCTCCTCTCCTCTCCTCTCCTCTCCTCTCCTCTCCTCTCCTCTCCCAGTACACACACTCCTCCCCGAGTACACACACACCTCTCCCAGTACACACACACTCCTCTCCAAGTACACACACACACTCCTCTCCCAGTACACACACACCTCTCCCAGTACGCACACACTCCTCTCCCAGTACACACACACACCTCTCCCAGTACACACACACTCCTCTCCCAGTACACACACACACCTCTCCCAGTACACACACACACTTACTCTGGTCGAACAACACGAAAATCAGCTAATCATCAAGCTTTGATAATTTAAATCAGCTGTGTATCGTTAGGGCAAAAAAAAGAAAGTGCACTCCTTGGGGTCCCCAGGAGCGAGTTTGGGAAACGCTGGCCTAGGGAGAGAGATGTGGTAGATAGACATGAGCCACACCTGATTTAAGAATCGAGGATCAAAACACATGACAGAAAAGTGTTGTTTTGTTTGGACGTGTTAAAGTGTGGCTCAGGTTCTGTAGCATTTCAAATCAGATGGTAATATGTGAACAAAGATAGAGAATGTGCAGTTAGTGTGACATACAGAGCCAGACAAATGTTTGTCAGTCAGACAGTGGTTATCTGATACGTGACGCAGATGTTCCGGGAATGCAACAAGACACACACACACACACTGTTGTCAGTAAGGTGGGATAATTTGAAGCTGCAGCCCATCTGTTTCGAGCTGCAGTAGCTCATTTATTCCGGGCAAAATTCATGATTTGCGGTCGTCCTTTGCATTACACATTAATCTGGCAAGGTATCTTTGCTGTAATCCATACTGGCCCCTCCGCCCGCCTGTCTCTTTGCCCGTCTGTCTCCTTGCCCGCCTGTCTCCTTGCCCGCCTGTCTCCTTGCCCGCCTGTCTCCTTGCCCGCCTGTCTCCTTGCCCATCGCACTGCATCTTAAATCCACCCGCGTGACAGTTTCATATTGAGGACCGACCAACGCCAATTTTGTTGAGTTTCCCCGTCTTTCAAAAGAGCTGGGAAAATAATATGCCGTCCATCAAGGCCCCGTCCTTACATAGCACAGGTTTCTACTGCATTCCACAGTATGCTAACTGGGCATTGTGCCACAGCTCCTCATCTTCCTCGGTCTTCCTTGGCTGCAGGGAAAGCTTAGGATCATCTCGGCTGTGATAATTCACAGTACAAGCAGCATCCTCCCATTCTCCCAGCCTTGTGTGCGCATGTGTGTGTCTAGTCCGTGGTGTGTATGAGGTTCTCCTTCAACCATTTCCAGGGTAATTGGCAGAACAGCATACACACCAACATACTCTGCTAAAACTTCCCAGAATGAATGCACCTTTTCTTGAAATTCACAGCTTCTGTCTTTCCTTGTCGTTGTGCATGGCAGGCAGGGGTAGAAACTAATCGCAGGACAATTTCAGAGTTGGCTACCCCTGCCTGCCATGCACAATGACAAGGAAAGACAAAAGCTTTTTTAAACAGGCATTTAAACGGCCTCCCTGAGAAGCAGGTGAGGATGAGCTGAGGCGATGGACAGACACACAGAGGCCCAATCTCAATAGTCTACAGTGGCTTCCTCTCCTTCCCTTCATCCATCTGCATTGATTGGAAAATACTTCCCAGGAGAAAACAATGCGTGTACTCTCATCTGGATGTCTCTCCCCTGTTCTTTCTGATCAGTGCAACTAAAGGATACGGGGATAGGAAGAGACTTATTTATACTACTGTGTGACTCAGGGATCATGGTGCCAGGCGTTGGCATGAAAGGATGCCCTGACGCCCCACGAAAACACAGGCTGCGTTTAGACAGGCAGAGCAATTATGATCATTATTTTCTCAGTAATTGGTCTTTTGACCAATTATGTAGTACCAGTCAAATTTTGGACACACCTACTCATTCAAGTTTGAATTTAATTTGTCCTATTTTCTACATTGTAGAATAGTAGTGAAGACATGCCAATTATGAAATAAAACATGGAATCATGTACTAACCCAAAAAAGTGTTACAAAAATATATTTTACATTTGAGATTCTTGAAAGTAGCCAGTCTTTGCCTTGAAGACAGCATTGCACGCTCTTGGCATTCTCTCAACCAGCTTCATGAGGTAGTCACCTGGAATGCATTTCAATTAAAAGTTGATTTGGGGAATTTATTTCCTTCTTAATGCGTTTGAGCCAAGTAGTTGTGTTGTGACAAGGTAGGGTGGTAATACAGAAGATAGCCCTATTTGGTACAAGTTTACATATACTTAGGTTGGAGTCATTAAAACTTGTTTTTCAACCACTCCCACATATTTCTTGTTAACGAACTATAGTTTTGGCAAGTCGGTTATGACATCTACTTTGTGTATGACACAAGCAATCTTACCAACAATTGTTTACAGATTATTTCACTTATAATTCACTGTATCACAATTCCAGTGGGTCAGAAGTTTACATACACTAAGTTGACTGTGCTTCTAAACAGCTTGAAAAATTCCAGAAAATGATGTCATGGCTTTAGAAGATTCTGATAGGCTAATTGACATAATTTGAGTCAATTGGAGGTGTACCTGTGGATGTATTTCAAACTCAGTGCCTCTTTGCTTGACATCATGGGAAAATCAAAAGAAATCAGCCAAGACCTCAACAAAAAAATTGTAGACCTCCACAAGTCTGGTTCATCCTTGGGACCAACTTCGAAATGCCTGAAGGTACCACATTCACCTGTACAAACAAAAGTATGCAAGTATAAACACCATGGGACCACGCAGCCATCATACCGCTCAGGAAGGAGACGTGTTCTGTCTCCTAGAGATGAATGTACTTTGGTGGGAAAAGTGCAAATCAATCCCAGAACAACAGCAAAGGACCTTGTGAAGATTCTGGAGGAAACAGGTACAAAGTATTTATATCCACAGTAAAACTTGTCCTATATTGACATAACCTGAAAGGCCGCTCATCAAGGAAGAAGCCATTGCTCCAAAACCGCCATAAAAAAGCCAGACTATGGTTTGCAACTGCACATGGAGACAAATATCATACTTTTTGGAGAAATGTCCTCTGGTCTGATGAAACAAAAATAGAACTATTTGGCTATAATGACCATCATTATATTTGGAGTAAAAAGGGGGAGGCTTGCAAGCTGAAGAACACCATCCCAACCGTGAAGCACGGGGATGGCAGCATCATGTTGTGGAGGTGCTTTGCTGCAGGAGGGACTGGTGCACTTCACAAAATAGATGGCATCACGAGGCAGGAAAATGATGTGGATATATTGAAGCAACATCTCAAGACATCGCTCAAGAAGTTAAAGCTTGGTCACAAATGGATCTTCCAAATGGACAATGACCCAAGCATACTCCCAAAGTTATGGCAAAATGGCTTGAGGATGACAATTCAAGGTATTGGAGTGGCCATCACAAAGCCCTGACCTCAATCCTATAGAAAATGTGTGGGCAGAACTGAAAACGTTTGTGTGAGCAGGGAGGCCTACAAACCTGACTCAGTTACACCAGGAGAAATGGGCCAAAATTCACCCAACTTATTGTGGGAAGCTAGTGGAAGGATACCCGAAACGCTTGACCCAAGTTAAACAATTTAAAGGCAATGCTACCCAATACTAATTGAGTGTATGTAATCTTCTGACCCACTGGGAATGTGATGAAAGAAATAAAAGCTGAAATAAATCATTCTTTCTGCTATTACTTTGAAATTTGACATTCTTAAAATAAAGTGGTGATCCGAACTGACCTTAAACAGGGAATTTTTACTAGGATTACATGTCAGGAATTGTGAAAAACTGAGTGTAAATGTATTTGGCTAAGGTGTATGTAAACTTACGACTTCAACTGTATATTCTTGCTTTTTTGCACCCCAGTATCTCTACTTGCGCATCATGATTTGCACATCTATCACTCCAGTGTTAATGCTAAACCTCTATGGCCTATTTATTGCCTTACCTCCCTAATCTTCTACATTTGCACACACTGTAAATAGATGTTTCTATTGTGATATTGACTGTAAGTTTGTTTAATGTGTACCTCTATGTAGTTGTTTTTGTCGCACTGCTTTGCTTTATCTTGGCCAGGTCGCAGTTGTAAATGAAAACTTGTTCTCAACTGGCCTACCTGGTTAAATACATCTGAAAAAAAATAAACTGGCTCTCATGATGACTGCCACAGGAAAGGAAGAACCAGAGTTACCTCTGCTGCAGAGGATGAGTTCAGAAATTGCAGTCCAATTAAATGCTTCAAAGAGTTCAAGTAGCAGACACATCTCAGCATCAACTGTTCAGAGGAGACTGTGTGAATCAGGCCTTCATGGTTGAATTGCTGCAAAGAAACCTCTACTAAAGGACACCAATAATAAGAAGAGCCTTTCTTGGGCCAAGAAACACGAGTAATGGACATTAGACCGGTGGAAATCTGTCCTTTGGTCTGACGAGTCCAAATGTTTGATTTTTGGTTCCAACCGCCGTGTCTTTGTGAGACACAGAGTAGGTGAACGGATGATCTCACCATGTGTGGTTCCCACTGTGAAGCATGGAGGAGGAGGTGTGATGGTGTGGGGGTGCTTTTCTGGTGACACTGTCTGTGATTTATTTAGATTTCAAGGCACACTTAACCAGCATGGCTACCACAGCATTCTGCAGCGATACGCCATCCCATCTGGTTTGTGCTTAGTGGGACTATCATTTGTTTTTCAGCAAGACAATGACCCTAAACACGCCTCCAGGCTGTTTAAGGGCTATTTGACCAAGAAGGAGAGTGATGGAGTGCTGCATCAGATGACCTGGCCTCCACAATCACCCAACCTCAACCCAATTGAGATGGTTTGGGAAGATTTGACCCCAGAGTGAAGGAAAAGCAGTCAACAAGTGCTCAGAATATGTGGGAACTTCTTCAAAACTGTTGTAAAAGCATTCCTCATGAAGCTGGTTGAGAGAATGCCAAGAGTGTGCAAAGCTGTCATCAAGGCACAGGGTGGATACTTTGAATAGTCTAAAATCTAAAATATATTTTGATTGTGAATTACTTTTATTTGGTTACTACATGATTCCACATGTGTTATTTCATAGTTTTGATGTCCTCACTATTATTCTACAATGTAGAAAAAAAAGTCAAATGAAAGAAAAACCCTGAAATGAGTAAGTGTGTCCAAACTTTTGACTGGTACTCTGTATACAACCTATTCTCCGGTGTATTCCGTGAGGGGTGACATTACACCATTGACACAGCTGTTACATTTCACAGCTTTTCCCACTCGCACTACCCCTCAAAAAGCCCCTATCAGCAAACTATGGCATATGCTACGGTGTTGGGGGACTAGACAGTAGTGACTAGAGCATAGCGATTCATTAAATAGAGTCATGTGTTCTCGCAGAAACGGCTTCTCCAGCTCTTCCCCAGAAGGCATCAAGGCAACAGCTTGTGCCAGTTGTTGGATATGAAACAAAGTTTATAGTTTAATTAAAGCTAAAGTTTCTGTTTGCATTGGGACTCTGGGTTGTTCCTTCACAGTACACTAGCCGCCAAGGAGAAGAAGAGCCCGGTTGTAGCATCTCTGAGGCAGGCAGCATGGCAGCAGCAGTGGCACCAGAGACTTTTACAACTAAACCAAGATAGACCCCAGCCTGCTAAGCGAGGTGAAATATCTGCCTCGTTGTTCTATCTGTGGTAGCGCCTTGTAGTCGTCAGCATGCACTTGTATATTGCTTGATTTCCTGGTAGAAAGAAATACGTTTTTAATGAGCTGGCAGGCCAGTTTGGGATGATTGTAGTAAAGTGACTGCTGACTAATGCATTTTGATATTTACCAGTGACATTTCATGCTCTGTTGTCTGTTTTCATGTTCATCATTCAACAGTCTCTCTACCTACCAGGAAGTATATGAGTGGCTTTGACCTTTTATTTACATGATTCGTTTACTAATGTGGCGCCAAGATGCAGAGCCTTGCCCCTGTGTCCCCCCCCCCATACATTCGACCCACGATTAGTTTCGTCCATTCTTTTCCCTCCACCTTATATAACACCACGCTATGCACTCCTCCTTTCATCCTCTCTCCTGACCCTTCCTCCATCTCTCCATCCTATCCTCTAATCTATCAAAGACCAGGCTGAGAATACCTCTCTATCCATCTCCTCCTCCGTTCTATCCCTCCACCATTCTATTCAATACAGGCACTCCTTTTTCATCCTCTCTTCATCTCCCCCCCCCCTCTCTATCACTCCACGTCATCATCCTGTAGACTAGAGGCGTGTAAATTGAGACTCTGCGTGACTATCTCCAACCTCAGCCTGGTAATTGAACCTACGCCTTATATCAGCCATTATGTCAATCTCATTAGGCTGGTTCCACAGGGACCACAACCTTTAATCCCATCTGGGTTCACCCTGCGGGAAGAACGACAGTAGAGTCGTGACCACCATTCATTCACACACACACACACACACACACACACACACACACACACACACACACACACACACACACACACACACACACACACACACACACACACACACACACACACACACACACACACACACACACACACACACACACACACACACACACACACATGCATGAGCAAGTAAGCGTGCACACACACACACGTGCCCCCCCCCCCCCCACACACACAGTGGGCATGTATCATCACACCATATACTTCCATATAGCTAGCTAAAGAGGTTTAGCATATTTTGGGTTAGCCCGAGGATAACTGGCATAATGATGAACAGGAAAATGGCCCAAGGTTGGGGGAGGGGGAGGCTAGCATGTTAGCAATGTTACCTGGATGTCTGCATGAGTTTAGTGATGGAACGATTACTGTGCTGGTTTTGAACCAGGTAAATTGGCAGTGCCATGGGTTCACTGGGTGTACCTGGCTAGCGATGCCATGCGTCATGATTCCCCAAGCCAATGTTGAGAAGAAGCAGATGGTCTGCCAACATTCACTATCATCAGTCCAGATGTGGAGCGAATCGTCATGGCAAACATGGCATATGAGGAAACCTGCGCTGACAGATCTAGCATAGAAAAGGTGTCCGTGTGTCTGTGTGTCTGCAGAGGTTACTGTGGCTCTCGGTGCTGAAAAATGCCCAGCCAACCCCGCATTCCTTCTCCCCTCTGCGACCTTGCCAGTTTTCAATGGCCATTAGTTAACTCTGGTGTAGGCTCTGAGTTTTCATGTGTGTTGTGTGTGTGTGTGTGTCAAGTAAAAGAAGAGTGACAAACTGCAGCATTAGGCATTCAATCCATCCCCTGTCTGGGACTCAGTACAGTAGGAAGCCTCAAACACAGCTGTAGGCTTGGCAGGGGAGAACCAGACCTCCAGAGCTCCAGGGACGGCCTGTCATGCCAAATAGTGTCTCCCTGCCAAATAGTGTCCCACCCTGCGGACCTACGATCAGGGGCTTGTTAGGACTGCAGGAAAGGGGCCCGTGGGTGTCCTGTGTGCTGCCTGCACAGAGATGACCTCTCCCAGGTTGAGTTAGCGGGATGATTCTAAAATGACATTTTATTCCCTATATAGTGCACCCCTTTTGACCAGGGCCTTTAGGGTAGTGCACTATGTAGGGAGCCTACTTGTTGTTCAGTCGTCTCATTTCCTATCTGTGACAATAATGATGATGACACTACAAAAGTATGTGGACTTTTGAACATCTCATTCCAAAATCATGCGCATTAATATGGAGTTGGTCTCCCATTTGCTGCTATAACAGCCTCCTCTCTTCTGGGAAGGCTTTCCACTAGATGTTGGACCATTGCTGCAGGGACTTGCTTCCATTCAGCCACAAGAGCATTAGTGAGGTCTGGCACTGATGTTGTACAATTAGGCCTGGCTCGCAGTCGGCGATGCAATTCATCCCAATGGTGTTTGATGGGGTTGAGGTCAGGGCTCTGTGCAGGCCAGTCAAGTTCTTCTGCACTGATCTTGACAAAGCATTTCTGTATGGAACTCGCTTTGTGCACAGGGGCATTGTCATGCTGAAACAGGAAAGGGCCTTCCCCAAACTGTTGCCACAAAGTTGGAAGCACAGAATGGTCTAGAATGTCATTGTATGCTGTAGCGTTAACATTTCCCTTCACTGGAACTAAGGGGCCTAGCCCAAACCATGAAAAACAGCCCCAGACCATTATTCTTCCTCCACCAAACTTTACAGTTGGCACTATGCATTGGAGCAGGAAGTGTTCTCCTGGCATCCGCCAAACGCAGATTCGTACGTCGGACTGCCAGATGGTGAGGGGTGATCCATCACTCCAGAGAACTCGTTTACACTGCTCCAGTCCAATGATGTGGAGCTTTACACCATTCCAGCTGAAGCTTGGCATTGCGCATGGTGATTTTAGGCTTGTGTGGAATCCCATTTCATGAAGCTCTCGACAAACAGTTCTTGTGCTGACGTTGCTTCCAGAGGCAGTGTGGAACTCAGCAGTGAGTGTTGCAACCGAGGACAGCCGATATTTACACGCTACGCGCTAGTGTGGCCTACCACTTCGTGACTGAGCAGTTGTTATTCATAGACGTTTCCACTTCACAATAACAGCGCTTACAGTTGAGCTCTAGAAGGGCAGAAATGTGAAGAACTGACTGGTTGGAAAGGTGGCATCCTATGACGGCGCCACGTTGAAAGTCACTGAGCTCTTCAGTAAGTCTATTCTACTGCCAATGTTGGTCTATGGAGATGGCATGGCTGTGTGCTCGATGTTATACATCTGTCAGCAATGGGTGTGGCTGAAATAGACAAATCGACAAATTTGAAGGTGTCCACTTACTTTTGTATATATACAGTGCATTCGGGAAGTATTCAGACCCATTGAGTTTTTCCACATGTTGTTATATTACAGCCTTACTCTTAAATTGATTTAATAGTTTTTTTCTCCCCTTATAAATCTACACACAACATCCCATAATGACAAAGTAAAAACAGGTTTTCAGACAACTGTTAAGCAAAATAAAAACTATAAATATCACAAATATCACAAATATCACATTCACATAAGTATTCAGACCCTTTTCTCATTACTTTGTTGACTCACATTTGGCATCGAATACAGCCTCGAGTCTTCTTGGGTATGACGCTACAAGCTTGTCTCTCCCATTCTTCTCTGCAGATCCTCTCTGGCTATGTCAGGCTGCGCAGCTATTTTCAGGTCTCTCCAGAGATGTTCGATCAGGTTCAAGTCTCTGGCTCTGGCTGGGCCACTCAAGCACATTCAGACACAGCACTTGTCCTGAAACCACTCTTGCTTTCTCTTGGCTGTGTGCTTTGGGTTGCTGTCCTGTTGGAAGGTAAACATTTGCCCCAGTCTGAGGTCCTCGAGTGCTCTGGAGCAGGTTTTCATCAACAATCTCTCTGTACTTTGCTCTGTTCATCTTTCCCTCGATCCTGACTAGTCATCCAGTCTCTGCCGCTGAAAAACCTCCCCACAGCATGATGCTGCCACCACCATGCTTCACCGTAAGGATGGTGCCAGGTATCCTCCAGATGTGACGCTTGGCATTCAGGCCAAAAAGTTCAATCTTAGTTTCATCATACCAGAGAATCTTATTTCTCATGGTCTGAGAGTCATTTAGGTGCCATTTGGTGAACTCCAGTCTGGCTGTCATGTGCCTTTTACTGAGGAGTGGCTTCCGCCTGGCCACTCTAGCATAAAGGCCTTATTGGTGGAATGCTGCAGAGATGGTTGTCCTTCTAGAAGGTTCTCCCATTTCCACAGAGGAAATCTGTAGCTCTGTCAGAGTGACCATCGGTTTCTTGATCCCTGACCAAGGTCCTTCTCCCCCGATTGCTCAGTTTGGCCGGGCGGCCAGCTCTGGGAAGAGACTTGGTGGTTCCAAACTTCTTCCATTTAAGAATGATGTAGGCCATTGTGTTCTTCGGGACATGCAATGCTACAGAAATGTTTTGGTACCATTTCCCAGATCTGTGCCTTGACACAATCCTGTCTCTGAGCTCTACGGAAAATACCTTTGACCTCATGGCTTGGTTTTTTCTCTGACATGCACTGTCAACTATGGGACCTTGTATAGACAGGTGTGTGCCTTTCCAAATCGTGTCCAATCAATTGAATTTACCACAGGTGTACTCCAATCAAGTTGTAGAAAGATCTCAAGGAGGGTCACTAGAAACAGGATACACCTAAGCTCAATTTCGAGTCTCATGGGAAAGGGTCTGGATACGGTATTTAATTTGTAAAATATTAATTAAAACATGTTATTTCATTATGGGATATTGTGTGTAGATTGATGAGGAAAAACATATTTGAATCCATTTCAGAGTAACTCTAACATGAACACAATGTGGAAAAGGTAATGGGTTCGGAATACTTCCTGAATGCACTGAAATGTATGTCTGCAGCTGTTCGATGGGCATCACTGTGTACAATTACAGGATGTTGATTAGTTAGTCGATTGGTTTTGATTGAGTGTGAATCTAGAGAAATGTATTATGGGTGCTCCACAAGTCGAGCTGTTGAGGGTAAACAGATTTTGCACTCTGGGTAGAAGTGTTCATCCATCAGAAACACGGCGACACGGTCGACTATTGCAGTTTTGTAATTATTGGGACTGCCGAGGGGGGGTGGGGGTAGCATGGCCAATGTAAATGGCCAAAGAGGGGATTGGATCACCTTCATCCTTCAAGCAAAATGGAGGAAAGTGGTTCTGCCCACTCTCATTTTTCAACCTAATAGCACGAATCGTGGACATTAACGCTACAACACGCAAACCTATTCACAGCTTCCTCCAGATCCAGAATCTTTACATAACATATGCAGTATATTGCCTCTAGTGCCAGAAGAGAAGTTTCCCTGCACATACAAAACCTAAACCTACATGTTACTTATTCACTGACTCTACAGTAGGAGAAGAAAGTAGATTGAGGGAAGCTTTGCAAACTAAACTACTACAGTGTTGTCATGTTGGAGCAAGGTTAGAGTAGTGCTGTCCGGCTGGGGAGAGCTCATTTCATCGGTGTAATCAAACAGGGATATGGGATCAGCTAATTGCTCCGTGAAGTGATTGAGCTCTGGCTCAGTGTGTTTTTAGAATGTCAGGCCTCTCAGCTCTAGAATTTAGAGGAGTTGAGCAAACAAACCCTCAGATAGTTAAAGAATGCTTGCAGTCAAGTCCTTTTCCGACTTGTTACAATGCAAGTGACTGCACCACTGTCCCCCGCCATTCTTCTCCGTTAGTTTGTTCCTCAAAACTCTTTCTCTAAGATACCGTATTAGACCATGCCATGCTCCATCTCCACAGTGAGTGTACAACAGTGAGTGTACAAAGTCCGCTCTCGGAAATTGCGACTTTAGGCTTCCTGCTATCCCCTCCTTTCAGCCCATTGGCGTCATTCTTTGTCCAAATCCTTGTCGGTATTTATTTGTCCCTACCACAATTTCTCTAAAATAAAGTTTCCAGCCATTGAGACTTTACTCCAATTTCCCCAGTCTGACTCAAACTTTGGATATGACTTTTCCTGACTTCCTTCCATACTAACAGGCTCTAACTACCCCTAAACCCTCAGCCTGCCTGGGCCATTGTGTTAAAAGACGTGTCGGTACATGTGACTCAGCAGAGAGAGAGCGAGAGCGTGTAAGAGAGACCATGCAAGAGAGAGTGAGCGAGACAGAGAATGATATAACGAGAGAGAGAGGGAGAGAGACAGAGAATGATATAACGAGTGAGAGAGGGAGAGAGAGAGTCCTGTCTGTTTGCTGACTTAAGGTTTTAAGGAGCTGCAGTATTCGTCATTTAATGAGGACCCCATTTGGACACTGCAGGTTTCTTGATGAGGTGGGCTCACTTACTGGAAATTGGATTTGCAGAGGAAACGATTACCTTTCATTTACTCCCTCCACCCCTTCTCTCCATCCCCTCACATACTGCGTCCGCCAGACTTCATGTTTTCCACAAAGTTTATTTTAACTGTCTGGCTCACTCTTCTAACTCTTTGGTCATACATAAGTTGAAGTACAGAACGTCTTTTTAAAACACGGGTTGCCAACGGAATGAATCATTCAAAGTTTGTTGTTCAGACTGGGAGAGAGAGAGAGAGAGAAACAGGATGGGAGATAGATAGTACGACTGGTTTCTCTTCCTTCCTCAGGCGATGTTCAATGAATGATGAAACCGAAGCTCTCTGCTTCCCAACTTCTTCCTGCACGTGTAGCCATGACGGGCAGAGTCACGTGAATCGCTAAATTACGTAGAACTTTTGAATAGATCGTCTCGATGGAAAGCGCTCTACCGCCTCCAAAACCTTATGTATTGTGTGTGTGTGTGTGTGTGTGTGTGTGTGTGTGTGTGTGTGTGTGTGTGTGTGTGTGTGTGTGTGTGTGTGTGTGTGTGTGTGTGTGTGTGTGTGTGTGTGTGTGTGTGTGTGTGTGTGTGTGTGTGTGTGTGTGTGTGTGTGTGTGTGTGTGTGTGTGTGTGTGTGTGTGTGTGTGTGTGCTTTCCCATTCAGGGTAAGTACATACTCACAACAGCATATTCCCTTGATGCAAATCAAAGCGACAGTGAGTTCTTTGCTGAGCCTCTTCTTGACTCAGTGTCTCTGTAAATTCCCACCACGGAGACCCAACCAGGATCTTAACATTTGAGCTTTTTAGTTCTTCAGCATTCACACAATTACCTCATGCATTGAAAATGAGTGCCAAGAGAATCAACTTTTCTGCATTCCAATTTCTAGTATAAAACTGATGGGAGAAAGTTCTACCATTTGAGTGGGAAAACAAGAGCTTTGGTTTTCAGCTGGACTCATTTCAAATCAAATGAACAATGCAGAGAGAAAACATGTAGTAACTGAGAGATACCTCGAGACCTCTCCCATCAGTAAAATTTAGTTTGTGCAAAAAACAGTCAATGCAGATAGCCCAGGTAGCTATTGGTTAACTATTTAACTAACTATTGAGCCGTCTTATGGCTTGGGGGTACAAGCTCTGTTGGTTCTAGGCTTGGTGCATCGATACTGCTTGCCATGCGGTAGCAGAGAGAACAGTCTACGACTTGGGTGGCTTGAGTCTTAGACAATTTCTAGGGCCTTCCTCTGACACCGCTTGGTATAGAAGTCATGGATGGCAAGGAGCTCGACCCTGTGATGTTCTGGGCCGTATGCACTACCCTCAGTAGCACCTTGCGGTCGGATGGCAAGCAGTTGCCATACCAAGCGGTGATGCAGCCAGTCAATATGCTCTCAATGGTGCACCTGTAGAACATTTTGAGGATCTGAGGGCCCATGCCAAATCTTTTCAGCCTCCTGAGGGGGAAGTAATTTGTGTGCTGGTGATTGTGCGTGGCAAGCTGAGCCTTCAAATCCAACCTAAAGTGGTCTTTACAGCATATTTGGCATAGCAATAACCGCTTTTACAGAATAATATTCACTCCTTATCGGAGGGACCGGTTACTCCAGTGGCTGATCCACACACACACACACACACACACACACACACACACACACACACACACACACACACACACACACACACACACACACACACACACACACACACACACACACACACACACACACACACACACACACACACACACACACACACACACACACACACTGCTTTAGGGCCAATCTGACGGGGCCTGAGCTTCGTGCCTCAGGTATCGCCGTCAAAGGAGGTCCATGGTGGATGGATAGTGGAAGGAACTAGAAAAAAATTCTCTGTTCACGGAGCTATAACCTCAATCCATCATATCAGTGAACCCTCCAGGATTAGGGTGAAAGAAGGAAGGAGCGAGGGAGGGAGGGAGAGAGAAAAAGAGAGAGCGAGAGAGAAGACAGGGATCTTTTCATAAACTCATCTCTGATATCACATGCAAAGGCAGATAATCAAACTCCATCTTTCTTCTATTCTCCTCTTCCTCCCCCTTCTTTTTCTTAACAACACAAATGAATTGCCCATTAGAGAAGGGGGAATTGATTTGACACACTAACAGACCCGGGAGGGGGAAAGCTGCATGAGTTCTGGGCATGCCGAGTACAACGGTCTCCCTCTCAAACACAAACAAACACACACCAGACGTATAGACTCACTAAAGATGCCGTAGTGAGATCGAAATAATACACACATCAATACACAGGTGTTCACACACACCTCTCTGCAACGAATCGTCTCGCAACAACCTGACCAACCCACTCCGACCAGGGTCGGTCTCAAGCTCAACCTCACTGGGAGAGGGACCGGCCAATGGAAAGTAGTGAATTGGCAGAGGGAGCGGCAGTTGGCTGTCTAGTTATCTAAATAGACAACATGGCATCCAGGGACATTCTGCTCAAGCTTATGCCTCATGAGGAACTTGAATGAAACAACACACGTTCTCCCTTTTTCTTCACAATTCACTTTCAACAGTCCAGTTTGCTATTCGGCAAAAATGGAAATTGACAGCGCCTCAACTATTCTTAACAGTGTGCCTTTTGAAAAACAATACAATGCCACACTGGTGTTAATCTATGCAGGGCTTCGCGAGGAGCGTGGCAGTGAGGGCGGCTGTGGTTTTAATCGAGGGTGCTCTCGGCAGACGGGCTTTGAGTGCATTGAGTGGTTGGACCCACACATCCGTATGTGAACTCTGCATGGCTGAGCAGAGCTAAACATCTCTCTCTGTTTCCCCTCTTTCCTCTTCCTCTCTCTCTCTTCCTCCATCTCTCGCTTCATTGCATCCTCTCCATTGCATCTTTGCCCTAAAGCCCCCCCATCTCTCTATCCTACAGCTCTCGCCATATTTTCTTTCTCTCTTCTGCCCCCCCTCCCCCTCTCTCTCTCTGTCTCCGTCTTTCTCCCTCTCTTTCTGTTTGTCAGATATACACTCTGTGTGGTTGACTGGCTCCAGAGATAGAAAACAGACCCAGTGCTGCCCGTACAGAGGGCACAACCTCAGTCAGATAACAGAAACTCAATGAGGGAGACTCATCCGTGAGAGGATGTTTAGGGGAGAGCTGAGGAATACAGTTTGGTTGCAAGTCAATACACATACATTTGAGTTGTGTTTTAGTCTTTTAAAGTACACTGCATGGCATAGTGGAGAAGCAGACAGGGACAGAGAGGAACACATAAGCCTGTACTGCTAGAGGAGATTACAAGTCTGGAGCTGCAGAGCTGATACAGTGGGGAGAACAAGTATTTGATACACTGCCGAGTTTGCAGTTTTTCCTACTTACAAAGCATGTAGAGGTCTATAATTTTTTATCATAGGTACACTTCAACTGTGAGAGACGGAATCTAAAACAAAAATCCAGTAAATCACATTGTATGATTTCTAAGTAATTCATTTGCATTTTTTTGCATGATATAAGTATTTGATACATCAGAAAAGCATTATTTGGTACAGAAACCTTTGTTTGCAATTACAGAGATCATACGCTTCCTGTAGTTCTTGACCAGGTTTGCACACACTGCAGCAGGGATTTTGGCCCACTCCTCCATACAGACCTTCTCCAGATCCTTCAGGTTTCGGGGCTGTCGCTGGGCAATACGGACTTTCAGCTCCCTCCAAAGATTTTCTATTGGGTTCAGGTCTGGAGACTTGCTAGCCCACTCCAGGACCTTGAGATGCTTCTTACGGAGCCACTCCTTAGTGGAATGATGTTTCCACCTCCATGCTTCACAGTTGGGATGGTGTTCTTGGGGTTGTATTCATCCTTCTTCCTCCAAACACGGCGAGTGGAGTTTAGACCAAAAAGCTCTATTTTTGTCTCATCAGACCACATGACCTTCTCATTGACCAGGTCCTGCCGTGTAGTTCTGGGCTGATCCCTCACCTTCCTCATGATCATTGATGCCCCACGAGGTGAGATCATGCATGGAGCCCCAGACCGAGGGTGATTGACCATCATCTTGAACTTCTTCCATTTTCTAATAATTGCGCCAACAGTTGTTGCCTTCTCACCAAGCTGCTTGCCTATTGTCCTGTAGCCCGTCCTGTAGCCCATCCTTGCACAGGTCTACAATTTTAACCCTGATGTCCTTACACAGATTTCTGGTCTTGGCCATTGTAAAGAGGTTGGAGTCTGTTTGATTGAGTGTGTGGACAGGTGTCTTTTCTACAGGTAACGAATCCAAACAGATGCAGTTAATACAGATAATGAGAACAGGAGGGCTTCTTAAAGAAAAACAAACAGGTCTGTGAGAGACAGAATTCTTACTGGTTGGTAGGTGATCAAATACTTATGTCATGCAATAAAATGCTAATTAATTAATTAAAAATCATACAATGGGAATGTCTGGATTTTTGTTTTAGATTCCATCTCTCACATTTGAAGTGTACCTATGATAAAAATTACAGACCTCTACATGCTTTGTAAGTAGGAAAACCTGAAAAATCGGCAGTGTATCAAATACTTGTTCTCCCCACTGTATATGAGGAGCGACGCAGAGTGAAAATCTACAGCACCTCTCTCTTCAGGACAGGACAAGACAGAACAGGTCAGTATAGGACAAGACAGGGCAAGACAGGGCAAGATAGGACAGGACAAGACAGAGCAAGATAAGACAGGACAAGATAAGACAGGACAAGACAGGACAAGATAAGACAGGACAAGACAGGACAAGATAAGACAGGACAAGACAGGACAGGCAAGGACAGGAGAGGAGAGGACAGGACAGGCTGGTAACTCCATCTACCCATTCTCTCTCCCTCTTTCTGTCTCTCCCTTTTGATCACTTTTACTTCCTCTCTCCATTTTCTCTCTCTCTTCCTCTTCTCTCCCTCCATCAATTTCTCTGATTTTCTGGCAATACTATTAGATTATTTCAATACTATTGGATTAACTCAACTATATTAGATTAACTCAGTGCTATTGGATTAACTCAATACTATTGGATAAATGTAATACTATTGGATTGACTCAGTGCTATTGGATTAACTCAGTGCTATTGGATTAACTCAATACTATTGGATAAATGTAATACTATTGGATTGACGCAGTGCTATTGGATTGACTCAGTGCTATTGGATTAACTCAGTGGTACTGGATTAACTCAATGCTATTGGATTAACTCAGTGGTACTGGATTAACTCAATGCTATTGGATTAACTCAGTGGTACTGGATTAACTCAGTGCTATTGGATTAACTCAGCGGTACTGGATTAACTCAGTGCTATTGGATTAACTCAATACTATTGGATAAATGTAATACTATTGGATTGACGCAGTGCTATTGGATTGACTCAGTGCTATTGGATTAACTCAGTGGTACTGGATTAACTCAATGCTATTGGATTAACTCAGTGGTACTGGATTAACTCAATGCTATTGGATTAACTCAGTGGTACTGGATTAACTCAGTGCTATTGGATTAACTCAGTGGTACTGGATTAACTCAATGCTATTGGATTAACTCAGTGGTACTGGATTAACTCAGTGCTATTGGATTAACTCAGTGGTACTGGATTAACTCAATGCTATTGGATTAACTCAGTGGTACTGGATTAACTCAGTGCTATTGGATTAACTCAGCGGTACTGGATTAACTCAGTGGTACTGGATTAACTCAGTGGTACTGGATTAACTCAGCGGTACTGGATTAACTCAGTGGTACTGGATTAACTCAGTGGTACTGGATTAACTCAGTGCTATTGGATTAACTCAATACATAGTTTTGATATCTTCACTTTTATTCTGCACTGTAGAACATAGTAAAAAATCAAGAAAACCCCTTGAATCAGTAGGTGTGTCCAAATGTTTGACTGGCACAATATATATATAAATATGATCCCCAATCAGAGACAACGATAGACAGCTGCCTCTGATTGGGAACCATACCAGGCCAACATAGAAACAAAAAGTCCCACCCTGACCGAACCCAAAATAGAGAATGAAAAGGCTCCCTAAGGTCAGGGCGTGACAAGGATAGTATCAATGGAACTCGTTGCTCTATTTATTTTGTTACTGTCCATTATGTTCTTTCTTGATATCTATTTGTAAAACCAATAAAAACTATTGCAATATGAAACTGAGTGGAAAACATGGCCGTTGTGGATGTTGTTTCTAACACGATGAAACGGACAGCTCTTTCTAAGGTGGTTATTCCTTCAAAACACCCATATACATATTAGAGATTATGTATACACATAGGCCTATATATAAATATATATGAGCCCAAAAAAACGGAATTTAAATAATGATTGTACCGCTGTACAAAACATTAAGAACACTTGCTCTTTCCATGACATTGACTGACCAGGTGAATCCAGGTGAAAGCTATGATCCCCTACTAATGTCACTTGTTAAATCTACTTCAATCAGTGTAGATAAAGGGAGGAGACAGGTTAAAGAAGGATGTTTAAGCCTTGAGACAGTTGAGACATGGATTGTGCATGTGTGCCATTCAGAGGGTGAATGGGCAAGACAAAAGATTGAAGTGCCTTTGAACGGGGTATTTTAGTTTTGAACTGCATTGTTGGTTAGGGGCTCATAAGCAAGCATTTCACAGTAAAGTCTACACCAATTTGCATTCGGCGCATGTGACAAATAACATTTGATTTGAAAATATGATCACTTGATGAGAGAACGTCTGTGCAGCCTGAGGCAAGGAACAGAGCGCAAGCTTTTTTTTTGCGACTTTCTCAAATCATCAACAGCCTCTTGTCACACCTTGCAGCCCATATATGCTTTGATTTCTAAGAGAAAATGTATGCGTCACCCGAAAATCTGGTCATAGGCGTCGTATGGAGGGTGTTGTAGCAATTACGGGGGCCTCTGGACGCACGTCGAGGCCAAATTGAGCTCCGTACATCGCCGTAACCCTCTCAAGTTTTGTAACAGTTTAAGAGGGCTCATGATTGGTTGACTTTGAGGGCGGGAGATCCTGTATAAACACAAACTCACTTCCTTGACAACATCCTTCACAACAAACACTATTTGAACCCATGCGTGTGGTGGATATAGCTTATGCACTCTTTAACCGTAGTGAGTGAATGGGTGCTGTGGTGTACCCTCTATCCCCTCTTCCCCAGGGAATTAGATCAACCAGGAAACAGCAGGTCAGTCCTGCCTCCCAGCTTCTTCCTTCTCCCCTAATAGCGAATATATCCTAGGGAGGCAATCTATTTACTAACTGGGCATTCACAGCCAGAATTCACTGGGCATTCACACCCGGAACTCACTGGGCATTCACAGCCAGAACTCACTGGGCATTCACACACGAACTCACTGGGCATTCACACCCGGAACTCACTGGGCATTCACACCCGGAACTCACTGGGCAGTCACAACCAGAACTCACTGGGCATTCACAGCCAGAACTCACTGGGCATTCACACCTGGAAATCACTGGGCATTCACACCCAGAACTCACTGGGCATTCACACCCAGAACTCACTGGGCATTCACACCCGGAACTCACTGGGCATTCACACCCGGAACTCACTGGGCATTCACAGCCAGAACTCACTGGGCATTCACACCCGGAAATCACTGGGCATTCACACCCAGAACTCACTGGGCATTCACACCCGGAACTCACTGGGCATTCACACCCGGAACTCACTGGACATTCACACCCGGAACTCACTGGGCATTCACACCCATAACTCACTGGGCATTCACAGCCAGAACTCACTGGGCATTCACAGCCAGAACTCACTGGGCATTCACACCGGAAATCACTGGGCATTCACACCCGGAACTCACTGGGCATTCACACCCGGAACTCACTGGGAATTCACACCCGGAACTCACTGGGCATTCACAGCCTCATCGCCACCGCAACTACAAACACAGCAAGGGACCTGTTCTGTGCTAATACCTATCCACCTAGTTAGCTACCTTTCTACCCAGGGGCCAAGCCTACCTGGGTGGTTGCCTGTATTTCTGAGAATATAATCAACCACAATGGTTAAAAGGTCTAACTATCCATTCATTGCTTAGACTTCATCTGGTCATTTTGGATCAATCTCTGATTCCATACCGAGACAGTTTCCTGCAGCTGTGGAGCGTGAATCTAATTGCTGCTAATTCCCCAAAGCATCCCAGACTTGTAGGGGGCACTCGCCTCTGAGCAGCCCCCTCCTGAGGGAGGGGACAGGAAAACCACGGAAAGCAGGAAGAGCACAGAGAGCCAGGTGGAGGACTTCAGGCGAGGCTGTCAGCACTCCACCCATGTGGAGGAAATTCATTAGTGGGCCGCAGAGGCAGGATTAATCGATACCCGCCCGGCCCCACGCATGCTGAGGAGAGGCCCCTCCTAAACCCACCTGGGCCCCATCTCGTTAATGCCAACGACCGCTGGCCCCCCTGCGCCAACATATCATTCATCAAACATTCCTTCACGCGCACACACACACAACCTTATGTTTGGCTTGTGTCTTTTCTCCCCCGCCTGCAAGATGAGGGGGACTCCATTTTTTAAAGTGACACTCGTTTAAGAGGAAAGGGAAGAAGGGGAGGGGAGAGATGAGATTATGAGTGTGTCTGTTCCTTAGCACTGGTATTCAAATCTGGGGGGGAACTGCTGTGGGGCCGCAACATTTAGAGTACAAATCATTGTATGGAACAATATTCAAATGCTTGTGAGAATTTGTTTTTTTATTGGGTAAAGGCCATTTCCCTTTGAATTTGAAAATGTAATGAATTTAAGGTTATTTGTTGGTGTAAAAATGTTAATGTAGCAAAAATGTGGTCCTCAGAAATTCTGGTAGACAAATGGTAAGAGCCACACTTCACAGTGACCCTGAAATACACTTCTGGTTTACGGAGAACCTGGCACCGTCACACTAGACATCAGATAGTATGGGGCCCCTAACAAGTAATCAGTGCTTGGCTTATTTAATATGATGACCCAGGACAACTCATTGACAAACAGACTGGCGGGGCCCAGACTCCTGGTCGCCTCTGCGATATAACTGAAGATGAGGTCAGGTCGGATAAAGCCGTTACCGTGACAACTCACACATTGTAAACATAACGACTGTCATTTGTCAGGACCACAGATATACACTGACTGTCTCCCCCTCGCTTTCTCCTCTAGAAGTTTGTTCCCGCTTGTCAGCTACCTTTAGAACTGTGGTGAATGATCTACAAATCACCTACACTTCAGATAAATGGCCAATTCCCCGTGATGATCCTGTAACTTAACAAAGAAGTGGCTTCCAAGGGATGACTGATAAGGGAACTATCTTCAGCATCGGTGACCCATCACTCCAAAATGGAGGCCGTTGAGTTGATGAATAACAAGCTCACTTTGTGGGCCATATAAAAGCACACAGTGGTCCGTCCCAAATGGAACCCTATGTTCTATATTGTGCACTAACTTGGACCAGAGCCCTTTTGGACCCTTGTGTGTGTGTGTGTGTGTGTGTGTGTGTGTGTGTGTGTGTGTGTGTGTGTGTGTGTGTGTGTGTGTGTGTGTGTGTGTGTGTGTGTGTGTGTGTGTGTGTGTGTGTGTGTGTGTGTCTGCATGTGTGTGTCTCTCACTCTCTTGCTGTGTGTGTGTGTGTGTGTGTGTGTGTGTGTGTGTGTGTGTGTGTGTGTGTGTGTGTGTGTGTGTGTGTGTGTGTGTGTGTGTGTGTGTGTGTGTGTGTGTGTGTGTGTGTGTAACTGTATCTGTGTCTCCCTCTCTTGGTGTGTGTGTGCATGGCGGGGTGCTGTGAGACAGACATAGGGCCAATGCATATCATTACTCAGACCAACCCCAGATGCAGCCCGGAGAGCCAGACTTTGCGGTGTCACAGAGGGCTCCAATGGGCATCCGTCAACACCGTGTTACTTCCTGTAATGAGAGGCTGCTGTGTTTGTATGTCGTGTCTGTCCTCACTTGTGGACGCTACATGGAGACGGCTGGGTCGGGGAGGGAAGGAGACCCTGTGTACACACACATATATAAATCAGTGGAGGCTGCTGAGGGGAGGACGGCTCGAAGCAAGTGGAATGCAATCAACCACATGGAAACCATTTGTTTGGTGTATTTGATACCATTCCACCTATTTTGCTCCAGCCATTACCACGAGGTCGTCCTCCCCAATTAAGGTGTCACCAGCCTCCTGTGATATATATATATATATATATATATATATATATATATATATATATATATATATATATACAGTTGTGTTGTGACAAGGTAGGGCATACCAAGTCTATATTATGATAAGAACAGATCAAATAATCAAAGAGAACCGAAAGTCCATCATTACCTTAAGATGGAGGTCAGTCTATCAAGTGCAGTCACAAAAACAGTCAAGTGCTATGATGAAACTGGAACTCATGAGGACCGCCACAGGAAAGGAAAACTCAGAGTTACCTCTGAAGAGGTAAGTTAATTAACGCTACCCGCCTCAGAAATTGCAGTCCAAATAAATGCTTCACAGAGTTCAAATAACAGACATATCTCAACATCAACTCTTCAGAGGAGACTGTGTGAATCAGGCCTTCAGGGTTGAATTGCTGCAAAAGAAACCGCTACTAAAGGAAACCAATAAGAAGAAGAGACTTTCTTGGGCCAAGAAACATGAGTAATGGACATTAGACCGGTGGAAATCTGTCCTTTGGTCTGATGAGTCCAAATTTTAGATTTTTGATTCCAACTGCAGGTGAATAGATGACCTCTGCATGTGTGGTTCCCACCGTGAAGCACGGAAGTGGTGGTGTGATGGTGTGGGGGTGCTTTGCTGGTGACACTGTTTGTGATTTATTTAGAATTCCAGGTGAAGTTGGTTGAGAGAATGCCAAGAGTGTGCAAAGCTGTCATCAAGGGTAGCAGCTTTGAAGAATCTCAAGTATAAAATATATTCTACATTGTAGTAAATAGTAGAAATAAAAATAAAAACTTAAATGAGTAGGTGTGTCCAAACTTTTGACTGGTACTGTTTATATTATTGTATTATTTCATATTGATATTAATAGACATATTTATCTCCTAGTCATGGAGAAACAATCAGTCACCTACTAGTGTGTTACAATGTAATTACATGGGTAAATCCATTGCTCTGGAATAAGGCCTGCGTAATGTAAAGTGAAAAGTGTCCCCACAGAACTTTCTGTATCTCTTCGAGCTCCTAGATGTAAGAGAGCTTTAGTGGTATGGAAATCGATATCCACAATCAAAATGGATTACCCCACAGACTATACCCACGTCAGACATACTACACACACGCCAGACTGAATTTACACTTGCCCATGAGACCCTTATAAAGAAAGCATCATGATATACGAAGGTACAGCCCCCAGTCCTGGTCCTACAGTAACTTGCCTCTGTCCTCTACCATGGAGCTGATAGTAATTAAAGAAGCACTGTTTCACAGGGGGGAGTCCTTTAGGTGACTCAGGAGGAGCACAGAGCAAATCAAAAGTAATTCCAGTGGGGAGATGCAGAATAAGAGCTGGGAGAGAGGCTGATGGCCTGAAGTGAAGGGTGAGCGGGAGGACAACAAAGAATAAGGACAACAGACAGGCGGCAGGGTCAACCCAAGGTCAACCCAGCTCTCATCAGCCCTATAACGAAACCTGCAGACCCGTAATTCACTCACACTGATACTGGTTGCATCCTAAATGGTACCCCATTCCCAATGTAGTGCACTACTTTTGACCAGGGCCCGTAGGGAATAGGCTGCCATTCTGGACTCACGACTGATATACCGACTGTGATGATACTAAGTCGATGGGATGTGATGGAATCCCCTGATGATATAGTGTGATATAGAGGCTAGGTGATATAGTGTGATATAGAAGGCTAGGTGATATAGAAGGCTTGGTGATATAGAAAGGCTTGGTGATATAGAAAGGCTTGGTGATATAGAAGGCTAGGTGATATAGAAGACTAGGTGATATAGAAGGCTAGGTGATATAGAAGGCTAGGTGATATAGTAGGATAGGTGATATAGGAGGCTAGGTGATATACTAGGCTAGGTGATATAGAAAGGCTTGGTGGTATAGAAGGCTAGGCGATATAGTGTGATATAGAAGGATAGGTGATATAGAAGGATAGGTGATATAGAAGGATAGGTGATATAGAGGCTAGGCGATATAGTGTGATATAGAAGGCTAGGTGATATAGAAGGCTAGGTGATATAGAAGGCTCGGCGATATAGTGTGATATAGAAAGCTCGTGATATAGAAGGCTAGGTGATATACTAGGCTAGGTGATATAGAAAGGCTTGGTGGTATAGAAGGCTAGGTGATATACTAGGCTAGGTGATATAGAAAGGCTTGGTGATATAGAAGGCTAGGTGATATAGTAGGATAGGTGATATAGGAGGCTAGATGATATAGAAGGCTAGGTGATATAGAAGGCTAGGTGATATAGGAGGCTAGGTGATATAGGAGGCTAGGTGATATAGAAGGCTAGGTGATATAGAAAGGCTTGGTGATATAGAAGGCTAGGTGATATAGTAGCATAGGTGATATAGGAGGCTAGGTGATATAGTAGGATAGGTGATATAGGAGGCTAGGTGATATACTAGGCTAGGTGATATAGAAAGGCTTGGTGGTATAGAAGGCTAGGTGATATAGAAGGATAGGTGATATAGAAAGGCTTGGTGATATAGAAGGCTAGGTGATATAGTAGGATAGGTGATATAGGAGGCTAGGTGATATAGTAGGATAGGTGATATAGGAGGCTAGGTGATATAGAAGGCTAGGTGATATAGTAGGATAGGTGATATAGGAGGCTAGGTGATATAGTAGGATAGGTGATATAGAAGGCTAGGTGATATAGAAGGCTAGGTGATATAGTAGGATAGGTGATATAGGAGGCTAGGTGATATAGTAGGATAGGTGATATAGGAAGCTAGGTGATATAGAAGGCTAGGTGATATAGTAGGATAGGTGATATAGGAGGCTAGGTGATATAGAAAGGCTTGGTGGTATAGAAGGCTAGGTGATATAGAAGGCTAGGTGATATAGTAGGATAGGTGATATAGAAAGGCTTGGTGGTATAGAAGGCTAGGTGATATAGGAGGCTAGGTGATATAGAAAGGCTTGGTGGTATAGAAGGCTAGGTGATATCGTGTGATGTAGATGTTAGGTGATATAGAAGGCTAGGTGATATATAAGGTTAGGTGACATAGAATGCTAGGTGATTAATTGTGTTATAGATGCTAGGTGATATAGAAGGCAGCGAAAACAGGATTTAGAAATGTTTGCAAATATATAATAAATACGTAAGTATTCAGTCCCTTTCCTATGAGACTAGAAATTGAGCTGAGGTGCATCCTGTTTCCATTGATCATCCTTGAGATCTTTCTACAACTTGATTGGAGTCCACCTGTGGTAAATTCAACTGATAGGACATGATTTGGGAAGGCACACACCTGTCTATATAAGGTCCAACAGATTACAGTGCATGTCAGAGCAAAACCCAAGCCATGAGGTCAAAGGTATTGTCCATAGAGCTCAGAGACAGGATTGTGTCGAGGCACAGATCTGGGGAAGAGTACCAAAACATTTCTGCAGCATTGCATGTCCCCAAGAACAAAATGGCCTCCATCATTCTTAAATGGAAGAAGTTTTGAACCACCAAGTCTCTTCCGAGAGCTGGCTGCACCGGCAAACTGAGCAATCGGGGGAGAAGGGCCTTGGTGACCAAGAACCCAATGGTCACTCTGACAGAGCTCCAGAGTTCCTCTGTGGAGATGGGAGAACCTTCCAGAAGGATAACTATCTCTGCAGCACTCCACCAATCAGGCCTTTATGGTAGAGTGGCCAGACGGATGCCACTCCTCCGTAAAAGGCACATGACAGCCCGCTTGGAGTTTGCCTAAAGGCACCTAAAGACTCTTAGACGTTGAGAAACCAGATTCTCTGGTCTGATGAAACCAAGATTGAACTCTTTGGCCTGATTACCAAGCGCCACGTCTGAAGGATACCTGGCACCACCCCTAAAGTGAAGCATGGCGGTGGCAGCATCATGCTGTGGGGATGTTTTTCAGTGACAGGGACTGAGAGATTAGTCAGGATCAAATGAAAGATGAAGGATTAAAGTACAGAGAGATCCTTGATGAAAACCTGCTCCAGAGTGCTCAGAACCTCAGAATGAGGTGAAGGTTCACCTTCCAACTGGACAATGACCCTAAGCACACAGCCAAGGAAACGCAAAAGTGGCTTTGGGATAGGTCTCTGAATGTCCTTGAGTGGCCCAGCCAGAGACTTGAACCTGATCGAACATCTCTGGAGAGACCTGAAAATAGCTGTGCAGCAACGCTCCCCATCCAACCTGACAGAGCTTGAGAGGATCTGCAGAGAAGAATGGGAGAAACTCCCCAAATACAGGTGTGCCAAGCTTGTAGCGTCATACCCAAGAAGACACGGCTGTAATCTCTGTAAATGTTTTTTTTTATGAATTTGCAAACATTTCTTCAAACCTGTTTTTGCTTTGTCATTATATGGTATTGTGTGTTGATTGTTGAGGGGTAAAAAAACTATTTAAACCATTTTGGCCTTGACCTGTGGTATGAAACCCCAACACTGAGCAAGATTTCTTCAAATGTATGCTTTGTAAACAACAGCTGTAGACTAACAGTGAGATACATAAAATAGAGAAATAAATAAATACACAATAACTTATCTACACATGGTACCAGTACCAGTACCAGTCGATGTGCAGGGGTACGAGGTAATTCATTGTGTGTGTATGTGTGTGTGTATGTATGTGTGTGTTTCTCTGTCCGTCCCTCCCAGCCATAGTCCCAAACACAGTGCTGAATGAGGCTTGACCCCAGGTCAAATGTGTCCCTGTGCCTCTGAGGCAGTGGCAGACCAAACGCATTGGGGTAAGAGTAATGAAGTGGGAGAAGTGTCAAACTAAACACACACACACATGCACACACACGCACACACACGCACACTCAATCCCCGCATCGACCTAAGGGTAGATAGACTGATGGGTGGATGAGGGAGGAAAAGAGGAGTAGAAAGTAGGGGATAGCAGCACTATTTTCACTCTGCCTTGAAGGCTGTAGTTAGTCAGTGTGAGCCCAGAGACAGAGAGAGAGGAATCATGTGACAGCACAGTCTGGAATAGCACCTGGCACCAGCCTCTCTTCATACCTACAGGGTGTGTGTGTGTGTGTGTCTGTGTGTGTGTGTGTGTGTGTGTGTGTGTGTGTGTGTGTGTGTGTGTGTGTGTGTGTGTGTGTGTGTGTGTGTGTGTGTGTGTGTGTGTGTGTGTGTGTGTGTGTGTGTGTGTGTGTGTGTGTGTGTGTGTGTGTGTGTGTGTGCGTGCGTGCGTGCGTGCGTGTGTGTGTGCGTGCGCGTGTGCGTGTGTGTGTGTGTGCGTGTGTGTGTGTGTGTGTGTGCGTGTGTGTGTGTGTGCGTGTGTGCGCGTGCGTGTTTGACACCAGCTACAGTGAGAAGAACAAAGCCACTGAGTTCGGCAGCCAGCTGATAATGAACAGAATGTCATCCATTAAAATAATATGGGTTTTGAATATCGTCGGAAGCCAGAGAGCAGTGAGCACACAGGTCAATGAGACATTTAAAGGCAGAATTAATGCCTTTTTAAAAGGGCCGGATGTCCTTTAATTGCCTTATAAAGTTATCTTTCGGGTTCTATTTACGTAGACCGCTGAAACTCAACTCTGGACCTCGAAGCAAGTTCCACTGCCTTTTTTCATTGGTCCCCTCTAATCGGTGACTGATTTAGACCTGGGACACCAGGTGGAGGAAATGAATTATCAGGTAGAACAGAAAACCAGCAGGCTCCGGACAGTGTAGGGTAAGCATTGAATACTCCTGACCAAGACCATATGAGAGTCAAAATAAGAGGGATGGAGAAATTATTTGTTTGGTAAGAGGGTATAACAGGTAATGAGCTGCCCAATGATCACTGAGTAGTCACTTCACTTCCTGTCCCTCTCCTGTTCCTCCAATCTACTATCAGTCCCTCTCCTGACAATCACATCTCCTGTCCCTCTCCTTTCTATCCAATCTACTGTCCCTCTCCTGTCTATCCAATCTACTGTCCCTCTCCTGTCTATCCAATCTACTGTCCCTCTCCTGTCTATCCAATCTACTGTCCCTCTCCTTTCTATCCAATCTACTGTCCCTCTCCTGTCTATCCAATCTACTGTCCCTCTCCTTTCTATCCAATCTACTGTCCCTCTCCTTTCTATCCAATCTAATGTCCCTCTCCTTTCTATCCAATCTACTGTCCCTCTCCTTTCTATCCAATCTAATGTCCCTCTCCTTTCTATCCAATCTACTGTCCCTCTCCTTTCTATCCAATCCAATGTCCCACTCCTCTTCCTCCAATCTACTGTCCCTCTCCTGTCTATCCAATGCAATGTCCCTCTCCTGTCCATCAAATCTCCTGTCCCTCTCCTTTCCATCCAATCTAATGTCCCTCTCCTGTTCCTCCAATCTACTGTCCCTCTCCTTTCTATCCAATCTACTGTCCCTCTCCTGTCTATCCAATCTACTGTCCCTCTCCTTTCTATCCAATCTACTGTCCCTCTCCTTTCTATCCAATCTAATGTCCCTCTCCTGTTCCTCCAATCTACTGTCCCTCTCCTGTCTATTCAATCTAATGTCCCTCTCCTGTCTATCCAATCCAATGACCCTCTACTGTCCCTCTCCTTTCTATACAATCTAATGTCCCTCTCCTTTCTATCCAATCTAATGTCCCTCTCCTTTCTATCCAATCTACTGTCCCTCTCCTTTCTATCCAATCTAATGTCCCTCTCCTTTCTATCCAATCTACTGTCCCTCTCCTTTCTATCCAATCTAATGTCCCTCTCCTTTCTATCCAATCTACTGTCCCTCTCCTTTCTATCCAATCTAATGTCCCTCTCCTTTCTATCCAATCTACTGTCCCTCTCCTTTCTATCCAATCTAATGTCCCTCTCCTTTCTATCCAATCTACTGTCCCTCTCCTTTCTATCCAATCTAATGTCCCTCTCCTTTCTATCCAATCTACTGTCCCTCTCCTTTCTATCCAATCTAATGTCCCTCTCCTTTCTATCCAATCTACTGTCCCTCTACTGTCTATTCAATCCAATGTCCCTCTAATGTCCCTTTCCTGTCTATCCAATCCAATGTCCCTCTACTGTCCCTCTCCTTTCTATCCAATCTAATGTCCCTCTCCTTTCTATCCCATCTCCTGTCCCTCTCCTGTCTATCCCATCTCCTGTCCCTCTCCTGTCTATCCCATCTCCTGTCCCTCTCCTGTCTATCCCATCTTCTGTCCCTCTCCTGTCTATCCCATCTCCTGTGCCTCTCCTGTCTATCCCATCTCCTGTCCCTCTCCTGTCTATCCCATCTCCTGTCCCTCTCCTGTCTATCCCATCTTCTGTCCCTCTCCTGTCTATCCCATCTCCTGTGCCTCTCCTGTCTATCCCATCTCCTGTCCCTCTCCTGTCTATCCCATCTCCTGTCCCTCTCCTGTCTATCCCATCTCCTGTCCCTCTCCTGTCTATCCCATCTCCTGTCTATCCCATCTCTTGTCCCTCTCCTGTCTATCCCATCTCCTGTCCCTCTCCTGTCTATCCCATCTCCTGTCCCTCTCCTGTCCCTCTCCTGTCTATCCCATCTCCTGTCCCTCTCTTGTCTATCCCATCTCCTGTCCCTCTCCTGTCCCTCTGCTGTCTATCCCATCTCCTGTCCCTCTCCTGTCTATCCCATCTCCTGTCCCTCTCCTGTCTATCCCATCTCCTGTCCCTCTCCTGTCCCTCTCCTGTCTATCCCATCTCCTGTCCCTCTCCTGTCTATCCCATCTCCTTTCCCTTAAACGTATTATCCCTCCAACCTACTAACATACTGTCCCCCCAATCTCCTGTCCCTCCAATACAGGCTACTGCCTCTAAAATACTGTCTCTCCAACTTTGTGCCACTTCAACATACTGTCCCGCCAACCCACTCACCCCACCAATCCACAAACCCCATGTACTGCTCCCCCGCCAAGATGTCCCACAGCCAACTCCCCACCCATTACACCATCTATCCCCTCTGCGGTCCCCAGGTTAGTATCTTACTATGTGCAGCTCCAGGTAGTCTCCCAGTCCCTTGGCACTCTCCACCCTGAGCAGCACGGCCTCCTTGAGCTGCGTGCTGAAGCCCACCGCCAGCCGGTCTGCCCGCGTGCTAGGCCGGTCGTTGGGGGGCCAGGTGTACGTGATGAGGGCTCCTCCTCTCCCGAAGATGTAGGTTGTCCCAGCTGTGAAGGGAAGAGGAGGCAAGTGTTATATATGGTGAACTATTTTATACTCCCATATCATGTGATACATTTGAAGATCAAACCAATAGATGAAAGTATCAAAAAGAAGACTTCGGGAAAACATTCCAGGTGACTACCGCATGAAGCTGGTTGAGAGAATGCCAAGAGTATGCAAAGCTGTCATCAAGACAAAGGGAGGCTACTTTGAAGAATCTCATATATAAAATATACTATGATTTGTTTAACACTTTTTTGGTTACGACTTGATTCCATATGTGCTATTTCTTAGTTTTGATTTCTTCACTATCATTCTACAATGTAGAAAATAGTAAAATAAAGAAAAACCCTGAAATGAGTAGGTGTGTCCAAACTTTTGACTGGTACTGTACGCATATATTGTCACGCCTTGGTCATTGTATTTTGTGTTTTTGTTATATGTTTGGGTAGGCCAGGGTGTGACATGGGTTTATATGTTGTTTTCGTATTGGGGTTTGTATTATTTGGTATCGCGGCTGATTAGGGGTGTTGTATAGGCTTGGCTGCCTGAGGCGATTCTCAATCAGAGTCAGGTGATTCTCGTTGTCTCTGATTGGGAACCGTATTTAGGGAGCCATAGTTTCGCTTTGTATTTCGTGGGTGATTGTTCCTGTCTTTGTGTAGTGTTCACCAGATAGGCTGTAATAAGTTTCACGTTCTGTTTGTTGTTTTGTATTTATGAGTTATTTCATGTACCGCGATTCATTTCATTAAAGTCATGAGTAACCAACACGCTGCATTTCGGTCCGACTCTCTTCCTTCAACAGACGAACGCCGTTACATATATATACACTATCTACCAAGATAGTTTTTTCATCTGTATTATTTGTAGCCATCTATTTACCACCACAAACAAATGCTGGAACTAAAACCACACTCAACCAACTCTATAAGGCCATAAACAAACAAGAAAACGCTCATCCAGAAGCAGCGCTCCTGGTGGCCGGGGACTTTAATGCAGGCAAACTTAAATCCTTTTTTACCTCATTTCTACCAGCATGTCAAATGTGCAACCAGAGGGAAAAAAACTCTAGACCACCTTTACTCCACACATAGAGAAGCATATAAAGCTCTCCCTCGCCCTCCATTTGGCAAATCTAACCATCATTCTGTCTTCCTGATCCCTGCTTACAAGAAAAAAACTAAAGCAGGAAGTACCAGTGACTCGCTCAATAGGGAAGTGGTCAGATAACTCGGATGCTACGCTACAGGACTGTTTTGCTAGAATAGACTGGAATATGTCCCAGGATTCATCCAATGGCATTGAGGTGTATACTACCTCAGCTTCATCAATAAGTGCATCGACAACGTGGACCCACAGTCACCGTGCGTACATACCCCAACCAGAAGCCATGGATTACAGGCAATGTCCGCACCGAGCTAAAGGCTAGAGCTGCCGCTTTCAAGGAGCGGGACACTAATCCGGACGCTTATAAGAAATTCCCTTATGCCCTCAGACGAACCATCAAACAGGCAAAGTGTCAATACAGGACTAATATTGAATCCTGCTACACCGGCTCTGAGGCTCGTCGGATGTGGCAGGGCTTGCAAACTATTATGGACTGCAAAGGGAAACCCAGCCGTGAGCTGCCCAGTGACGCGAGCCTAATAGACGATCTAAATCGATTGGAGGCAAGCAACACTGAAGCATGAATGAGAGCACCAGCTGTTCCGGACAACTGTGTGATCACGCTCTCCGTAGCCAATGTGCGCAATAACTTTAAACAGGTAATTCACAAGGCTGCGGGGCCAGACGGATTACCCGGACGTGTACTCAGATCATACACGGACCAACTGCAAATGTCTTCACTGACATTTTCAACCTATCCCTGACCGAGTCTGTAATAACTAGATGTTTAAGCCGGCCATCATGCCCATGAAAGTGAAGGTAACCTGCCTAAATGAATACCGCCCCGTAGCACTCATATCGGTAGCCATGAAGTTCTTTGAAAGGCTGGTCATAACTCACATCAACACCATCATCCCAGAAACCCTAGACCCAATCCAATTTGCATACTGCCCCAACAGATCCACAGATGATGCAATCTCACTGCCCTTTCCCACCTGGACAAAAGGAACACCTACGTGAGAATGCTGTTCATTGACTACAGCTCAGCATTCAACACCATAGTGCCCACAAAGTTCAACATTAAGCTAAGCACCCTGGGACTAAACAACTCCCTCTGCAACTGGATCCTGGACTTCCTGACGGGCCGCCCCCAGGTGGTAATGGTAGGTAACAACACATCTGCCATGCTGATCCTCAGCACAAGGGCCCCTCAGGGGTGTGTGCTTAGTCCCCTCCTGTACTCCCTGTTCACTCACAACTGAGTGGCCAAGCACGACTCCAACACCATCATTACGTTTGCTGACAACACAACAGTGTTAGGCCTGATCACCGACAATGATGAGATAGCCTACAGGGAGGAGATCAGAGACCTGGCAATGTGGTGCCAGAACAACAACCTCTCTCTCAATGTGAGCAAGACAAAAGAGCTGACAATAGGAAAAGGACAATAGGAAAAGGAGGGCCGAACAGGCCCCCATTAACATCGACGGGGCTGTAGTGGAGCAGGTCGAGAGTTTCAAGTTCCTTGGTGTCCACATCACCAACAAATGATCATGGTCCAAACACACCAAGACAGTTGTGAAGAGGGCCCGACAACACCTTTTCCCCCTCTGGAGACTGAAAAGACTTGGAATGGGTCCCTAGATCCTCAAAAAGTGGTAAAGCTGCACCACTGAGAGCATCCTGACCGGTTGTATCACCGACTTGTATGGCAACTGCTCGGCATCTGACCGCAAGGCGCTACAGAGGGTAGTGGGTATGGCCCAGTACATCACTGGGGCCAAGCTTCCTGCCATCCAGGACCTATATACTAGGCAGTGTCAGAGAAAGGCCCAAATTGTCAAACACTTCAGTCACCCAAGTCAAAGAATGTTCTCTCTGCTACCGTATGGCAAGCAGCACCAGAGCTCCAAGTCTAGGTCCAAAAGGCTCCTTAACAGCCTCTACCCCCAAGACTGCTGAACAATTAATCAAATGGCCACCCGGACTATTCACATTGACACCCCCACCCTGTGTTTTTACACTGCTGCTACTTGCTGTTTATTGTCTACACATAGTCACTTTACCCCTACCTATATGTACAAATTACCTCGACTAAGCTGCACCCCCACACATTGACTCGATACCCCCTGTATATAGCCTCGTTATTGTTATTTTATTATGTTGCTTTTTGTTTTATTTTTTACTTTAGTAAATATTTTCTGAACTCTATTTCTTGAACTGCATTGTTGGTTAAGGGCTTGTAAGTAAGCATTTCCCGTAAGGTCTACACTTGTTGTATTCAGCATTTCACAGTAAGATCTACACCTGTTGTGTTCAGCATTTCACAGTAAGATCTACACCTGTTGTATGCAGCATTTCACAGTAAGATCTACACCTGTTCTATTCAGCATTTCACAGTAAGATCTACAGCTGTTGTATGCAGCATTTCACAGTAAGATCTACACCTGTTGTATTCAGCATTTCACAGTAAGATCTACACCTGTTCTATTCAGCATTTCACAGTAAGATCTACAGCTGTTGTATTTGGCACATGGGACAAATACGATTTGATTTGACCTCAGTCATTTTGCACTTTGCACATTTTCGGGCATCATATCCTAATAAATTATATATACTTTTTGCATTTATATTTCCCATAAACCTCTCTCGTGTCCATGGGATCTCTGTGGCTGCCCTCAATACCACATCAAAACTCACTCTGCACACACTGATGCCTGCCAAATGACCTAAGACGACTGAGACACCAACACTCCAGCCACAGACCTCGTCTCATATTAACAATGCTGTGTGGGCACAGGATGTTGAAAGCACAGTCAAACACCGGGGGGGGGTACGACGATCGCTGAGTCACTCGCACACACTGCCGGAGACAGTGAATCGTCACACTTTATTTTAGCTGCTCCAGCTTTGACAATGTCGACAACTTGTGATCCATCTACAGATCAGCTGGTTTTGCTATTTCAAACAGGCTCATGTAATGAACCCAGTGCCAAACCCTTCTGTTCCTCCCTCCCACCAGAGACTAGGTGTGTTGTTTCCTACCAGCTGTATTCTTTTAGCAGTGAATAATTATCGCAGCATGGTAGGGGAGCAGGCTGAAAGAAGAGTAGGCGGAAAGAGGGAGGGAGGGATGGAAAGAAATTAGAGGGGGTGACAATGAGGTGTGAGTTGCGATGGTTGGATGTGTTGAAGCCAGTGAGGTAATGTTCATCTGTTCCACAGCGACATCACTCTGTTGTCTTCCGGCTCAAAGTCGTCAAGGCTGTTCAAGATGAGAAGAGACATATGGAGCAGGTTGGTGTTTTTCATTGTGAATCTTGTTCTGGAGGCAGTTCTGCAGAGTGGTCACTAGCTGGCACAGCCACAAAGTCATAAAATCACATTTTAAACCTAACCCCAACCATACCCTCATCCTTAACCACATTGCCAACCCTAATGCCTGACCCTAACCTTAAATTAATACCAAAAAGCAAATGTTAGTTTTCATGAATTTGTACAATATAGCAAATTTTGACTTTGCGCCTGGTCTATCTAAGAGGAAAACGCTCAGTTCTGCCTCCAGGCCAAGCAGTGGTGTAAAGTACTTAATTAAAAATACTTAAGAACTACTTAATTCTTTTTTGGGGGTATCTGCACTTACTTTAATATTTATATTTTTTGACAACTTTTACTTTCCCTCTATTACATTCCGAAATACAATTATGTACATTTTACTCCTTACATTTTCCCTGAAACCCAAAAGCACTTCTTACATTTTGAATGCTTAGCAGAACAGAAAAATTGTCCAATTAAAGCATTTATCAAGATAACATGCCTGGTCATCCCTACTGCCTCTGATCTGGTGGACTAACTAAACACAAATGTCTAGTTTGAAAATTATGTATCAGTGTTGGAGTGTCCAATCATAAATAAAACATTTAAAAATAAAATTGTGCCGTCTGGTTTGTTTAATATAAGGAATTTTAGGTTATCCTCTTGAAACTAGGGGGGCACTATATTTATTTTGGGAAAAATAACGTTCCCAAAGGAAACCGCCTATTTCTCAGGACCAGATGCTAGAATATACATATAATTGACTGCTTAGGATAGAAAACACTCTAAAGTTTCCAAAACTGTCAAAATATTATCAGTGAGTAGAACAGAACTGATATTGCAGGCAAAAGCCTAAGAAAAATCCAATCAGGAAGTGACTCATGTTTTGAAACCGTTGTGTTCCTATGCAGCCCTATTGGTCACTGAAAGGGACATCAACCAGATTCCTTTTTCTACGTATTCCCTAAGGTGTCTACAGCATTGTGTCGTAGTTTCACGCCTTTATGTTGAAGAATGAGCGTAAACGACTACATTGCGTAAGTGGCCAGCTGAGGGCTCTCAGAGTGATTCTTGCGTAAAAGACAGAGGTAGTCATTTTTCCTCTCGCTCCTACTGAGGATGGAGGATTTCTGAACATAACATGACAAGCAAACGGAGGAATTTTGGGTATAAAAATAATCTTTATGGTACAAAAAGAACATTTGCTGTCTAACTGGGAGGCTCGTCAGTGAAAACATCCAGAGATCATCAAAGGTAAACGGTTCATTTGATTGCTTTTCTGATTTTCGTGACCAAGCTTCCTGCTGCTAGCTGGACATAATGCTATCATAGGCTATCGATAAACTTACACCGACGCTTGTCTTGCTTTGGTTGTAAAGCATAATTTCAAAATTTGAGATGACAGGGTGATTAACAAAAGGCTAAGCTGTGTTTCACTATATTTCACTTGTGATTTCATGAATATTAATATTTTCTAGAAATATATTTTGACCGTTGTGCTATGCTAATTTGTGTAGTTGATGACAATCCTCCAGGATCCGGGAAGGGTGGTTCCAAGAGGTTTTAAATGATTTATACTTTTACTTTTGATACTTAGTGTCTTAGTTAGTGTCTTAGTTATCTTTGTTTTCTTTATTATTTTGGTTAGGTCAGGGTGTGACATGGGGGATTTATGTGTTTTGTCTGGTCTATGGGTTTTGTATGTTTATGGGGTGTTTTCTAGTCTAGGTGTCTATGGTTGCCTAGATTGGTTCTCAATTAGAGGCAGGTGTTTATCGTTGTCTCTGATTGGGAACCATATTTAGGCAGCCATGTTCTTTGGGTATTTTGTGGGTGGTTGTCTTCTGTCTTTGTGTCTATGCACCAGATAGGACTGTTTTGGTGGTTTGTAGTGTTCACATTTATGGTCTTTATTAAACATGTTGAACTCTAACCACGCTGCATTTTGGTCCTCCTCTCCTTTAACAGAAGAAAACCGTTACATTTTAGCAATTAAATTTAATTGTGATACTTAAGTAGATTTAAAACCAAATACTTTTAGACTTTTAGTCAAGTAGTATTTTACTGGGTGAATTTTTTTTATAAATGTATCTTTAATTTTACTCAAGTATGACAATTTGGAACTTTTTCCACCACTGAGTGCAAGACTCATGACAATAAATGTCAACCTGCGCACATGGAGGGAAACTGCTCTAAGATGGCCGCTGGTAGAATGGCAGAGAGATTGAGGCAGTAACACTAGCAGCAGCACCCACAGCGAGTCTCTCGCTTTTCTCTTTCCGCCTCAGTGTGTGAAGCGCGTGATGCCTCGGCTCTCCGGGTCCCAGCCTTCCAATCTAATTTATTTTCTAAATAAACAAGATGCGTGACTGAAATACTATAACTAGCCCACAGCATGAAAGACCATCTTAGAGAAAGAAGATACACAACTGAAGGTTTCACTTTCTCCTCTTCCATCAGTCATGTAGAACGCAGGAAATTGGCATAAATACAGAAGGTGATGATGAGGATGACTACTGAAGACAGAAAATCGCCACCGCATATCTATTTACAATATCTACACCAACAACTACTCAATAATCAACACTACAGTACATATTCTATTGACAATTTAATCCAGATGCCATGCCCAGGGAAACATTTACAATCAACACCGCTTACGACTGTAAAGCTACAAAGTCAAAAACTGCAAAGTACCTGTCATCGATCATTAAACTAGCTAACTTCATTTAATTTAAGACAGAGCTGTATAATTATCTCTCCTTATTTCATTCAGTTCTTGTCCTGTGTGGTGGCAGGCACAATGTCTGCGGTGACGGTGGCCACCTGTCGTTACGGCAAACCTGCAGCAGCCCACTAAGCGATGATACAAAGAGGTGATGAGGCTTATAATGAGCTGGTCTGACAGGTCTTCCCTGACTGAGACCGTGTCTTAGTGTGTCAGAGACACCCAACACCTGCTCCTCTCCGCTAGCTAACTGACTGGTGCAGAGGAAATGCATGTAGACCCATGCCACCCGCCAACCACATATCCCTTTCTGCACACCAAGAGATTGAGTGAGAGAGAGAGATGTAGAGAGAGATGTAGAGGTAGAGGGAGATGTAGAGGTAGAGGGAGATGTAGAGGTAGTGGGAGATGTAGAGGGAGACATAGAGGCAGACGTAGAGTGAGAGGTAGAGGCAGACGTAGAGGGAGATGTAGAGGGAGAGGTAGAGGCAGACGTAGAGGGCGAGGTAGAGGGAGACGTAGAGGGAGAGGTAGAGGTATAGGTAGAGGGAGAGGCAGAGGGAAATGTCGAGGGAGACGTAGAGGGAGACGTAGAGGGAGACGTAGAGGGAGAGGTAGAGTGAGACGTAGAGGGAGAGGTAGAGGGAGAGGTAGAGGGAGACGTAGAGGGAGAGGTAGAGGGAGACGTAGAGGGAGACGTAGAGGGAGAGGTAGAGTGAGACGTAGAGGGAGAGGTAGAGGGAGAGGCAGAGGGAAATGTCGAGGGAGAGGTAGAGGGAGACGTAGAGAAAGATGTAGAGGGAGATGGAGACGTAGAGGGAGAGGTAGAGGGAGACGTAGAGGGAGATGTAGAGGGAGAGGGAGAGGTAGAGGTAGAGGGAGAGGCAGAGGGAAATGTCGAGGGAGAGATAGAGGGAGACGTAGAGGGAGAGGGAGAGGTAGAGGGAGAGGCAGAGGGAAATGTCGAGGGAGAGATAGAGGGAGACGTAGAGAAAGATGTAGAGGGGAGATGGAGACGTAGAGGGAGAGGCAGAGGCAGACGTAGAGACGTAGAGGGAGAGGTAGAGGGAGACGAGGGTAAGAGTGGGAGAGAGAGAAGAAGTCAGAGAGAGAGAGTGAGAGAGTGAGAGATAAAAAGACAAAGAGAAAGTGAGCTATCAACATAACTCCCTAAATCTCCACACTGTCCATTTTATACTTAAGACTGAAGTTAGAACTAAATGAATAAGGTCTTGGGATTCCTCCTCGGCAAACAAAACTCAGGGCAGAATATGGATTTTCCACTGACCTTGACCAGTCTACCTCTAATCAAGCAATCTGCTCTCTCTGTTTTGTTGGACTAATAATAATATGAGCGCTCATGTTTATTTTGCAGACTGAATGAGAGCTAAATATTTATTACTTGTCCAATTAACTCAGACTGGAATCGATGTCAACCAATCAATCCTCTCTACCTGCAACAGAGAAGCGGGAGGCGATATCAAACGTTGCAGGATGCCACGTTGATTATTCTTTTCATTTCTGGGGCCGGTAACATTTTATTTTCAGTTGAGGCCGGGGGGGAAAATAATCATAAAGCTCCCTGAATGAAAAGTAATGAAAAAAACTGATTGATTTTAAATTGTTCCAATGCAGGGCAGGTGGAGTGTCTGTGTGTCGTGTGAGTGGTGGGGTTTGTCATATTGGACACTCATGGTGAATAGCCATTGATTCGGGCCAAAGCAAGGCCTTCTAGGACACTTGTTGTTCTCCACAACAGCTATAAAATAAATAGGTCATCATAGACAGACAGCTAGAATCATATGCGACCAGATGTCTCTCATCCCGACAGATCAGCGTCTACTGTACTCAGTCCACAGATATATGCCTCGAGTGGCCTATGTAATAAGCCTCCATAACTTCTAGTGTTCTATTTAATTGTGCGATTCAGCCTTTCTTATGATTCACGGTGACGAAGGACAAGTTGATCCAACACCGGAACCACTAGAACAATACTGTTTTTATCTTTAGACATATAAACTAGGCAGTGCCTCTTCAGACTCTGTCTGTAAACCCTCTCTGTTAAACCTTCTGTTCATACATGAACCAGGTGGGTTGTTGGTGTAATTAGTCCATGTGACTAGACTGCGTTATTGATTCCCTTTGAAATGAGCAAAACAGAAACCTTTCAACAGTTTGGTTCTAAAGAGAAGTTTCACAATGAAGTGACCTGGTAGACTGGACGTTGCAGATAGGACATGTTGTCAACTAGAACTCTGTTGAGCTCAAGATGAACAGATACAACACACGAACGCACGCACACGAACGCTATTCACATGCATGCACGCACACACATATATTCACATGCATGCACGCACACACATATATTCACATGCATGCACGCACACACACATATTCACATGCATGCACTCACACACATATATTCACATGCATGCACTCACACACATATATTCACATGCATGCACTCACACACATATATTCACATGCACGCACACACATATATTCACATGCATGCACTCACACACATATATTCACATGCATGCACTCACACACATATATTCACATGCATGCACTCACACACATATATTCACATGCATGCACTCACACACATATATTCACATGCATGCACTCACACACATATATTCACATGCATGCACCCACACACATATATTCACATGCATGCACTCACACACATATATTCACATGCATGCACTCACACACATATATTCACATGCATGCACTCACACACATATATTCACATGCATGCACTCACACACATATATTCACATGCATGCACTCACACACATATATTCACATGCATGCACTCACACACATATATTCACATGCATGCACTCACACACATATATTCACATGCATGCACGCACACACATATATTCACATGCATGCACTCACAGGCCGTCATTGACCCAGCGTCGTCCGGGTTAAGGGAGGGTTTGGCCGGGGTAGGCCGTCATTGTAAATAAGAATCTGTTCTTAACTGACTTGCCTGGTTAAATGAAGGTCAAATGAATAAAAATAGGCTGATGGGCTAGGATTAGAGTGTGTGAGTGTGCAGTTATCTCAGGCACATTGCACCCCTACGGTGGCCACACTGCTAAGCTCACATAGCTGTTTGACGCTGACCACAACGGCCAATGGAATTTACAGAAGAGAAAATACCCAATTGTATGGAGGCACAGGAGTGGAAACCTTTCAACCCCAAATATTCTACAAGAAAGCTTTGGTCTACAATGATTCACCAACTTGGTTTCTTGGTAAACTGCTCGAGTCCCTGCTCTTTCAAATTGTTTTACAAAATGGAGGGAGGGGATGGTATAAAGGGATGGAGGGGAGGGAGGTTAGAGATGGACAGTTTCACCTGCCGATAAGGGGAACATCTCTTGGAGGGTTGATAGGTCGAAACGTTGTGTTAACGCCCCGCATATATTATCAGGACCCAAAAGGCCCTTCAGCCTCATAACATGTGTGATAGGAAGACCCAAAAGGCCCTTCTGCCTCATAACGTGTGTGATAGGAAGACCCAAAAGGCCCTTCTGCCTCATAACGTGTGTGATAGGAAGACCCAAAAGGCCCTTCTGCCTCATAACGTGTGTGATAGGAAGACCCAAAAGGCCCTTCTGCCTCATAACGTGTGTGACAGGAAGACCCAAAAGGCCCTTCTGCCTCATAACGTGTGTGACAGGAAGACCCAAAAGGCCCTTCTGCCTCATAACGTGTGTGATAGGAAGACCCAAAAGGCCCTTCTGCCTCATAACATGTGTGATAGGAAGACACAAAAGGCCCTTCTGCCTCATAACGTGTGTGATAGGAAGACCCAAAAGGCCCTTCTGCTTCATAACGTGTGTGACAGGAAGACCCAAAAGGCCCTTCTGCCTCATAACGTGTGTGACAGGAAGACCCAAAAGGCCCTTCTGCCTCATAACGTGTGTGATAGGAAGACCCAAAAGGCCCTTCTGCCTCATAACGTGTGTGATAGGAAGACCCAAAAGGCCCTTCTGCCTCATAACGTGTGTGATAGCTCTGGTGCTTCTGGAACGTCTCATCGAGAGTGAGAATGGGCCGACTCAAAGATTGAATAACCAACAGTCACATGCGCCCCTGAATCAAACCACACACACACACAGTCACAACCCACTACAACTGCAGCAACATTCTTGCCGGCCTCCTAATAACCTGGCAGTCAGAGACGTGGGACAGCTGAATATTTCAATGGCAGGTTTAGCCCTGCGACTCTAACAGTCTTAATTATTCATCACCTTCACAGACTGCAGCACACAACACATTTTCATAGCACATGATATCATTTTTGATATCTATTTACGAGAAATGAGACATTGGCTAGGTTTCACTGCTGATTATGTCAACGATGGGAACAGACGGCATCTTGGGGGCAGAGAGAGGGGGAGGAAAAAGGTTCCCTCTACATGTGGCTATTTAGAGGAACCAGAGTAAACGAGACACGGGGAAGAGTTACGGCGAGACACCAACATCTCCCGCATGGTGCCATCATTCTGGAAAGGTCAGGATTCGGTAGGTTATGTGTGCGCTTCTTGTTAGTGGGGCAAATTAGCGTTAACATCATACTAATTATGCTCTAGGGTAAGAAAACAAATGCAGGCTAATGCCTTGCTCCAGTCGTTGACCTTGTTTAAGTGGTATCTCGCCTTGTTGGAACTAGTGAAGAATAGAGGTGCCTAAAGTTCACAATGCACAACAACACATCCATCACTCTCTTTTATGGGTAAAACATTCGGAAATAGAAAATTGGGAAAATGGACTCCTGACTTGTACTGTAGACTACACAGCCTTTACAGTAATTAACAAGTCAACATATAAGAATGGACTTAGCTTCTAGCTTATACCCTTTAAATCTGAAAATAGACTCTTGGCTCTTTCAGTAACTCGCCAAATGGAGACATACTGTACATATCCTTGATTCCATGAATCAAATTAGCCTTTGTCCATTTAATCAATTCCTGTCTGATTGTCAGACAACCTCTCCTGAAAGGGTCACTTATCTCTTATTGCCAGTATACAGTTTCTCTCAGTAAACATCAACTTACATTCTAGACCAATCAGTGTTGACACAAAATGCACTAATGTTGACCTGTGCTGAGTGTAGCATTCTAATGGCACCTCAGTTTGAGTGGAGTCAAAATGGAGTGGAGTGGGTGGATGGTTGTGTTGGTTATGGTAGTGGGTGGATGGTTGTGTTGGTTATGGTAGTGGGTGGTGGATGGTTGTGTTGGTTATGGTAGTGGGTGGTGGATGGTTGTGTTGGTTATGGATAGTGGGTGGTGGATGGTTGTGTTGGTTATGGTAGTGGGTGGTGGATGGTTGTGTTGGTTATGGTAGTGTGGTGGATGGTTGTGTTGGTTATGGTAGTGGGTGGTGGATGGTTGTGTTGGTTATGGTAGTGGGTGGTGGATGGTTGTGTTGGTTATGGTAGTGGGTGGTGGATGGTTGTGTTGGTTATGGTAGTGGGTGGATGGTTGTGTTGGTTATGGTAGTGGGTGGTGGATGGTTGTGTTGTTTGGTAGTGGGTGGTGGATGGTTGTGTTGGTTATGGTAGTGGGTGGTGGATGGTTGTGTTGGTTATGGTAGTGGGTGGATGGTTGTGTTGGTTATGGTAGTGGGTGGTGGATGGTTGTGTTGGTTATGGTAGTGGGTGGTGGATGGTTGTGTTGGTTATGGTAGTGGGTGGTGGATGGTTGTGTTGGTTATGGTAGTGGGTGGTGGATGGTTGTGTTGGTTATGGTAGTGGGTGGATGGTTGTGTTGGTTATGGTAGTGGGTGGTGGATGGTTGTGTTGGTTATGGTAGTGGGTGGTGGATGGTTGTGTTGGTGGTATGGTGGTGGATGGTTGTGTTGGTTATGGTAGTGGGTGGTGGATGGTGGGTGGGATGGAGACTGGTGGTGAAGCCAGTGTAAATTATCTTCGGTCTGAGACAAGGTGAGTAGAAGTTATGGATGGAGGGGGAACGGACGGACGGAGGTGGGCGAGGAACAGAAGTAGAGAGAGAGAGAGAGAGAGAAAGATTGAGAGAGATGAAAGAGAGAGGATGAGATGGAGAGAGGAGAGAGAGAGAGGGATCAATGGAGAACGAGAAAGAGAGAGAGAGAGAGGTGTGATGTTCTGTATATTCTAGTGTCCCACTTCAAAGGCATTGGGGATGAAGAGATGAAAGGGGGCCTGACGGATGGACTCTCTGTGTGTGTGTGTGTGTGTGCATGTGCACGTGCATTTGTGTGTGTGTGTGTGTGTGTGTGTGTGTGTGTGTGTGGTGTGTGTGTGTGTGTGTGTGTGTGTGTGTGTGTGTGTGTGTGTGTGTGTGCGCATGTGCACGTGCATTTGAGTGAGTGAGTGAGTGAGTGAGTGAGTGAGTGAGTGAGTGAGTGAGTGAGTGAGTGAGTGAGTGAGTGAGTGAGTGAGTGAGTGAGTGAGTGAGTGAGTGAGTGAGTGAGTGAGTGAGTGAGTGAGTGAGTGAGTGAGTGTGTGAGTGAGTGAGTGAGTGAGTGAGTGAGTGAGTGAGTGAGTGAGTGAGTGAGTGAGTGAGTGAGTGAGTGAGTGAGTGAGTGAGTGAGTGAGTGAGTGAGTGAGTGAGTGAGTGAGTGAGTGAGTGAGTGAGTGAGTGAGTGAGTGAGTGTGTGAGTGAGTGAGTGAGTGAGTGAGTGAGTGAGTGAGTGAGTGAGTGGTGAGTGAGTGAGTGAGTGAGTGAGTGAGTGAGTGAGTGAGTGAGTGAGTGAGTGAGTGAGTGAGTGAGTGAGTGAGTGAGTGAGTGAGTGAGTGAGTGAGTGAGTGAGTGAGTGAGTGAGTGAGTGAGTGAGTGAGTGAGTGAGTGAGTGAGTGAGTGAGTGAGTGAGTGAGTGAGTGAGTGAGTGAGTGAGTGAGTGAGTGAGTGAGTGAGTGAGTGAGTGAGTGAGTGAGTGAGTGAGTGAGTGAGTGAGTGAGTGAGTGAGTGAGTGAGTGAGTGAGTGAGTGAGTGAGTGAGTGAGTGAGTGAGTGAGTGAGTGAGTGAGTGAGTGAGTGAGTGTGTATAGGTCTGAACACATGAACAACATGATATTTCCTACACGGGTCAATCAACTTGGGGTTTGGGCTTCTGCACAACTGTCTTGTATGAAAGCAGTTCGTCGCCACTGAAGCCTTCATGAAAAATCTTTACTGGCCATAGGAAATGCCTGTTGCATTCCATTATACGTGGCTGGTGAACACATTTGTACTGTCCCACCAGGTCTTTTAAGTCTTACTGAAGTTCAGGATGACACTATGCTTCTGCTGAGTGACTTCATCCACTGTGGCCACAGACGGGTTAAAACCTATCAACCTTTAGAAATAAGCTGTGACAGAGGTCAGATGGGGTCAGACGTTGACAACATTTCAAAGCCGTCCGTGACCAATCACCCCAAAGGGCCCGGGCGGCCATCGTAAATGTCATCTCCCTCCCTCTCTCTCTGATGTTATTCTGAGTTTTTGACGTGCCAGATTGAGGGAGTGGGGGAAAAAGGGTGACAGTCAACCATTTCTGTTTAGAACATGTGGGACTCCTAAACAGGCGCCCCCACGCCTGTCAAAGGATGATATTGCATACGTATAACGAGGCCTGACAAAGACAGAGGACGGATAGACGAGCCAAGGAAATAAAACGACTATCTGTCGTCGAGCTCCTACGGACCCCTTCAATGAAAAAACAAATTGAGCAAAACCAATAATGCAACAAGACAAAGCACGAACAAAAGGAGCGCAATGGGAAACAGGGAAGGAGATTTGCTATGCGGTGTCTGGAACCAGCAAATGTAGCTTGAGGCGTCCCTCTCTCCTTCTCTCCCTGCAAATCCCAGCAGTCATACATTGCAGACAGCATGGAGGGATGCTGTTACAAAACCCCTCCATTTATTGGCCGGCTCAGAGTGGCAGCCAGCCAGTCAGACAGACAGCCCGAACCACAGTAAATAAAACAGGCATTAACAGAGGGGGGGAAAACAAACACATAAACAAACAGGGCCTGGAGGAGGAGGGCCTGGAGGGGGAGGGCCTGGAGGAGGAGGGCCTGGAGTGGGAGGGCCTGGAGGGGGAGAGCCAGGAGGAGGAGGAGGGCCTGGGGGGGAGGGCCTGGAAGGGGAGGGCCTGGAGGGGGGAGGGCCTGGAGGAGAAGGGGCTGGAGAAGGAGGGCCTGGAGGAGGAGGGCCGGATGGCTGGATGTTAGTGCTCTGCAGTGGAGTTTGAAAGGGTATCTGCCGGGTGTGGCAACAGGATAAGACAACTGATTTCTAGGTAATCTGGATGGTTATGCATGTGCAAGCTGAAAGCCTATCCAGATGTTGTTAGAATCTGTAATTCTACACAATGTGGTGGTGTACTTAATTTTTTCCATCCAAAAGTGCATATGAAACCATGTATGGTGAGTCTATAGGGATTGATAGAATTTATTGACGCTTTCCCGCTCTGTGGAAACGCATACAAAGCCAAAGCTGTCAGAGATGTGCCAGTCAGCCAAAATGGCTTCAGATAGCTATTCATCTGGCGCCTCAGACTCATTTACTGTCTATGGCCGCCAGTGGAAACACAGCTCATCTATGTCTCAGACTGCTTAGAGATGGCTGGAGGGAAAAGGGTTGAAAAGCAGGATGTACAGAAATCACATATGACATATTAGGCTCACTGACTGGAACAGGAAGACTGAGGGTGTGTTGGGTGGTCGATGATGGGGGATGCATGCGCGCGCGCGCGCGTGTGTGTGTGTGTGTGTGTGTGTGTGTGTGTGTGTGTGTGTGTGTGTGTGTGTGTGTGTGTGTGTGTGTGTGTGTGTGTGTGTGTGTGTGTGTGTGTGTGTGTGTGTGTGTGTGTGTGTGTGTGTGTGTGTGAAACAGTTGAGGTTCCTCAGAGGAGGAAGAGGAGGACCATCCTCAGTTAATTTCACAAAAATATATATATTTTAACATTTAAAAAGTTATCCTTTTTAGATAAAACTATACTAAATATAATCATGTCACCAAATAATTGATTAAAACACACTGTTTTGCAATGGTCTACAGTAGCCTCAACAGCACTCTGTAGGTAGCACCATGTTGTAGCCAGAGGACAACTAGTTCCCATCCTCTTCTGTGTACATTGACTTCAGTACAAATCCTAGGAGGCTCATGTCTCTCACACCCTTCCATAGACTTACACAGCAATTTTGACAACTTCCAGAGGACGTCCTCCAACCTATCAGACCTCTTGCAGCATCAACTGATATGTTGTCCACCCAATCAGAGGATCAGATAATGAATCTAGTACTGAAAGCAAAGCATAAGCTTCAGCTAGCGTGTACTGTAGTGCATAACATGTGGTGAGAAGTTGACTCAAAGAGAGAGAAAGACAATAGTTGAACAAACAACATTTTGAACAAATACAATTCTTCCAAAATGAAGGATTTGACTAATTTATTGCCACTGGGGCCGGACGGTGTGAGGCCTAAACTGCTTAGTGAGTGTACATTATCGTTACTGCATGATTGTAACGGGTTTACTAACATGCTAGTTCTATTAGCTGTGCTGACTATGCTGTTACTTTAGCTATTATGGTGACAACGATGTAGGCTGTGTGTAGCGGTTATGACATGGTTTGGCTTGGAAAGGTTTTATCGCCTGGTCACATACAGCTGATGTGTTGTGCTTTGTCCACAAGCGAAGGGAAAAGGTGAGAGGAGGAGAGCGCATAGATGTGGCTGCTATGAAAGTGTGTTTACGTGTGATCAGGGATGCATTCATTCCGCTAATTCTGTTGAAAGACGTTTCTTAAATGGAAGCAAACGGAATAAAACGGGGATAAACATAGATTAATTTCTTCAATAAAAACTCTCATTTACAACTGTTGGAGTGATGATTACACCCTATATCAGTTAGATGTAAGCAAGAGTGTTCAAGGCGGTATTGAATGTCTCATTGTCTGTCCATGTGTCACCTAAAAATGTTCGACCTGTGTGCACCTACGTTGTAAATGTTCATTCACAGGCTAGGTCGCAGCAACCTCATGATGGGTATAGGGACAATTCGAGTATCATGCAGTAGCCTGAACCTATCGATGTTACATTGAACTGGGTGAATGGAATATGAATGACAGTCTATCCAGTATGCTGTAATAGAAATAAGGCCATTATCATGAAAAATAAATGTTGTCCTCCCTCATCTTAAACGTCACCGACCGCCACTGGTGTGAAAGGGGTTGGAGGAAGGAAGGAATTAACCTTTTCTACTGCAGTAGTGGCAAAAAAATGAACAATATGCAGCCTGTTTTACTAAAGTAGCCCTAGCTGAATCATTCATGTAATAGAATAGTGCTCTTTTTTTACACTGACTTTTTGACATTGTCAATATGTTTATAATGTAGTTATGATGGTAACTGCTTGTAAATGTTCGGCCACTTTTAAGCTTCAAGTCCCATAACTCATATGTAATTTGTCCTCTGCGCTCGGAAAACAGCTGGAGGGGACGATCAGCCTAAAACACTGGTCATAATAAAATATAAATATTTTCTGATTGATTCATGTTTACAGTATGCAGCTCCAAGCCATTTCAGAACCTATCGAGAATTTGGAAACTAGTTAAGACTCATTGATATGATGGATAATAAGTATGTTACAGCTACGTTTATTGATTTCTCAAGGCTCAAGCTACTTTCTATTTCGGATAAAAATCGCAAATACCACAACACAAAACCACTCTGAAATGAAATGTTTGATGTTGATAATAACCAATCATGTTTAAATGGACAATATATAAAATCACGCCCATTAACGTATACTATTGTGACATTTACATGGACTCAAGCAGGCCAGGGCACTGAATACTTTATCAGAGACACGCAATTACCCTTGACTTTCTTATTAATAACTGCAAAAATCTAAACAAACAGAACCGTGACCTAATGAAACGAGGCCGACACGCTATGGTACACGCAGCCGCAGACATCTTGTGAGCTACAGTAACCAGCCCACAACAACAAAACAACTCATTTCCTGAGCATGTAACCCTGTGTATGCTCAGTGGCTAATTTATCTTATTAGTGAGCTAACGAGGACGGAGAAACGCACATTTCATCCTGCATTCGAGTAGACAAACAGACTCTACCGGAGCCACGCAACTGTAAGGAAGGATGTTTGCTTGTCACTGGAAAATGAACGGCGGCCATTTTCTGTGTAATTAACCATGTTTTCCCTCCAAATTAGAACAACAACATATTTTATAATGGTAATCAGGTCCAGTGAAACAGATGTATGAGGACTGTACTAGATTGGATTGGTGAAATTCATAGAGGAGGACTGTACAAGCCAGTCCATCCTATGAATGCCTGGCGATGTTTCTTTTAAATAGGTTCTATTACTTTTGCAACAACATATTTCTGTTGTCTGTACTTAGCTACAACATTTATCAGTAAATATTCCAACTCTCTTGGACATAGAATGTTCTAGGTAAAACCAAGACATGTGTTCACAATGATTGCTATAATATCCTGTCTTATTGCAACACGACGCACACACAGTAAGCCTTCAAACACCTATGTGGTACAGCTACACCACGCAGACACGGCAACGGCCTACACTACCGCCAAGACCAACAAATTGATATCTACTCCAAAAAGGGGGGGCTTTGCGCCGACTTCCTTTCACCTTGATGCCTCCCTACACAGGACTTGGGAATGTGCCAAAAAAACTGCTAAAAAGTCCTAAGAGGATTCTTCCAAAGTGGAGCTGATTTCACAAGAGATCCTTTCTCTTCTTTCTATCCTGCAGATTTAAAAAAAAGGTTTTATGGATGCCAAGAGGCATTAACTTCTTCCCACATGAGGTGGAATGGGATGTTGTGGCTCCCCATTTCCCTCCCTCCCTCTCTCTCTCTCTCTCTCTCTCTCTCTCTCTCTCTCTCTCTCTCTCTCTCTCTCTCTCTCTCTCTCTCTCTCTCTCTCTCTCTCCCTCTCTCTCTCTCTCTCTCTCCCTCTCTCTCTCTCTCTCTCCTCTCTCTCTCTCTCTCTCTCTCTCTCTCTCTCTCTCTCTCTCTCCTCTCTCTCTCTCTCTCTCTCGCTCTCTCTCTCTTGCTCTGTCTCGCTCAGCTCTAACTCTCTCTCTCTTTCGGGTGCTGTTGAATCAATGTCTGTGAAGCACCTTCACTGGGGCTCAGCAGGTCATAATAAGCATGAATTCTGATTCTGGGGAGCCTATTGACTCTGTTCCACAGAACCAGGAGGTTTGTCTGTGTGTGTGTGTGTGTGTGTGTGTGTGTGTGTGTGTGTGTGTGTGTGTGTGTGTGTGTGTGTGTGTGTGTGTGTGTGTGTGTGTGTGTGTGTGTGTGTGTGTGTGTGTGTGTGTGTGTGTGTGTGTGTGTGTGTGTGTGTGTGTGTGTGTGTGTGTGTGTGTGTGTGTGTGTGTGTGTGTTAGAGAGTAAGTGAGTAATAGAAACAGTTACAAATTTTTTCTTCATATCTAGTTCTTCATCTTCTTTTTGAAATAGGGAGCCATTTTTATTTCCATGACTGATCAAAATGTCTTCTCGTGGCTCTCTCTTGTCCCTCTGTAGCAGACATATTTCCATGACTGATCAAAACGTCTTCTCATGGCTCTCTCTTGTCCCTAGGTAGCAGACATATTTCCATGATTGATCAAAACATCTTCTCATGGCTCTCCCTTGTCCCTCTGTAGCAGACATATTTCCATGACTGATCAAAACATCTAATCATGGCTCTCCCTTGTCCCTCTGTAGCAGACATATTTCCATGACTGATCAAAACATCTTCTCATGGCTCTCTCTTGTCCCTCTGTAGCAGACATATTTCCATGACTGATCAAAACATCTTCTCATGGCTCTCCCTTGTCCCTCTGTAGCAGACATATTTCCATGACTGATCAAAATGTCTTCTCATGGCTCTCTCTTGTCCCTCTGTAGCAGACATATTTCCATGACTGATCAAAACATCTTCTCATGGCTCTCCCTTGTCCCTCTGTAGCAGACATATTTCCATGACTGATCAAAACGTCTTCTCATGGCTCTCTCTTGTCCCTCTGTAGCAGACATATTTCCATGACTGATCAAAACATCTTCTCATGGCTCTCCCTTGTCCCTCTGTAGCAGACATATTTCCATGACTGATCAAAACATCTTCTCATGGCTCTCCCTTGTCCCTCTGTAGCAGACATATTTCCATGACTGATCAAAACGTCTTCTCATGGCTCTCTCTTGTCCCTCTGTAGCAGACATATTTCCATGACTGATCAAAACATCTTCTCATGGCTCTCCCTTGTCCCTCTGTAGCAGACATATTTCCATGACTGATCAAAACGTCTTCTCATGGCTCTCTCTTGTCCCTCTGTAGCAGACATATTTCCATGACTGATCAAAACATCTTCTCATGGCTCTCCCTTGTCCCTCTGTAGCAGACATATTTCCATGACTGATCAAAACGTCTTCTCATGGCTCTCTCTTGTCCCTCTGTAGCAGACATATTTCCATGACTGATCAAAACGTCTTCTCATGGCTCTCTCTTGTCCCTCTGTAGCAGACATATTTCCATGACTGATCAAAACATCTTCTCATGGCTCTCCCTTGTCCCTCTGTAGCAGACATATTTCCATGACTGATCAAAACGTCTTCTCATGGCTCTCTCTTGTCCCTCTGTAGCAGACATATTTCCATGACTGATCAAAACATCTTCTCATGGCTCTCCCTTGTCCCTCTGTAGCAGACATATTTCCATGACTGATCAAAACGTCTTCTCATGGCTCTCTCTCTGTAGCAGACATATTTCCATGACTGATCAAAACATCTTCTCATGGCTCTCCCTTGTCCCTCTGTAGCAGACATATTTCCATGACTGATCAAAACATCTTCTCATGGCTCTCCCTTGTCCCTCTGTAGCAGACATATTTCCATGACTGATGGCTCTCCCTTGTCCCTCAAAACATCTTCTCATGGCTCTCCCTTGTCCCTCTGTAGCAGACATATTTCCATGACTGATCAAAACATCTTCTCATGGCTCTCTCTTGTCCCTCTGTAGCAGACATATTTCCATGACTGATCAAAACATCTTCTCATGGCTCTCCCTTGTCCCTCTGTAGCAGACATATTTCCATGACTGATCAAAACGTCTTCTCATGGCTCTCCCTTGTCCCTCTGTAGCAGACATATTTCCATGACTGATCAAAACGTCTTCTCATGGCTCTCCCTTGTCCCTCTGTAGCAGACATATTTCCATGACTGATCAAAACGTCTTCTCATGGCTCTCCCTTGTCCCTCTGTAGCAGACATATTTCCATGACTGATCAAAACGTCTTCTCATGGCTCTCTCTTGTCCCTCTGTAGCAGACATATGGTGAGCAATATGTTTGGAACATCGAATCGAAATAAAATCACAGTGTCGCAATACATATACAGAGTGTAGAATCATGAAAATGGCAATACATATCCTATCAGTACATAAGTATCGTGATAACATGGTATCGCGAGGTCCCTGGCAATTCCCAGTCCTACTACCTAGCGTACCTAAAAATTCTCGGGCACTCATTCCCACTGTGCCATAGTACAGTCTCTCCTCCTTACTGAGCACCATTAACTGTTTCCTACCACAAACACTAGACACTGTTTCCACAAAGCTTACTGTACATTGAATAAGACTGGTCTCGAAAACTGCCGCCTCGGTGTGAGTGAGCAGGGTGGGGTATTGAAATGTTCTCAGATCGTGCAGATCACAGCGTAATAAAAGAATGGGGGATGAGTTAGAGACATTAGAGGGAGAGAAGTCTATTTTCCAATCTGAAACTGTCCGGTGTAAATCTAAACTTTAAAACGGCATATTTTAGTAACTCATCCCCAAATAAGATTGTTGACTCATCCTATACTCCTATTTGTGGCTAAAGCATCAATTGAAATAAAAACACTTGTAATTTCCTCATAGAGGATGATGTCATCCGCTGGCCAATCAGCGGTGTATTCGAGTTAATATATTTTTTTATGACAGGTATATGCCCACACCATTCTGTTGTTGGGGTATGCCCACACCATTCTGTTGTTGGGGTATGCCCACACCATTCTGTTGTTGGGGTATGCCCACACCATTCTGTTGTTGGGGTATGCCCACACCATTCTGTTGTTGGGGTATGCCCACACCATTCTGTTGTTGGGGTATGCCCACACCATTCTGTTGTTGGGGTATGCCCACACCATTCTGTTGTTGGGGTATGCCCACACCATTCTGTTGTTGGGGTATGCCCACACCATTCTGTTGTTGGGGTATGCCCACACCATTCTGTTGTTGGGGTATGCCCACACCATTCTGTTGTTGGGGTATGCCCACACCATTGTCTGTTGTTGGGGTATGCCCACACCATTCTGTTGTTGGGGTATGCCCACACCATTCTGTTGTTGGGGTATGCCCACACCATTCTGTTGTTGGGGTATGCCCACACCATTCTGTTGTTGGGGTATGCCCACACCATTCTGTTGTTGGGGTATGCCCACACCATTCTGTTGTTGGGGTATGCCCACACCATTCTGTTGTTGGGGTATGCCCACACCATTCTGTTGTTGGGGTATGCCCACACCATATGAACACAAAAGCAGATGTTTCACCTACTTAATTACCCTTTTTTGGAAGGAAAACTCTTTCAGTCATAACATAATTCATTATGTGTCATATTTCATAGAAACCTGGAAACACTGGACTGTTACTTTGAGCCTGCTGTGTGAGTTATGGGGCGGAGGGAGCGAAGGGGGTGGTGAAAGACTGGTGTGTACTGTAAGGGGCCTGGGGTCCGGATCTCACATAACAGAGAACCAGGAGAGCTCCCAATGAGTGTAGACAGCCTGCTGCTGCCTGCTGCCGCTCAGCTAATCACATGGGGGGGGGGGGGGGGGTGTAACTGATTGTTACAAAAAAACATTTTTTACTGCATAATAAATAAATGTGTAGAATCACAATATTATTATTATATATTATTATATATATATTATTATATTATTAAATGTGACTGGTCAATTGTGTGATTTTAACATTATTAATTATGTTGTTTAAAAAAAACATCCAAACACAGGATCCCGCTCTCAGTGTTCAGAATACGCCAGAGAGAATAATTTAGCCACAGAGGATCAATAGTTTATCTTTAAAAACTGTGGGATTCAGGTTTATCACAAGCACATACAAGTATCTGCCAAAATAAGGAAACACCAACATAAAAGTACTTAAAAGGTGTTGTGCCACAACGAGCTGCCAGAACAGCTTCAATGCACCTTGGCATAGATTCTACAAGTGGCCCTAATCCATGCCAGGAAAATGCACCCCACACCATAACATACAATTTGTATCCCTTGTTTACTCAAGTGTTTTCCTAATTTTGGTACCGGTTACCGGTATGCCTACAGTACAGAAGGCCACAGTTTTGGCAGCATGTGCACCAAATATAGGCTACAGTTTGTTGCATTGTGGCATAGACATAAACTCAGCAAAAAAATAAATGTCCCTTTTTCAGGACCCTGTCTTTCAAAGATAATTCATAAAAATCCAAATAACTTTACAGATGTTCATTGTAAAGGGTTTAAACACAGTTTCCCATGCTTGTTCAAACAATTAATGGACATGCACCTCTGGAACGGTCGTTAAGACACTAACAGCTTACAGACGGTATGCATTTAAGGTCACAGTTATGAAAACTTAGGACACTAAAGAGGCCTTTCTACTGACTCTGAAAAACATCAAAAGAAAGATGCCCAGGGTCCCTGCTCATCTGTGTGAACGTGCCTTAGGCATGCTTCAAGGAGCAATGAGGACTGCAGATGTGGCCAGGGCAATAAATTGCAATGTCTGTACTGTGAGATACCTAAGAAAGCCCTACAGGGAGACAGGACAGACAGCTGATTGTTCTCGCAGTGGCAGACAACGTGTAACAACACCTGCACAGGATCAGTACATCCAAACATCACACCTGTGGGACAGGTACAGGATGGCAACAACAACTGCCTGAGTTACACCAGGAACACACAATCCCTCCATCAGTGCTCAGACTGTCCGTAATAGGCTGAGAGCGGCTGGACTGAGGGCTTGTAAGCCTGTTGTAAGGCAGGTCCTCACCAGACATTACTGGCAACAACGTCACCTATGGGCACAAACCCACATCGCTGGACCAGACAGGACTGGCAAAAAGTGCTCTTCACTGACGAGTTGCGGATTTGCGTTTATCGTTGAAGGAATGAGCGTTACACCGAGGCCTGTACTCTGGAGCGGGATCGATTTGGAGGTGGAGGGTCCGTCATGGTCTGGGGCAGTGTGTCACAGCATCATCGGACTGAGAATACTTGCAGGTAATCTCAACGCTGTGCGCTATAGGGAAGACATCTTCCTCCCTCATGTGGTACCCTTCCTGCAGGCTCATCCTGACATGACCCTCAAGCATGACAATGCCACCAGCCATACTGCTCATTCTGTGAGTGATTTCCCGCGAGACAGGAATGTCAGTGTTCTGTCATGGCCAGCGAAGAGCCTGGATCTCCATCCAATTGAGCACATCTGGGAGGGTGAGGGATAGGGCCATTCCCCCCAGAAATGTCTGGGAACTTGCAGGTGCATTGGTGGAAGTGTGGGGTAACATCTCACAGCAAGAACTGGCAAATCTGGTGCAGTCCATGAGGAGGAGATGTACTGCAGTACTTAATTGGTGACCACAATTTCTGTTAGTCACATGTCTGTGCAACTTGTTCACTTTATGTCTCAGTTGTTGAATCTTGTTATATGTTCATACACATATTTACACATGTTAAGTTTGCTTAAAATAAACGCAATTGACAGTGAGAGGACATTTATTTTCTTGCTGAGTTTATAATCCATAGATGGGTTTTGTAACCTCTGACCCTGGCAATCTGACTGCTAAACTCATGGGCACACTAGCATTGGATGCCATTCCTGACTTGAATGGGAACTGCCATCTATAGATTATATTTCTATAGTTGCAGCTGTCGGGTTGCCATTTGCTGAGTTAAAAATACAATTGCTGAAAAAACACACAGTTTGGAAACAACTCCCAATTTGTAGCTAACAGCAGAACTATTTTTCAAAGTATCTCATCTTGAGATGGGCTATTGCCATGACGAGTGCGTCAGCCATCACCGTGAGTAACCTATGGCTTCATCATCAGTAGGTGAGTCAATGTGCCACTAGAAACTGTATTTAGTAGCCTATTGTAGCCTATGATATACAGTGCATTTGCAAAGTATTCAGACTCCTTGACTTTGTCCACATTTCTTTTACATTACAGCTTTATTCTAATAATTAACAAATTAATGTTTTCCCTCATCAATCTGCACACAACACCCCATAAATAAATACAAAACAGAGCATTCATAAGTATTCAGTCCCTTTGCTATAAGACTCGAAATTGAGCATCCTGTTTCCATTGATCATCCTTGAGATGTTTCTAGAACATGATTGGAGTCCACCTGTGGTAAATTCAACTGATTGGACACGATTTGGAAAGGCACACACCTGTCCATATAAGGTTCCACAGTTGCCAGTGCATGTCAGAGCAAAAACCAAGCCATGAGGTCCAAGGAATTGTCTGTAGAGCTCCGAGGGGATTATGTTGAGGCACTTATCTGGGGAAGGGTACCAAAAACATTCTGAACCTTCCAGAAGGACAACCATCTCTGCAGCACTCCACCAATCAGGGCTTTATGGTAGAGTGGCAGAACATGTGGAAAAAGTCAAGGGGTATGAATACTTTCCGAATGCAATGTTTGTTGCCCACTAATATTGTGCAATCTGTGTTTGGTCCTCTTCATTGGTCTGAGCTGGTGTTTGTTTGAATTCAAGACGAGACTGATATCTGTTTCGCAGAGTCAGAGCAGCCACTCATTCAGGTCATTTGTGGGCTATTAAAAAAAGATTCAGCTAATGTCTTTTGCCATGTAAACGAGGTAGAATGAAATAAAAGGTTGATTTTTCTGGACCAGAACAAATCCCCCATGTGTGGAAATCTCTTTATTATAAAGGGCTTTTTCTTCAACAGTAAATTTACCATGCATTGAATTGCATCTTGGTGCACGGATTTCTTTCCAGAAAATAATGGTGTGCCGGGAAGGGGGGAAGGGATGGGGGGGGGGGACAAAAACAAAGCCCCGGGGCCTATGATTTCTTAATCCGGCCCTGGGAATCATGGATAGTCTAGTTTTATGTTCCTCCTCCAACAAGGGCTGAGAGGAAGCTGAAATGACATTGTGTTTATGCTAAAACACTTGGAGGATGTGCATGCAGGTAGGAGGTGTTCATAAGTGTACAGTAAGCATCTGTGTATGATTGTGTATTTAAGGTGAATCAAAGTGTAGGGAAGAAGAGTGTGAGATGTGTTCTCTAGCAGGTGAACAGACACTGAACACGGCTGTCAGCTCCCCAGGAGAGAGTGAGGTGGTGGGGGAGGGAGGGAGCAGAAGAGATGGGGGAGAGGAAAAGAGGTAGAAAGAGAGAGGGGGAACAAGAGAGAAAGAAAAGGAGAGGAGCAGAAGAGAGGAATAAGGAGAAAGAGAAATGGGAGCGAGAGAGAGAAATAGAAAATAGGGAGAAAGAGAGAAAAAGAGAAATGGGAGCGAGAGAGAGAAATAGAAAATAGGGAGAAAGAGAGAGAAAAAGAGAAATGGGAGCGAGACAGAGAAATAGAAAATAGGGAGAAAGAGAGAGAAAAAGAGAAATGGGAGCGAGAGAGAGAAAGAGAAAATAGGGAGAAAGAGAGAGAAAAAGAGAAATGGGAGCGAGACAGAGAAATAGAAAATAGGGAGAAAGAGAGAGAAAAAGAGAAATGGGAGCGAGACAGAGAAATAGAAAATAGCGAGAAAGAGAGAGAAAGAGAAATGGGAGCGAGAGAGAGAAATAGAAAATAGGGAGAAAGAGAGAGAAAAAGAGAAATGGGAGCGAGAGAGAGAAAGAGAAAATAGGGAGAAAGAGAGAGAAAAAGAGAAATGGGAGCGAGACAGAGAAATAGAAAATAGGGAGAAAGAGAGAGAAAAAGAGAAATGGGAGAGACAGAGAAATAGAAAATAGGGAGAAAGAGAGAGAAAAAAGAGAAAAAGACAGAGAAATAGAAAATAGGAGAAAGAGAGAGAAAAAGAGAAATGGGAGCGAGACAGAGAGAAAATAGGAGAAAGAGAGAGAAAAAGAAAATAGGAAAATAGGGAGAAAGAGAGAGAAAAAGAGAAATGGGAGCGAGACAGAGAAATAGAAAATAGGGAGAAAGAGAGAGAAAAAGAGAAATGGGAGCGAGACAGAGAAATAGAAAATAGGGAGAAAGAGAGAGAAAAAGAGAAATGGGAGCGAGACAGAGAAATAGAAAATAGGGAGAAAGAGAGAGAAAAAAGAAAGAGCGAGACAGAGAAATAGAAAATAGGGAGAAAGAGAGAGAAAAAGAGAAATGGGAGCGAGACAGAGAGAAAATAGGGAGAAAGAGAGAGAAAAAGAGAAATGGGAGAGAAAATAGGGAGAAAGAGAGAAAAAGAGAAAATGGGAGAGACAGAGAAAGAGAAAATAGGAGAGAAAAGAGAGAAAAAGAGAAATGGGAGCGAGAGAGAGAAAGAGAAAATAGGAGAGAGAGAGAAAAAGAGAAAATAGACAGGAGAAAATAAGAAAGAGAGAAAAAGAGAAATGGGAGCGAGAGAGAGACAGAGAAATAGAAAATAGGGAGAAAAAGGGAGAGAGAAAAAGAGAAATGGGGGAGACAGAGAAATAGAAAATAGGGAGAAAGAGAGAGAAAAGAGAAATAGGGAGAAATGGGAGAGAAAGAGAAAATAGGGAGAAAGAGAGAAAAAGAGAAATCGGAGCAAAAGAGAGGAGTGAAGAGAGAGCAAGGGAGAGAGAGACCGAACGATGGTTACTGTGAAAGAAAATGAAAAAAGCTAGGGACTGGCGAAAAGAGAAAGAATCAGAGAGTCAGAGAGCAGCAGTTGAGAGTAGACTCCTCTGTCTCATCATTTCATGGGCATGTCTCCTCTCTCTCATGAGGTCTCTCCTCATACCTGCCACGTCTCCCCTTGCACCCTATCTGCTCATCATTTAGGGAACAAGCACTAGCAATGGCCCCTGATAAGGATTCCACCCCATCATCCTCCCACTGGGCACAGAAGTCAATTCAACGTCTATTCCACATTGGTTCAAGGTCATTTCATTGAAATGACATGGAAACGACGTTGTTTCAACCAGTGTGTACCAGCTGGCTGTCACTCCTCTGTCACCAAACAACACACTGTTCAATTGAATGCTTTAATGAGGAATCCTCTACAACTGGGCACCTCATCTCTCGACTCGTCTCCCTCTCTCCTCCCTTTCTTCATTATTTCCATTTCTTTTTGTTTCCTTTCTGGTGGGAACATTTGCTGTGGCCAGCTGGTCCTGGGCTAGCAGATCACTGGTGGTTAGGTTAGACTGCCAGACAGGCTGACATAGAACCCGGGTACGCCATTTTTACCACCTCTGCCAGCCACCCATGGCATCTGCCCCCTTCAAACAATTGTTGTTGCCATGTCAACAAACGCTGGGATGCGTGATGAACGCGAGACGACACAGCTTTGAATGTAAACCTGCTGCCTGCTCTTTTAGTGGGGGTGTTTGTCTAGACTGAGAGGGAGTTTGGCTACTGGGATGTTTTCAGATCCCCATACATCTCTTAGTAAACACCTGGAAGTGTGAGTACCCAATTCGGCCACTGGGGGAGCTGGCACACAATCTATAGCCAATTGCAACATCTCAGAGAAGAAGAGGAAGAGGCAGAGCAGTATGACTTCTGTTCTGATTCATACCCATTGGGATGAGACAGTCTGGGCTTGATATTATGATATGTTATTGCCATAGTTAATAACAATAACCCATTCAGCTAATGTGATAAAAGTGTTTTAGTGAGGCGCAACATCGGCCCTGCTATGCAATCAGTGTGCTTGTTCCAGCCATAAATCCTAGCGCTAATGCCATTTTAGCTCTTTATCCTCGACGAGTCGCGCTAGCCAACAACATTGAAAATATAAATGTACTGTCTGTATAAATATATACAGGGATAAATGAGCGTGTTGGAAGTGTTGTGAGTTACAGAGGTACGGTAATAACTGTGATTACCATGGGTTTAGCCTCCAGTTCCATGGTGACCCACTTTAATTTGGCAGAGAGAACAAGGGCCTTTGATATTTATTCAGATCACAGTTCGGTATTCTGCTGCTTCTGCCTGACACAACTCCCCATCATCAGCCCCAGTTAACACTCTGACTCTCTCTCTTTCTGTGACTCTCTCTCTTTCTGTGACACTCTCTCCTCTATTGTCTTTTCATCCTCCCTTTACATCTGTTTTCATATCTCTGCTCCCTCCCTCCCTCCCTCCCTCCCTCCCTCCCTCCCTCCCTCCCTCCCTCCCTCCCCCTCCCTCCCTCCCTCCCTCCCTCCCTCCCTCCCCCTCCCCCTCCCCCTCCCTCCCTCCCATTCTTCCATTCCTTCCTCCCATTCGTACCCTCTCTCTTAATCATCATTTCCCTCTGTCCATACCATGTCATCATTAGCTCTGTCCATACCATGTCATCATTAGCTCTGTCCACACCATGTCATCATTAGCTCTGTCCATTACCATGCCATCATTAGCTCTGTCCATACCATGTCATCATTAGCTCTGTCCATACCATGTCATCATTAGCTCTGTCCATACCATGCCATCATTAGCTCTGTCCATACCATGTCATCATTAGCTCTGTCCATACCATGTCATCATTAGCTCTGTCCATACCATGTCATCATTAGCTCTGTGTCTCAATCACCACATCATTAGCTCTGTCCATACCATGCCATCATTAGCTCTGTCCATACCATGTCATCATTAGCTCTGTCCATACCATGTCATCATTGGCTCTGTCCATACCATGTCATCATTAGCTCTGTGCTAATCAACCTGTTTCCCATTAATATCCCTTCTCATCCCAGTGGGGCAACGGTGGTGACAGGAATAAAAGAGAGATGGAAATGGGCCTTAATAACATGCACACCGTTCTAATGGCCTGGGCCGTGCTGTAATCAAACGCTCAAATAGAAATCAGAGAGAGCGATGGAGGGATGGAGGGAGGGAGAAGGGGGGGGAGTAGTGTGCTACTGATTTGGGAGGAGGAATGGGACTGGGATGAAAGCGAGAGAGTGACCACACAAAATGGGGGCATGCAGAAAGAAAATGGTGGCTGTGGAGGCTAAGAGACGTGTGCTGAATCTCCCAAATGGACTAAGCTGCAAAACGGATAAACAGACAGATAATGATTGGGTGTTGAGTACCTCTTGACCACTATTGGGGCACAGGCCAATGGTCAGCGACCTATCAGACAGAGATCACATAGATAAGAAATACAACTAATGCAGCAATGATATGTGGCCGGACTAGTAAGAATGTCCTCCTGATGTTGTCTTAATGTGTCGTCCCCAAAAGCCTCTAATTCAAATCCTATGTCAAACTCTTCTGAGCAACATGGTCAAACAAACTTCCTCGTCCATATCTGCCTTTCCAAAAGGACCCCAGGCAAGAGCAGTGACAACGGCAGCCAATTTGTGCTGACGCCCCCCAACCCTCCAGCCCCTAATGTAACTAAATGGGGTCTCTGCAGAGTAAACAGGGGGAAAGTGACAAGGCCAAAATCTTATTGGCAGAAGGAACACATGCAGTACATGACAAACGACGTGTCATGCATATTGTTGAAATGAGGTGGACCGCGCAGCTGTTTGGTTAACACAGTCAATTCCATTACAAAGCCTTCCCTCGCTCTGTTCCCAAATCTGGGATGCAAGCAGGGGGAGTCTGTGCTCCATCAAGAAACACAGAGAGAGAGAGAAGGGGAGGGAGAGAGATTCAAATAGAGAGCGACAAAGAGAGATAGACAGAGAGAGAGAAGGGGAGGGAGAGATATTCAAAGAGAGAGCGACAAGGAGAGAGAGAGAGACCCCCAAAAACAAATAAGGCCATGTCACATCTCAATAAGGCCACAGCACAATTAGGCCACATCTCCATAAGGCCACATCTCTATAATGTCACATCTCCATAATGTCACATCTCAATAAGGTCACATCACAATTAGGTCACATCACAATTAGGTCACACCTCAATAAGGCCACACCTCAATAAGGCCACACCTCAATCAGGACATCTCCATAATGTCACATCTCCATAATGTCACATCTCAATAAGGCCACACCTCAATAAGGCCACATGTCCATAAGGCCACATCTCAATCAGGAACATCTCCATAATGTCACATCTCCATAATGTCACATCTCTATAAGGCCACACCTCAATAAGGCCACACTTCAATAAGGCCATACCTCAATCAGGAACATCTCCATAATGTCACATCTCCATAATGTCACATCTCAATAAGGCCACACCTCAATAAGGCCACATGTCCATAAGGCCACACCTCAATCAGGAACATCTCCATAATGTCACATCTCAATAAGGCCACATCTGTTGGAACACATACAATATGCATACAAAGCTTCTCTCTCTCTTTCTCTCTATCTCTCTCGCTCTCTCTTTCTCTCTTGTTCTCTCGCTCTCTCCCTCCTCCAGAACAGAACAATAAATCTTCTTCCTGACTGTTTTACGCTCTGTGGGACAGTGCCTTTGATGACAGTTAATTTGATGCCAATTGTTCAGCAGTAATTTCCCTCTTTCTTTTCTGTTGGTTTGGTTGAAGACAAACCCCTGCGTGTGTTTGATTAAACACCTAGGTCTAATCAACGGAGGAGAGGAAATCGATGGAACAAACCAATGTACAGTTTTTAAGGGAGCTGGCTTTTAATTTGCCGATCCATATTGCGGAGAACATACAAGCTGCAAGGTGTTTTTGTCTGACCTCGAAAGGTAAATGAACACGTTCTGTTGATTAAAATACCACTTAAACACCAATGTGTAGACTAAACATGGCAAGAATATGCAATTTATTTAGACTCTCAAGACGATCAATTATATCCTTTCTTACTGTTAAATCCATCTGATATGTGTTTAAGTGTATATCAGCTGCAGCACTACATCTGTTCTGCCAAGTGGTTTTTCAAACTGGAAGAATTAAACCCTTCACAGCTGACAACATATCTCCCAGAAACAAACCAAACCTGGCCTGGAACGTTATGCTATCTAAAATGACAGGTTGGATGTAGCTGGGTATAGATTACGCCCCAACTGTCCTTACGTCCGTCTATTTGTCTGCCTGCCTGCCTGCCTGCCTGCCTGCCTGCCTGCCTGTCTGTCTGTCTGTCTGTCTGTCTGTCTGTCTGTCTGTCTGTCTGTCTGTCTGTCTGTCTGTCTGTCTGTCTGTCTGTCTGTCTGTCTGTCTGTCTGTCTGTCTGTCTGTCTGTCTGTCTGTCTGTCTGTCTGTCTGTCTGTCTGTCTGTCTGTCTGTCTAGAGAGCATAACCAAGGTAAACAGCTGCTGTTAATCCCTGATGGATCTGGAGTGGCTGTACCTCTGCAGTGGAGAGACAAGGGACAGGCATCATTCCATTAACTCTGCTTACCACCTGACCTGGCCAACCTCACCTGGCCCGCTCATCCTGGCCCACCCCTCCCCCTTTCATTTTTCTCATTTTAGTCTCGCTCTCTTTCCTGTTCCCTCCCCACCTCTCTCTCCCTCCTCTTTCTCTCTCCCTCCCGTTAGCTCTTTCACTCTCTCCCTCTCCCTCTCCACCACCCATCTCTCTCTCTCTCACCTCCCCACCAACACACTCTCTCTCTCTCTCCATGACTCTCAGCGGAGGAGGAGGCAGCGCGGTCGTGGCCTAATGGTTTCTGCTAGATTAAATACCTGTAACTGGATCTCAACATATGGTGACTTAATGTAGCGTCGCTCCACGACCCCACCGGTTTAGAGGCGCCATGTCACGGGCCAGCCACCGCCAGCCCACCCTGACTCAACCCACTGCCATGTCAGCATACTGACTATACCACTCAGGAGGAGGGGGTAGGAGATGAAGGGAGAAAGGAAAGTGGAGGGGAAAAGGATGAGTATGAAGGAAAGTAAGAGAGGAATGTGAAGGATGTTGGTTGAGGGAGCGAGAAGAGGACAATGGTCATCTCAACATGGAGTGAAAATCGCCTGTGTAGGCTAGTTATTGTACTTGCACGACTATCGACCAGTGCAACCTTCGGGAACAACATTCATACAACTGACTCCATGTTGGCCAATGAGTGTAACATGACCACCACCGGCCCTTTAGCAACAAAAAGGGAAAGTGCTAACTAATAATTTAGAGCTATTTAACTGAAAGGAGATTGCAGGGAGTGAGGCTTAGGGTATAGAGCAGATAGGAGCAGAGTGTTTAATGCAGTAGAGATAGCAGAGTCATTTAAAGCACCACTGACACCAGCGCTATGCTAGCTACAGGCCACAACCCTATCTCCCATTCTCTCCCTTTCACTCTGCCACTACGACCTGCGCCGCATGGATGAACTATATACTATTACATGGAGAAAATAGAGGGCTGAGTCGCAGGTACAAGTCAAAGTAGATTCTCATTTTGTTTATCGGCTCCACAATGGCAAGACAGGGGAAAACAAGCCACTAGCTAGCTGTTAGCATCTTTCAGCGGTCTATGGGTTCTCTTGGTCATGGCTGGTTGACTGTTTTCTTCTAATTGGAGACAGAGACACTGGTGGGAGACAGGAGCATTTACCCTCTGAACCAGGCAATAGGAAAGGGAAGGCTACACATACCAGGGGAGATACAAAACAACCACATATACTTCACTTGGGAAGGGCGAACAGCACAACAGAAGAATAGCACAAGACCTCCTCGTTATTGGCAAATGAATGTGCACTGGTGTTACTCTGAACTGCATCCCCCCTTCCCCGAGGAGGTTCCCTATACGGGGAGGAAGGATATGATTAAAGTGCAGGAGCGTGTTGGGGTTCCGTTTGATGTTGGGATGAGGCATGTAGCCCTGCCGCCACCCTTTGACTGTCAACCACGCTGAATGTATGCCCATGACTGTAAACAGCTGACTGTCAACCACGCTGAGCCCCTGTGAAACAGCGGAGAGATCAGAGCCCCACGCTTACCGGGAACGTACACCTACCCGCCGGCTATTAACGCTCGGGAATATCTCTACGAATCGGTAATTTACACCTCCATTTGGGGAGTAATACACACAGCCCCCTGCTAAGCCCTTGTTTTTATCACTCTGAGGTCTTTAAAATGCTGCATTGCCATTCCCCATCAAAAGAAATAGGGGTAGCTTGCAGGCAGCATCAATAACAATGACTAGAAAAATGAAAAATGAGAAGGGTTTATAGGGTGACTGTTATAGATGGAAGAAGTCTTTCAGGGGTGACATGTACCTGAAATTGTAATGGCTACCTCACATATTTGGACTGAAGTGTTCTGGTCTCTGTCTCTTTTACACCGCTATTACTTTGTCTCTCTTACACTCTTTTCTCAAGCTCGTTTGCTTCCTGCTGTTTTATAATCTATAGAACCACACCATCCTGGCAATTTAATCCTCTCTGCATTCCCTCCCCTTTCCCGCCCTTTCTTTCATCCCTTCTATGATTCTAATCGGAAACATGGTGGCCATTTTAGATTTGAGCAGCCAGAGTATCCCACACACGTCAGCAGCCTCTCGGTGTCAGTGACTCGGGCAGCTAAGAGCACATCTAGAGAAAAATGCCTCGAATTACAGAAGGAACTGTGGCTGACCTCATGAATTTAAACAGGCTCATGTATTTGAAAAAGTCGCGTGACAACGGCCTAAATGAGACCCTTTAATTGGAAAACATGAGCTCTGTTTGCTAGGCTCTGCATAAACATCATTCCCCCTCTCTTTTCCTTAAGACACAGAGTACCATATAGGACTTCTCCTCAGATAAGCATAGAAACGTTATGTAAAACAGGGCCGAGAGATAGATAGAAATGATTTCTCGTGAATATAAAAGGAGGAAGGGAAAGAGAAGGGAATAATGAATGAAAGAGAGATGGGGAGAAAGGAAGAAACACAGATGAGTAATTTGCCTTCGTGTGAGTGAGAAAGAGATAGAGGGAAGACGAGACAGAGGGATGAGAGAAATGGTGATGTGTTGTAGATTGTGTTGTAGAGTAGTACAAATTTGAATGAGAAGTATGATGTTGTTCTGTGCACTGTGTATGAAGACAAGTAGGAATAGAGGCAATGTGTATTATCCTAACAACAACTGCTACGACAACGACAGGTTGAAACCAGTTCAGGGAACAGAACCAAAAAATGTAAAATAACGAAATATTTAGAGGAATGGAAACAGAAGCATGAACAAAAGTGATCTTTAGTTTTTCCGGAACAGAACCATGATTTGAAAAACATGGGAACTGGTTAATAATATTTATTTTAAGTCCCACGAAAACACCAACAAAGCGCCTATGCAAGGTACCCAGTCACTCAGAAACTATTTCCAGTGTCTGCCTGCCAGCTAGTTTTCTAGGCTAGTTAAGGATACTATAGTGATAACGTTCCACAATGGATTTATTAACAACAAAAAGGTAAGACGTGTTTTGTATTCTGGTACCGCTGAACACAAGTTCGTTGGCTAGCTCTTGTCCAGGGCGTTGAGCTAACCTCGGTGTTGAGCCAACTCTCGTTCAAAGTTCCTCCATAGTATCCGCTCCTCAGTAGGTATATAGCTAATATATCATTATCTTATTGAGTTAAGTATTGATAGGCCTACTACTAATATCCTCTGTGGCGTCATGCACCCCCAATAATCTGAGGCGGCACAAAGTACACAAGGATGGCTGGGGGGATGGTCTGAAGGGGCTAGGCCCCCTGATCGGAAGTTGGATATATCTTTATTTGTCAAACAGCTAAAACAGATTTTACCTAGAGCCATAGTCATTATGCTTAATTATATGTCAGAAAATAAGCTATGTGTTATAGTTAAAGCCAACTTTATAAAATTGCTAGGAGGCTAGTACTGTAATATTAAAGAGAAACAACAATTACAAAGTCATTTAATGAGCTACATGTAAAAACGGATGATTTCACAGGTTAAAGAAGGAACAGAAAGGAACCATTTAAAGCAGTATTTTTGTTGTTGGTTCGAACACATTCAGAACTTTATTATGCTGGTTGGAACAGTGGAACGAACCAGAATAATGCTGGTTCTGTTCGGGAACTAAACGACTGGAAAATAAGTTTGGTTCAAATCCCTGATTGATACTGCTGCTATTACTACTGCTACTGCTGCTGTTACTACTACTGCTAATGTTACTGCTACTACTACTGCTACTGTTACTGCTACTGGTACTACTAATACTACTACTGCTAATGTTACTGCTACTGCTGCTGTTACTACTACTGCTAATGTTACTGCTACTACTACTGCTACTGCTACTGCTACTACTGCTACTACTACTACTACTGCTACTGCTACTGCTACTGCTGCTACTGCTACTACTAATACTACTACTACTGCTACTACTATTGCTACTGCTAATGTTACTGCTACTGCTGCTGTTACTACTGCTATTGCTAATGTTACTGCTACTGCTACTGCTACTACTACTGCTACTGTTACTGCTACTGCTACTACTACTACTACTACTGCTAATGTTACTGCTACTGCTGCTGTTACTACTACTACTGCTAATGTTACTGCTACTGCTGCTGTTACTACTACTACTGCTAATGTTACTGCTACTGCTGCTGTTACTACTACTGCTAATGTTACTGCTACTACTACTGCTACTACTACTGCTAATGTTACTGCTACTGCTGCTGTTACTACTACTGCTAATGTTGCTGCTGTTACTACTACTGCTAATGTTACTGCTACTGTTACTGCTACTGTTACTGCTACTATTAATACTACTACTGCTAATGTTACTGCTACTGCTGCTGTTACTACTACTACTGCTACTACTGCTACTGTTACTACTAATACTAATACTGCTAATGTTACTGCTACTGCTGCTGTTACTACTACTACTGCTGTTACTACTACTATTGCTCCTACTAATACTACTACTGCTAATGTTACTGCTACTGCTGCTGTTACTACTACTACTGCTACTGCTGCTGTTACTACTACTGCTAATGTTACTGCTACTACTACTGCTACTACTACTGCTACTGTTACTGCTACTGCTACTGCTACTGCTGCTACTACTACTGCTAATGTTACTGCTACTGCTACTGCTGCTGTTACTACTACTACTACTACTGCTAATGTTACTGCTACTGCTGATGTTACTACTACTACTGCTACTGCTAATGTTACTGCTACTGCTGATGTTACTACTACTACTGCTACTGCTAATGTTACTGCTACTGCTGCTGTTACTACTACTACTGCTACTGCTACTGCTACTATTACTGCTAATGTTACTGCTACTGCTGCTGTTACTACTACTACTGCTACTACTAATGTTACTGCTACTGCTGCTGTTACTACTACTACTGCTACTGCTACTACTACTGCTATTTTGTTCCCTGTTACTACTGCTACTGCTATTTTGTTCCCTGTTACTACTGCTACTGCTACTACTACTGCTATTTTGTTCCCTGTTACTACTGCTACTGCTACTACTACTGCTATTTTGTTCCCTGTTACTACTGCTACTGCTACTGCTACTACTACTGCTCATTTGTTTCCCTGTTACTACTGCTACTACTACTGCTATTTTGTTCCCTGTTACTACTGCTACTACTCCTGCTATTTTGGACAAGCCAAAATATCTGTTCCATCCCTTTCTGCACCCCTTACCCCTCACCATTATTGAGATCCTGGTAAAAGCTGTCCTTTTTTTCTGCATGCCCGTTTGAATTTCCCAAAATGATCTCGACCTCATTCTTTAGAACACCTAGAATATTAAGATGTGTTATATGGAGAAGTCGCCAAAGAAATAAGAAATCTCTGCTGAGGAAATGTGCAAGTTGCTAAACATCCCACTTGTCTATGCATAATTAGCCCTATCTGTACTCCTCAACGGCGTTCTCTGTGGCTCTCACATTGCACAATTAAGACTTTTTTCCACCGCACTCAATAAGTCATTAAATATATACTGGAAGCAGTAGCTAAATCATAGTCACAACATTGACTGAATTGAACCTTTTCAAACTCAGCAGAGGAGTTGGATCTGGAATTAAAGTTGTTTCCTTAAGCCTGATTCAATTCTCCCCAGTTTTCCATTTCCTAGCCACATAGATATGTAATCCATTGACTTTGCCACTTGAAAATGACAGAATCCTAATATAAAAAGTAACCAAGCGAAAATAATTAGGAATTCAGGATTAGGACCAAAATCAGGATTAGGACCAAGAACAGGATTAGGACCAAGACCAGGTTTAGGATTTACATCTGGATAAGGATCAAGATCAGGATTAGGACCAAGACCAGGATTAGGATTTACATCTGGATAAGGATCAAGATCAGGATTAGGACCACGATCAGGATAAGGACCAAGACCAGGATTAGGACCAGAGATAAAGTCCAATATTTAATATGTATTTTAAAAGCAGATTGTGCTTGCAAGATGAACATACTGCAGAGTATATGTAAGAATGAATGTGACCAACAGAAAGAACTAGGCTTTTATTCTCAGTCCAAGAAACACCAGTCTGGGTGATATGCAGTTAATGTTGACCTAGAACAGCAGTGAGAAATTATAAGAAACAGCCCACAGAACCAGGGATGCTACAGCCTTACCCTTGGACTGAGAGACAGAGATAGACAGAGAGAGAGAGAGGGAGTCAGAGAGAGAGAGAGAGAGAGAGAGATAGAGAGAGAGAGAGAGAAAGAACGCAGAGAGGAGAGAAAGAGAGAAATCTGCACTGCTTTACTGACCATGTGGGTCACAGTGACATGAGTGAGAGGGAGGCAGGATGGAGGAGAGGAAGGCAAGCTTAACCATCTAGACTAGAGTATAAGCCCTGTCTAAGCCGCGGGGGGTTCTAAGCTAACATATGGAATTGTTTTAAATGGTCATACCAAGGATCATTTAGCAATTGATTTAGAATTGTAAGACCCCCTAAGGTATCAAAACAAGTCTACTAAAATTATTGGATGAAACATTGAATTTGGCATTACTGCTATTAGCCAATAGAAACACATTGAATAACAGGTTTCAGGTAGTAAAAAAATATAAATCAAAAGGAAGTTTGTTCTGATGTTGTCACGTCTTGGTCATAGTGTTTTGTGTTTCGTTATATATTTGGTCAGGCCAGGGTGTGACATGGGTTTATTTTGTGGTATTTCAGATTGGGGTTTTGTAGTTATTGGGATTGCGGCTGAGTAGGGGTGTTGCATAGGCTTGGCTGCCAGAGGCGGTTCTCAATCAGAGTCAGGTGATTCTCGTTGTCTCTGATTGGGAACCGTATTTAGGTAGCCGGGGTTCACTGTGTATTTCGTGAGTGATTGTTCCTGTCTCTGTGTAGTTTTCACCAGATAGGCTGTAATTAGGTTTCACATTCCGTTTGTTGTTTTGTATTTGTATAGATATTCAATGTATCGCTTTTTTCATTAAAGTCATGAGTAACCACCACGCTGCATTTCGGTCTGACTCTCTTTCTACAAACGAAGAACGCCGTTACAGATGTGTCTGTCCTATATCTGAAAGACATAAGAAAGATCAGAAAACTATTTAAATATATATATTTTTTACAAGCATTTATTCCCTTATTTTAGGCACTAAACTATCTCCATATGTGACTCCCGTCACTACTTCACAGGAGAGCCATTTCAACGTAAACATTTATTTTCTATCAAAATGTCTGTTTTGGGGGGTTTTCTGGAACATGTGAACTTTCATGTGCCTTCATAACAAACTTGTATGCCATCTGTAAATACAAATAAAATTGTTAAATTACGAGCCTATTTAGTTTAGCCATGGAAAAAGTCAGGAACCTTCACGCTAGCCGTGATTGGTTGAGATAATGGATGGGTATGAGCTGCTCAGTATGTGTAGGTAACCCTTTCTAATGCGGCTTTTTTGAAAGATATCAAGAAGAACTGCAAAAGTGTTGCTAAGGCTCTCCACCTTCTGGAGGATGGAGTTTTGAAATCAGTTGAATGGGCAGGAAGCAGAGTATGATATCTAAGGAGATGGAGAAAGTTTGTGGGTTTATTTTCCAGTCATAATGAATACAAATTAAGGCCTCCCGAGTGGCCAGAAGTCTAAGGCACTGCATCACAGATATTCAGGCATCACGGCTGGGATTTCCATGTCCCATCGTGCTCTAGCGACTCCTTGTGGTGGGCAAGCTGACTGAGATGCAGCGATGGGACAAGACTGTAACTACCAATTGGTGAGAAAAGGGTTAAAAAAATCTGTATATATATTTGTTTTATTAGCTAAAGTCATGACGTGGACAGCTTTATGATATGGTCATTAGTTGAACTGGCTAGCCAGATGGATTTATTGGTATTAAAATAGACCAGTTATGCTATTTTAGACCTCCAAGCAGCCTGTCATTTTTGGGTTTATACTTTTCATAAGGACAAGTTTGATGTCAGAAGACAATATAATGTTCATGATGTTACTGCCGATGTCGATAGACAAACAGTTGAAGTCGGAAGTTTACATACACCTTATCCAAATACATTTAAACTCAGTTTTTCACAATTCCTGACATTTAATCCTAGTAGAAATCTTTGTTTTAGGTCATTTTGGATCACCACTTTATTTTAAGAATGTCAAATGTCAGAATAATAGTAGAGAGAATGATTTATTTCCACTTTTATTTCTTTCATCACATTTCCAGTGGGTCAGAATATCACATACACTCAATTAGTATTTGGTAGCATTGCCTTTAAATGGTTTAACTTGGGTCAAATGTTTTGGGTAGCCTCCACAAGCTTCCCACAGTAAGTTGGGTGAATTTTGGCCCCTTCCTCCTGACAGCGGGTGTAACTGAGTCAGGTTTATAGCCCTCCGTGCTCGCACACACTTTTTTCAGTTCTGCCAACACATTTTCTATGGGATTGAGGTTAAGGCTTTGTGATGGCCACTCCAGTACTTTGACTTTGTTGTCCTTAAACCATTTTCCCACAACTTTGGAAGTATGCTTGGGGTCATTGTCCATTTGGAAGACCCATTTGCGACCAAGCTTTAACTTCCTGACTGATGTTTTGAGATGTTGCTTCAATATATCCACATACTTTTCCACCCTCATGATGCCATCTATTTTGTGAAGTGCACCAGTCCCTCCTGCAGAAAAGCACCCCCACAACATGATGCTGCCACCCCCTTGCTTCACGGTTGGGATGGTGTTCATAGGCTTGCAAGCCTCCACATTTTTCCTCCTAACATAACAATGGTCATTATGGCCAAACAGTTCTATTTTTGCTTCATCAGACCAGTGGACATTTCTCCAAGGTACAATCTTTGTCCCCATGTGCAGTTGCAAACTGTAGTCTGGCTTTTTTTATGGCGGTTTGGAGCAGTGGCTTCTTCCTTGCTGAGCGGTCTTTCAGGTTATCTCGATATAGGACTCGTTTTACTGTGGATATAGATACTTTTGAACCTGTTTCCTCCAGCATCTTCATAAGGTCCTTTGCTGTTGTTCTGGGATTGATTTGCACCTTTCGCACCAAAGTACGTTAATCTCATGAGCGGTATGACAGTTGCATGGTCCCATGGTGTTAAAACTGTTTTTCATGACTCCAACATAAGTGTATGTAAACTTACAACTTCAACTTTAGTATAAACCAGCGTTTAGTCTTGAAATGATTGTTTAGTCACTACCGTACTCACTCTGTTTAGCACGTGGCCTCACATGTGAAACCTTGAAGAGATAGGTGGGGCTAGGGCTGTGAAGGGTGTGATCGATGATGAATGGGTGTAGACAACGAAGAGCTCTCCAGTAAGTGTACCAAAACATTCAAGGGACATTTTCTCAAAAGTGGGGTTACAAGTTTCAACTTTCAAAGCAGAATTACTTTCCCATTGTTCCTCAGCTGAAGTGTTTGATAAACCCTTTCTAGCTCTGAGTCTCTACTTTTATCCAATATCAAAAACACCATTACAAACTTTGCTACATAAGACCAAATCGAGCCGGTTGGTCACATACAGTTCATTCGGAAGGTATTCAGACCTCTTCCTCTTTTACACATCTTGTTACATTACAGCCTCATTTTTAAATTAATTAAATTAAACATGTTACTCATCAACCAACACAGAGTACCCCATAATGACAAAGCGGAAACAAGTTTAGACATTTTTGCAAATGTATTTCCAATAAATAACAGAAATGCCTTATTTACATAAATGTTAAGACCCTTTTCTATGAGACTCGAGACTTGAGCTCAGGTGCATCCTGTTTCCATTGATCATCCTTCAGATGCTTCTACAACTTGATTGGAGTCCACCTGTGGTAAATTCAATTGATTGAACATGATTTGGAAAGGAACACACCTGTCTGTATAAGGTCCCACAGTTGACAGTGAATGTGAATGCAAAAACCAAGCCACGAGTTTGAAGGAATTGTCCGTAGAGACCCCCGAGACAGGATTGTGTCGAGGCACAGATCTGGGGAAGGATACCAAAAAATGTCTGCAGCATTGAAGGTCCCCAAGAACAGTGGCCTCCGTCATTCTTAAATGAAAGAAGTTTGGAACCACCAAGACTCTTCCCAGAGCTGCCGCCTGGTCAAACTGAGCAATCGGGGGAGAAGGGCCTTGGTCAGGGAGGTGACCAAGAACCCCATGGTCAATCTGACAGAGTTACAGAGTTCCTCTGTGGAGATGGGAGAACCTTCCAGAAGGACAACCATCTCTGCAGCACTCCACCATTTGGGCCTTTGTGATGGCCAAACGGAAGCCACTCCTTAGTAAAAGGCACATGAGATCCCGATTGGAGTTTGCCAAAAGGCACCTAAAGGACTCTCAGACCAAGAGAAACAAGACTATCTGTTGTGATGACATTATGATTGAACTCTTTGGCCTGAACGCTAAGCGTCACGTCTGAAGCATGGTGGTGGCAGTATCATGCTGTGGGGATGTTTTTCAGCGGCAAGGACAAGGATACTAGTCAGGATCAAGGGAAGGATGAACAGAGCAAAGTACAGAGAGATCCTTGATGAAAAAAAAACTGCTCCAGAGCGCTTAGGACCACAGACTGGGGCGAAGGTTCACCTTCCAACAGGACAACTGCCCTCAGCACACAGCCAAGAAAATGCAGGAGTGGCTTTGGGACAAGTTTCTAAATGTCCTTGAGTGGCCCAGCCAGAGCTTGGACTGGAACCCCATCTCACATCTCTGGGGAGACCTGAAAATAGCTGTGCAGCGACGCTCCACATCCAACCTGACAGAGCTTGAGAGGATCTTCAGAGGAGAATGGGAGAATCTCCCCAAATACAGGTGTGCCAAACTTGTAGCGTCATACCCAAGAAGACTGGAGGCTGTAATCGCTGACCAATCGCTTCAACAAAGTACTGAGTAAAGGGTCAATACTGTAACATAGCAAAATGTGTAAAAAGTCAAGGCTTCTGAATAATTTACGAATGCACTGTATATACTTTCATTCATTTTTTAAAACTGGTACCTGGGACCTTCAGACGAGTCCTGTGAGGTCTGTGGATGTCCTAGAACAAAACGGAGAACACCATCGAGTTACTGAGAATGGACATGGATGGGTCATATTAGTGTGTAGTCCGTTCAGACGCTACAGATGTTTTTGTGAGAAGAACGATTTTCAGGATATCTCGTGGTCTATCTATTCCCCCTTTCACCGCAGATGTGGTAGGGTGATATCGGCGGATGTGTTAGATTGAGATGCAGCAAAACACGAGAAATCTGTCGCTTAAACAGATGGATTTTGATGTTTTTTTTGTTTTGTCATGTTAATTGGATTTTGTAGGCTACATGTTAAAGGCTGATTAAAGTGTGTGTGTGTGTGTGTGTGTGTGTGTGTGTGTGTGTGTGTGTGTGTGTGTGTGTGTGTGTGTGTGTGTGTGTGTGTGTGTGTGTGTGTGTGTGTGTGTGTGTGTGTGTGTGTGTGTGTGTGTGTGTGTGTGTGTGTGTGTGTGTGTGTGTGTGTGTTTGGGTGTGTGGGTGTGTTTGTGCACTCTTATGTAAATGAAAATATATACTGATTAAAAATATATGTTCAAAATATAAGGTGTTGGTCGCATGTTTCATGAGCTGAAATAAAATATCCCAGATATGTTCCATACTAAAAAATAACGTCTCTCAAATTTTGTACACAAATTTGTTTACATCCCTATTAGTGAGCATTTTTGCTTTGCCAAGACAGTCTATCCCCGTGACAGGTGTGGCATATCAAGATTAAACAGCATGATCGTTACACAGGTGTACCTTGTGCTGGGGACAATAAAAGGCCACAGTCTTGTCTCACAAAACAATGCCATAGACGTCTCAAGTGTTGAGGGAGCGTGCAATTGGCATGCTGACTGCAGTGTAGATCCTCTGCACATAGACCCAGAAAATTGGTAAAAACTATATTAGGCAGGCCTAAAAACCTCAGAAGGGGTTTATAATTTGAAGTGATTAGAACTCACCCGGAGTCTGCCACTTCAAGTTACCCTACTTTTCAAAACCCCCATGGGGGCTGAAGATATATAACCATCAACTATAAATACTGTAAAGAAATCTGGAGATTGGAGAATATTTGCAAGTGCTGCCTATCTAGTGTGTTACAAAGGGCTGCTAGGCTGTTGAAAGCATTTCAATTCTGCTGAAGTTGTGTTTTTCTGGCTCCGCGCTTTTATTAAAACTGGGTCAGCCAAGACCATATTGAGAGGCTCGGAGAGGGATAGAGGGAAGGAGGAAGTAAGGGGGCATTGGGAGGGACTGAAAAGGGAAGGGAGATACCTAGTCATTTGAATAACTGAATGTATTCCACTGAAATGTGCCTTCTGCATTTAACCCAACCCCTCTGGTTCAGAGATGTGCAGGGGGCTGCCTTAATCGACATCCACGTCACCGGTTGAGCAAAATGAAGTGCTGATGGAATGGGGCGATGCAAAAAGAGTTATTCAGTTTATTCTGACTGTTATTACGCTGTTTATTAGTTGGTATCCTAGAATCTACATGGTAACCCGTCCGGTCAACCTGTTATTACGCTGTTTATTAGTTGGTATCCTAGAATCTACATGGTAACCCGTCCGGTCAACCTGTTATTATGCTGTTTATTAGTTGGTATTCTAGAATCTACATGGTAACCCGTCCGGTCAACCTGTTATTACATTGTTTATTAGTCGGTATCCTAGAATCTCAACCAACAAACAAAACGAGGAACAACGGTTTCACTGAGTGTTCTGGCCTCTGCCGGTAGAGGGGGAGAGGGGGAGAGGGGGAGAGAGCGAGAGAGTGAGAGAGCGAGAGAGTGAGAGAGCGAGAGAGCGAGAGAGAGAGAGCACACTGCCAGATTTCAACCGCCCATCTTCTCCGCAGAGGGAAGAGGGGGAAGTGTTCCATGTTACACCTTCCTAATTAAAATTGCTACACACACACTGCTGCCCTCCTCCTCTCTCTGCCTGCATTAATGGAATCAAGTGTCTGTGCTATCAGATATCTGCTATTCTCTCCCTCCTAAATTCAATTTGCTGATGTTTCCAGAATGTGTCTCCCCTCTACTCCTCCCTCCCTTCCTCCCTCTTCTTCTCTGCTCCCTCTTATCGGATTCCAAACAAACTGTCTGGCTCCCTCTGCCCTGATTAGTACCACCCTGGCGTAAAGAGGGGGTGTAGGAGGGGGCGGGAGGGAGGGAGGGTGGTACAGGAGGAGAGAGTCTCGTTCAGTATGGAGAGAGAGCAGACAAGAGCTGCTGCTGCAGTGACATCATCACCGTTGAGGTGGAAGGAGAGAGCGAGGGAAGGAGAGAAACATGGAGGGAGAGAGCGGGAAGGAGAGAAACATGGAGGGAGAGAAAGGGGGAAGGAGAGAGAGGGGGAAGGAGAGAAGCATGGAGGGAGAGAAAGGGAGAAGGAGAGAAACATGGAGGGGGAGAAAGGGGGAAGGAGAGAGAGGGGGAAGGAGAGAAACATGGAGGGAGAGAAAGGGAGAAGGAGAGAGAGGGGGAAGGAGAGAAACATGGAGGGAGAGAAAGGGGGAAGGAGAGAAAGGGGGAAGGAGAGAAACATGGAGGGAGAGAAACATGGAGGGAGAGAAAGGGGGAAGGAGAGAAACATGGAGGGAGAGAAAGGGGGAAGGAGAGAAACATGGAGGGAGAGAAAGGGGGAAGGAGAGAAACATGGAGGGAGAGAAAGGGGGAAGGAGAGAAACATGGAGGGAGAGAAAGGGGGAAGGAGAGAAACATGGAGGGAGAGAAAGGGGGAAGGAGAGAAACATGGAGGGAGAGAAAGGGGGAAGGAGAGAAACATGGAGGGAGAGAAAGGGGGAAGGAGAGAAACATGGAGGGAGAGAGAGGGGGAAGGAGAGAAACATGGAGGGAGAGAAAGGGGGAAGGAGAGAAACATGGAGGGAGAGAAAGGGGGAAGGAGAGAAACATGGAGGGAGAGAAAGGGGGAAGGAGAGAAACATGGAGGGAGAGAAAGGGGGAAGGAGAGAAACATGGAGGGAGAGAGAGGGGGAAGGAGAGAAACATGGAGGGAGAGAAAGGGGGAAGGAGAGAAACATGGAGGGAGAGAGAGGGGGAAGGAGAGAAACATGGAGGGAGAAAAAGGGGGAAGGAGAGAAACATGGAGGGAGAGAGAGGGGGAAGGAGAGAAACATGGAGGGAGAGAGAGGGGGAAGGAGAGAAACATGGAGGGAGAGAAAGGGGGAAGGAGAGAAACATGGAGGGAGAGAAAGGGGGAAGGAGAGAAACATGGAGGAGGGAGAGAAAGGGGGAAGGAGAGAGACATGGAGGGAGAGAAAGGGAGAAGGAGAGAGAGGGGGAAGGAGAGAAAGGGGGAAGGAGAGAGAGGAAGAAGGAGTGAAACATGGAGGGAGAGAAAGGGGGAAGGAGAGAGAGGGGGAAGGAGAGAAAGGGGGAAGAGAGAGAGGGGGAAGGAGAGAAAGGGGGAGGGAAGAGAGAGGGGGAAGGAGAGACAGGGGGAAGGGAGAGAGGGGGAAGGGGGAGGGGGAAGAGAAACATGGAGGGAGAGAAAGGGGAAGGAGAGAAAGGGGGAAGGAGAGAGAGGGGGAGGAGAGAGAGGGGGAAGGAGAGAAGGGGAAGGAGAAACATGGAGGGAGAGAAAGGGAGAAGGGAGAGAGGGGGAAGGAGAGAAAGGGGGAAGGAGAGAGAGGAAGAAGGAGTGAAACATGGAGGGAGAGAAAGGGGGAAGGAGAGAAACATGGAGGGAGAGAAAGGGGGAAGGAGAGAAACATGGAGGGAGAGAAAGGGGGAAGGAGAGAAACATGGAGGGAGAGAAAGGGGGAAGGAGAGAAACATGGAGGGAGAGAAAGGGGGAAGGAGAGAAACATGGAGGAGGGAGAGAAAGGGGGAAGGAGAGAGACATGGAGGGAGAGAAAGGGAGAAGAGAGAGAGGGGGAAGGAGAGAAATGGGGAAGGAGAGAGAGGAAGAAGGAGTGAAACATGGAGGGAGAGAAAGGGGGAAGGAGAGAAACATCGAGGAGAGAAAGGGTGAAGGAGAGAAACATGGAGGGAGAGAAAGGGGGAAGGAGAGAGAGGGGGAAGGAGAGAAACATGGAGGGGGAGAAAGGGGGAAGGAGAGAAACATGGAGGAAGAGAAAGGGGGAAGGAGAGAAACATGGAGGGGGAGAGAGGGGGAAGGAGAGAGAGGGGGAAAGAGTGAAACATGGAGGGAGAGAAAGAGGGAAGGAGAGAAACATGGAGGGAGAGAAAGGGGGAAGGAGAGAAACATGGAGGGAGAAAAAGGGGGAAGGAGAGAAACATGGAGGGAGAGAGAGAGGGGGAAGGAGAGAAACATGGAGGGAGAGAGAGGGGAAGGAGAGAAACATGGAGGGAGAGAAAGGGGGAAGGAGAGAAACATGGAGGGAGAGAAAGGGGAAGGAGAGAAACATGGAGGAGGGAGAGAAAGGGGGAAGGAGAGAGACATGGAGGGAGAGAAAGGGAGAAGGAGAGAGAGGGGAAGGAGAGAAAGGGGGAAGGAGAGAGAGGAAGAAGGAGTGAAACATGGAGGGAGAGAAAGGGGGAAGGAGAGAAACATCGAGGGAGAGAAAGGGTGAAGGAGAGAAACATGGAGGGAGAGAAAGGGGGAAGGAGGAAACATGGAGGGAGAGAAAGGGTGAAGGAGAGAAACATGGAGGGAGAGAAAGGGGGAAGGAGAGAAACATGGAGGGAGAGAAAGGGGGAAGGAGAGAGAGGGGGAAGGAGAGAAACATGGAGGGGAGAAAGGGGGAAGGAGAGAAACATGGAGGAAGAGAAAGGGGAAGGAGAGAAACATGGAGGGGGAGAGAGGGGGGGAGGGAAGGGGGAAAGAGTGAAACATGGAGGGAGAGAAAGAGGGAAGGAGAGAAACATGGAGGGAGGGAGAAGGAGAGAGAGGGGGAAGGAGAGAGAGAAGGAAGAAGGAGTGAAACATGGAGGGAGAGAAAGGGGGAAGGAGAGAAACATGGAGGGAGAGAAAGGGAAGGAGAGAGAGGGGGAAGAGAAAGGGAAGGAGAGAGAGGGGGAAGAGAGAAAGGGGAAGGAGAGGAGGGGGAAAGAGGAGGGAGAGAGAGGGGAAGGAGAGAAACATGGAGGGAGAGAAAGGGGGAAGGAGAGAAACATGGAGGGAAGAGAAAGGGGGGGGAAGGAGAGAAACATGGAGGGAGAGAAAGGGGGAAGGAGAGAGAGGGGGAAGGAGAGAAACATGGAGGGGGAGAAAGGGGGAGAGAACCATGGAGGAAGAGAAAGGGGAAGAGAAACATGGAGGGGGAGAGAGGGGGAAGAGAGAGGGGGAAAGAGTGAAACATGGAGGGAGAGAAAAGGAAGGAGGAAACATGGAGGGAGAGAAAGGGGAAGGAGAGAAGGGGGAGAGTGAAACATGGAGGGAGAGAAAGGAAAAAGGGGGAAGGAGAGAGAAACATGGAGGGAGAGAAAGGGGAAGGAGAGAAACATGGAGGGAGAGAGAGGGGGAAGGAGAGAAACATGGAGGGAGAGAAAGGGGAAGGAGAGAAACATGGAGGGAGAGAAAGGGGGAAGGAGAGAAACATGGAGGGAGAGAAAGGGGGAAAGGAGAGAGACATGGAGGGAGAGAAAGGGAGAAGGAGAGAGAGGGGGGGGAGAGGGGGAAGGAGAGAGAGGAAGAAGGAGTGAAACATGGAGGGAGAGAAAGGGGGAAGGAGAGAAACATGGAGGGAGAGAAAGGGTGAAGGAGAGAAACATGGAGGGGGAAAGGAGCGAAACATGGAGGGAGAGAAAGGGTGAAGGGAGAAACATGGAGGGAGAGAAAGGGGGAAGGAGAGAAACATGGAGGGAGGAAAGGGGAAGGAGAGAGAGGGGGAAGGAGAGAAACATGGAGGGGGAGAAAGGGGGAAGGAGAGAAACATGGAGGAAGAGAAAGGGGGAAGGAGAGAAACATGGAGGGGGGGAGAGGGGGGAGAGAGAGAGGGGGAAAGAGTGAAACATGGAGGGAGAGAAAGAGGGAAGGAGAGAAACATGGAGGGGGAGAAAGGGAGAAGGAGAGAGGGGGAAGGAGAGAAAGGGGGAAGGAGAGAGGAAGAAGGAGTGAAACATGGAGGGAGAGAAAGGGGGAAGGAGAGAAACATGGAGGAGAGAAAGGGGGAAGGAGAGAGAGGGGGAAGGAGAGAAAGGGGGAGAGAGAGGGGGAAGGAGAGAAAGGGAAGGAGAGAGAGGGGGAAGGAGGGGGAAGGAGAGAGAGGGGGAAGGAGAGAAACATGGAGGGAGAGAAAGGGGGAAGGAGAGAAAGGGGGAAGGAGAGAGAGGGGGAAGGAGAGAGAGGGGGAAGGAGAGAGAGGGGGAAGGAGAGAAACATGGAGGGAGAGAAAGGGAGAAGGAGAGAGAGGGGGAAGGAGAGAAAGGGGGAAGGAGAGAGAGGAAGAAGGAGTGAAACATGGAGGGAGAGAAAGGGGGAAGGAGAGAAACATGGAGGGAGAGAAAGGGGGAAGGAGAGAAACATGGAGGGAGAGAAAGGGGGAAGGAGAGAGAGGGGGAAGGAGAGAAACATGGAGGGAGAGAAAGGGGGAAGGAGAGAGAGGGGGAAGGAGAGAAACATGGAGGGAGAGAAAGGGGGAAGGAGAGAGAGGGGGAAGGAGAGAAACATGGAGGGAGAGAAAGGGGAAGGAGAGAGGGGGAAGGAGAGAAACATGGAGGGGGAGAAAGGGGGAAGGAGAGAAACATGGAGGGGAGAAAGGGGGAAGGAGAGAAAGGGGGAAGGAGAGAAACATGGAGGGAGAGAAAGGGGGAAGGAGAGAGAGGGGGAAGGAGAGAAACATGGAGGGGGAGAAAGGGGGAAGGAGAGAAACATGGAGGGGGAGAAAGGGGGAAGGAGAGAAAGGGGGAAGGAGAGAAACATGGAGTCAGAGAAAGGGGGAAGGAGAGAGAGGGGGAAGGAGAGAAACATGGAGGGGGAGAAAGGGGGAAGGAGAGAAACATGGAGGGAGAGAAAGGGGGAAGGAGAGAAACATGGAGGGAGAATAGATGTATATCATGGAGAGCCACCACTGCTTCTCTATAGTTCTCTGGCTCCATCCATGTCAGCCATATTTCTAAGTAAGATCCCCATCACTGTCCCTAAGGGCTCTTCTGCATAATGCCTTCGACCTGAGGAGCACAGCTAGCCCCCAGTGGCTTCGGCATTAGAATGAAACACACACCCACCCACACACACCAGCAGGATCCTGCATACTCCATTTTCTGGCCTGTCAGTGGGGCACAGCCTAGAATCAGAGAGGTGCTGCTGTGGTCTTCATAGGGCCTCTGTATTATGGAGCAGCGGAGTCCATCACCACCTCAGACTTTCTACAGTATTGTACATTGTACATGCAAAACTACAAGCTGTAAATCAATATTGGCTTCCCAACAGCGCTTAGGTCCAGCTGCTGTAATAGTGAGAGAAATATTGAGAGAAAGTAATGAAGCGGGACGTGAACGCGTCAGCCATGTTGTTCTGTTACGTCTTTGAAGGGCTGGTGAGAGGAGGGAGGATGGGGGAGACACACAGGGAACCGGTTTCATTTCCAGCCAGTATGGGGCTTCTCTCCCAGCAGATTAGCTCTGTGATTGAAAGTCAGTCAGGTGAGAGGAGGGGGGGGATAAGGGACCATGGGGAGGTGTGTGGAGACTGGGGAATGTGAGGTTGGGGGGGGTTGATTTCCCAGAGCACTTCATGTTCTCATTTCCATTTTTCCACCCAAGTGTTTTATAAGTTAGTGAGGTAACATCATACGGTGAAAGGATTTAATAGAGTGTCTGTAGACTCCCTCATATAAAGATTTAAAAGATAGATGATGCATCACTGCAAATCAGCATCCAACCCAAGACCATGAACTAAGCAGCCAGTCTAGAGTCCTAAAGGGCACCCTATTCCCTACACAGTGCACTACTTGTTAACAGCCAACAGTGTTTTATTCTAAGGTTATGGAGGGAAACCCACAGCTCCCTCTCAGAGCTGAAACCTAAAGCCTGTATTGCCGTGTTGTGGAGGGAAAGCTCCTGCCTCTACCTACCTTCTCCTCTACAGTGGCATTCCAGGTTTCAGCACCAGGCTGCGGTGGACAGTCCCCGTGCTGTGTGGTTCTCACAGCACTCCGAAGCGGAAAAAACAGGGCCGGATAGGAGTAAAAAACACTACGGCCTCCCCAATGGGGGATAGCACAGCAGCGCTCTCTGGTCTCTGAGTTTCAGCACCACAGCCGTGTGGACAGCACCCTGACAACACGGGGCTGGGAGAAATTACATTAGTCTGGCTGATGCAAACACAACATCTTTCTCTCGTTTTCTTTCTGTCATTCTCTCTGTCTCTTGCACACCCATACATATATGCACACACATACACAATCCCCCTCTCTCTCCCTCCCTCTCTCTATCTCTGCCATTATATGGTGTTGACAGGAGATGACAGGCTATCCCTAACTTTTAATGTGCCGCTGCTAGCTGCCTTCCGTCCACAGAGGGAGAGAATAAAAGCTGTCAGGGCCGACTGTCAGGGGATTACATGTTAATTAACAAACCATCACTAGTACACACATAAAGCCATATACTGTGGAACTGGACTGGGAGAGGGAGGAGGAGAGAGGGCGAGAGAGTGATAGGGAGGGATAGATAGAGAGAGGGAGAGAAGGAGAAAGAGAGAAAGGGAGAGAGAGAGAATTGGAGAGACAGAGAGAGGGAGAGAGAAAGGGATAGAGAGAGAGAGAGGGAGAGAGAGGGAGAAAGAGGAAGGGATAGAGAGAGAGAGTGAAAGGGATAGAGAGAGAGGGAGAGAGAAAGGGATAGAGAGAGAGAGGGAGAGATAGAGAAAGGGATAGAGAGAAAGGGATGGAGAGAGAGAGAAAGGGATAGAGAGAGAGGGAGAGGGAGAGGGAGAGAGGGAGAGAGAAGAGAAAGGGATAGAGAGAGAAAGGGATGGAGAGGGAGAGAGAGAGGAGAGAGAGAAAGGGAGAGAGAGAGAGAGAGAGAGAGAGAGAGAGAGTGGTGGAGTAGAGAGAGAGAGAGAGAGAGAGAGGTAGGGAGAGGTGGAGAGAGAGAGAAAGGGAGGAGAGAGAGAGAGAGAGAGAGAGAGAGAGGGGAGGGGGGAGAGAGAAAGGGATAGAGAGAAAGGGATAGAGAGAGAGATGGAGAGAGGGGAGAGAGGGAGAGGGGGAGGAAGTGGTGGAGGTAGAGAGAGAGAGAGAGAGAGAGAGAGAGAGAGAGAGAGAGAGAGAGAGAGAGAGAGAGAGAGGTAGAGGTAGAGGTAGAGGTGGAGGTAGAGACAGAGAGAGGGAGAGAGAGAAGAGAGAGAGAGAGAGAGAGGGAGAGAGAGAGGAGAGAGGAGAGAGAGGAGGGGAGGTAGAGGCGAGAGAGAGAAAGGGATAGAGAGAGAGAGAGGGGAGAGAGGGAGAGGGGGAAGTAGAGGGGAGAGAGAGAAAGGGATAGAGAGAGAGAGGGGGAGCGAGGGAGAGGGGGAGGTAGAGGGGAGAGAGAGAGGGACAGAGAGGGAGAAAGAGGAAGGGATAGAGAGAGAGAAAGGGATGGCGAGAGAGAGAGGGATGGAGAGAGAGAAAGGGATGGCGAGAGAGAAAGGGATGGCGAGAGAGAGAGGGTTGGCGGGAGAGAGAGGGATGGAGAGAGAGAAAGGGAAGGCAAGAGAGAAAGGAATGACGAGAGAGAGAGATGGCGGGAGAGAAAGGGATGGAGAGAGAGAAAGGGATGGCGAGAGAGCGAGGGATGGAGAGAGAGAAAGGGATGGCGAGAGAGAAAGGGATGGCGAGAGAGAGAGGGATGGCGGGAGAGAGAGGGATGGAGAGAGAGAAAGGGAAGGCGAGAGAGAAAGGAATGGCGAGAGAGAGAGAGATGGCGGGAGAGAAAGGGATAGCGAGAGAGAAAGGGATGGCGTGAGAGAGAGGGTGAGGGGGATGTGGAGGGGAGAGAGAGAAAGGGATAGAGAGAGAGAGAGAGAGAGAGAGAGGGGGGGAGGGGGAGGTAGAGGGGAGAGAGAGAAAGGGATAGAGAGAGTGAGAGGGGGAGGGGGAGGTAGAGGGGAGAGAGAGAAAGGGATAGAGAGAGAGGGAGAGATGGCGAGAGACAACCAGAAAGAGAGACACTCCTCTGTCCTCACTCAGAAAGCCCTACACATAACCATTGGATCAGTGATCTAAACTGATGGGTTCCACATCCTCAGACATTCAAAGATATTCTTATTTCCAGCTGTTTTATATGCCCAAATGTTGCATCTCGGTCTCACATTCACGTTGAAAAGTTTTTTTAAATGACTGTTGCTGGCATAAATCACGAGCCAAGTATCCTGGAAATATTTAGTGTCTGTAACGCAGCCTTTGATCCATCTGTCTTGATAAAGCGTCAGACTGTTGATGTACAGTATGAGGGGGATACATGCACATTCTGCAGGCTAGAGGAGGGATCAATGGTTCTCAAGGGCTAACTTCCTTTCTGATTGATCACTGACACACTCTGCTCATAAAGCATCACCCCCGCCAAGCGCTAATGCTCGTCTCATACTTGCTCATGAGTGCGTGCACACCCACACACACCCACACACACCCACACACGGACACAGCCACGGGCAGGCCCTTGTCCAAATGTCATAGCATTATTATGCAGGATTGATCCGAGAGAATATCAATGTGAATTCTAATCAGGATGGATGCCACAGTCGCCTGACTACCACCGACATCTTGGAGTAGCCAAGCAATGACATGTGTCAATCCCTTAGTCCATTGTCCAGGTGTCTTAGCCCATTGTCCAGGTGTCTTAGCCCATAGTCGGGGGGCAGCGTAGCCTAGTGGTTAGAGCGTTGGACTAGTAACCAGAAGGTTACAAGTTCAAACCCCCGAGCTGACAAGGTACAAATCTGTCGTTCTGCCCCTGAACAGGCAGTTAACCCACTGTTCCTAGGCCGTCATTGAAAATAAGAAGTTGTTCTTAACTGACTTGCCTAGTTAAATAAAGGTAAAATAAAAATAAATAATGTCTTAGCCCATTGTCCAGGTGTCTTAGCCCATTGTCCAGGTGTCTTAGCCCATTGTCCAGGTGTCTTAGCCCATTGTCCAGGTGTCTTAGCCCATTGTCCAGGTGTCTTAGCCCATTGTCCAGGTGTCTTAGCTCATAGTCCAGGTGTCTTAGCTCATAGTCCAGGTGTCTTAGCTCATAGTCCAGGTGTCTTAGCTCATAGTCCAGGTGTCTTAGCTCATAGTCCAGGTGTCTTAGCCCATTGTCCAGGTGTCTTAGCCCATTGTCCAGGTGTCTTAGCTCATTGTCCAGGTGTCTTAGCCCATTGTCCAGGTGTCTTAGCCCATAGTCCAGGTGTCTTAGCCCATTGTCCAGGTGTCTTAGCCCATTGTCCAGGTGTCTTAGCCCATTGTCCAGGTGTCTTAGCCCATAGTCCAGGTGTCTTAGCCCATTGTCCAGGTGTCTTAGCCCATAGTCCAGGTGTCTTTTGGATATAATAAACTTCCCTAAACCTCCTGAAACCAACTGATAATGACTGGATACGTGTCATACATCCTTGACCATTCACGCCACAGACCTAAATCTGTTCCAGCCTTTGTGTGTGTGAGTGCTTGAGTGTGTGTGTGTACAGTATGTGTGTTTGAGTGTGTGAATCAACTCAGATCACAGTATGATCTTAAACAATGCCCATGGACTGTTTGGCAGCTGGTGCATTGCATGGAGACTTGGGGCTGGTCACAAGTCACTGTCATGCCTGTCCTCCTCTCTCACCCCTTCCCCTCAGTGACCCCTCTGGTGGTAGGATCCAACATGGACGTGCCACAAAGGTCACCAACCGAGAAAATCTTTGCACAATTAGATTGTGCCATGGTGGGCCACGCAGGAAGAGGGAGAGGATGGAGAGAGAATGGCCCCAGGACCACAGTGCTATTTCACTGTGTTTAAACTCAGAGTCTAAATGCAGAGTCTGCACAATCTGTGACCTTTAGTGTGGCAGAGTGCATTTAAACGTGTTCTCCTCCGCATCCTTCAGCCCCATTGGTTTATTTACGAGTCCTACTTGTTCCCTTCTACTCTTGTGTGGTGTGTCTCCTCTCCTCTCCTCTCCTCTCCTCTCCTCTCCTCTCCTCTCCTCTCTTCTCCTCTCCACCCAGCTGTAGGAGGCCCTGATCAGGAGAGCACATTGATAGGTAATTAAAAGCTACAAAAGCCCATCCACTCCACTCCCCACTCACAGATTAACACACGGCCTAATGAGTCCTCTCCACCGCTCTCTCCTCTCCTCTCCTCTCCTCTCCTCTCCTCTCCTCTCCTCTCCTCTCCTCTCCTCTCCTCTCCTCTCCTCTCCTCTCCTCTCCTCTCCTCTCCTCTCCTCTCCTCTCCTCTCCTCTCCTCTCCTCTCCACTCCCCACTCACAGATTAACACACGGCCTAATGAGTACTCTCCTCTCCTCTCCTCTCCTCTCCTCTCCTCTCCTCTCCTCTCCTCTCCTCTCCTCTCCTCTCCTCTCCTCTCCTCTCCTCTCCTCTCCTCTCCTCTCCTCTCCTCTCTTCTCTTCTCTCTCCTCTCTCTCTCCTCTCTTCTCTCTCTCTCCTCTCCTCTCTTCTCTCTCTCCTCTCTCCTCTCCTCTCCTCTCTCCTCTCTCTCTCCTCTCCTCTCCTCCTCTCCTCTCCTCTCCTCTCCTCTCCTCTCCTCTCCTCTCCTCTCCTCCCACTCAGATTAACACACGGCCTAATGAGTACTCTCCTCTCCTCTCCTCTCCTCTCCTCTCCTCTCCTCTCCTCTCCTCTCCTCTCCTCTCCTCTCTTCTCTTCTCTTCTCCTCTCCTCTCCTCTCCTCTCTTCTCCCTCTCTCTCTCTTCTCCTCTCTCCTCTCCTCTCCTCTCCTCTCCTCTCCTCTCCTCTCCTCTCCTCTCCCTCTCCTCTCCTCTCCTCTCCTCTCCTCTCCTCTCTTCTCTTCTCTTCTCCTCTCTTCTCCTCTCCTCTCCTCTCCTCTCCTCTCCTCTCCTCTCCTCTCCTCTCCTCTCCTCTCCTCTCCTCTCCTCTCCTCTCCTCTCCTCTCCTCTCCTCTCCTCTCCTCTCCTCTCTTCTCTTCTCTTATCCTCTCTTCTCCTCTCTCTCTCCTCTCCTCTCCTCTCCTCTCCTCTCTCCTCTCCTCTCCTCTCCTCTCCTCTCCTCTCCTCTCTTCTCTTCTCTTATCTTCCTCTCCTCTCCTCTCCTCTCTCCTCTCTCTCTCTCCTCTCCTCTCCTCTCCTCTCCTCTCCTCTCTTCTCTCCTCTCCTCTCCTCTCTCTCCTCTCCTCTCCTCTCCTCTCCTCTCCTCTCCTCTCCTCTCCTCTCCTCTCCTCTCCTCTCCTCTCCTCTCCTCTCCTCTCCTCTCCTCTCCTCTCCTCTCCTCTCCTCTCCTCTCCTCTCCTCTCCTCTCCTCTCCTCTCCTCTCCTCTCCTCTCCTCCCTCTCCTCTCCTCTCCTCCTCTCCTCTCCTCTCCTCCTTCTCTTCTCTTATCCTCTCTTCTCCTCTCCTCTCCTCTCCTCTCCTCTCCTCTCCTCTCTCTCCTCTCCTCTCCTCCTCTCCTCTCTCTCTCTTCTCCTCTCCTCTCCTCTCTCCTCTCCTCTCCTCTCCTCTCCTCTCCTCTCCTCTCCTCTCTTCTCTCTCCCTCCTCTCCTCTCCTCTCCTCCTCTCCTCTCCTCTCCTCTCCTCTCCTCTCCTCTCCTCTCCTCTCCTCTCCTCTCCTCTCCTCTCCTCTCCTCTCCTCTCCTCTCCTCTCCCCACTCACAGATTAACACACGGCCTAATGAGTCCTCTCCACCGCTCTCTCTTCTCCATTTGCTTCTTGATTTCTTTCATTCATTATCTATTTTCAGTCCCGTGTGTTCATTTCAAGCCAATGTGCTCTCAATGCCAAAGGAGAAGATTGGATGCCTATTAGCAGTGATTAGTCCATTGGATTTGTTTTCTTTGACAGATATGTCACATATCATGAAAAAAACAGGCTCTATAAATTATATAAATATTATTGGACATTGAAAGAACATATGATTGGACAAACAAATCAAATGTAATATTACTGGTTCCACACACCAACCTTGTTATCCCATAGGTTGTAGCAGTGGACCCTACAGATCTACACATGGCATCAGTCATCATTAAAAGGTGAATCTCTACCCCAGGTCAAAGGTCAAGGTCAAGTAGGACGGAATATCAGAACCCAATTCATTCCACATCAACCCCTACCCCCTAGGCACCATTGAACATCCGAAATGATCTGATAGGTTAAAGTTGTATGGTAATGATTTTACCTTGCCTTCTGATCTACAGGAGTGCCTAGGGGGTAGGGGCTAGGGGCTAGGGGGTAGGGGCTAGGGGGCAGTAACTAGGGGTTGGTTTGGAATTGACCGCAATACTGAGAATAAAACACAAAGAAGCCAGCTGGATAAAGTTACATAATCATGTGACATAAGGTGAATGCACCAATTTGTAAGTCGCTCTGGATAAGAGCGTCTGCTAAATGACTTAAATGTAAATGTAAATGTGACCTTGTGTTATTGCAGAGTGTATGATAATGATGGATGGCTTATTGTCATGACAAGTACTGTAGCGAACTTGCCACCCTGGTCCTGGAGGGCCAAAGGCACGTCCTCTTCTTGTTTTAATCGACCTGGAAGACCAGCTGTGTTGAATTTAGGTAGACACTGAACTGATCAATGATCTAAGTAGCTCAGTGTGGTGCCTAGAGGGAAAAACATGCCTCCAGGAGCAGGGTTGTCTACCCCTGGTGTAAAAGGTCCAGGAACAGGGTTGTCTACCCCTGGTGTAAAGGGTCCAGGAACAGGGTTGTCTACCCTGGTGTAAAGTGTCCAGGAGCAGGGTTGTCTACCCTGGTGTAAAGGGTCCAGGAACAGGGTTGTCTACCCTGGTGTAAAGGGTCCAGGAACAGGGTTGTCTACCCCTGGTGTAAAGGGTCCAGGAGCAGGGTTGTCTACCCTGGTGTAAAGGGTCCAGGAGCAGGGTTGTCTACCCTGGTGTAAAGGGTCCAGGAACAGAGTTGTCTACCCCTGGTGTAAAGGGTCCAGGAACAGGGTTGTCTACCCCTGGTGTAAAGGGTCCAGGAACAGGGTTGTCTACCCTGGTGTAAAGGGTCCAGGAACAGGGTTGTCTACCCTGGTGTAAAGGGTCCAGGAACAGGGTTGTCTACCCTGGTGTAAAGGGTCCAGGAACAGGGTTGTCTACCCTGGTGTAAAGGGTCCAGGAACAGGGTTGTCTACCCTGGTGTAAAGGGTCCAGGAACAGGGTTGTCTACCCCTGGTGTAAAGGGTCCAGGAACAGGGTTGTCTACCCCTGGTGTAAAGGGTCCAGGAACAGGGTTGTCTACCCCTGGTGTAAAGGGTCCAGGAGCAGGGTTGTCTACCCTGGTGTAAAGGGTCCAGGAACAGGGTTGTCTACCCTGGTGTAAAGGCTGATAAACAAATCAACATCAACAACAACAACACATCTCCTCCAGGCTGATAAACTGATCAACATCAACAACACATCTCCTCCAGGCTGATAAACCGATCAACAAAACAACAACACATCTCCTCCAGGCTGATAAACAGATCATAAACAACAACAACAACACATCTCCTCCAGGCTGATAAACTGATCAACATCAACAACACATCTCCTCCAGGCTGATAAACAGATCAACATCAACAACAACAACACATCTCCTCCAGGCTGATAAACAGATCAACAACAACAACAACAACACATCTCCTCCAGGCTGATAAACTGATCAACATCAACAACACATCTCCTCCAGGCTGATAAACAGATCAACATCAACAACAACAACACATCTCCTCCAGGCTGATAAACAGATCAACAACAACAACAACAACACATCTCCTCCAGGCTGATAAACAGATCAACAACAACAACAACAACACATCTCCTCCAGGCTGATAAACAGATCAACAACAACAACACATCTCCTCCAGGCTGATAAACTGATCAACACAACAACACATCTCCTCCAGGCTGATAAACTGATCAACACAACAACACATCTCCTCCAGGCTGATAAACAGATCAACAACAACAACACATCTCCTCCAGGCTGATAAACTGATCAACAACAACAACACATCTCCTCCAGGCTGATAAACTGATCAACACAACAACACATCTCCTCCAGGCTGATAAACAGATCAACAACAACAACACATCTCCTCCAGGCTGATAAACTGATCAACATCAACAACACATCTCCTCCAGGCTGATAAACTGATCAACACAACAACACATCTCCTCCAGGCTGATAAACAGATCAACAACAACAACAACAACACATCTCCTCCAGGCTGATAAACTGATCAACATCAACAACACATCTCCTCCAGGCTGATAAACAGATCAACATCAACAACAACAACACATCTCCTCCAGGCTGATAAACAGATCAACAACAACAACAACAACACATCTCCTCCAGGCTGATAAACTGATCAACATCAACAACACATCTCCTCCAGGCTGATAAACAGATCAACATCAACAACAACAACACATCTCCTCCAGGCTGATAAACAGATCAACAACAACAACACATCTCCTCCAGGCTGATAAACAGATCAACAACAACACATCTCCTCCAGGCTGATAAACTGATCAAAACAACAACACATCTCCTCCAGGCTGATAAACTGATCAACACAACAACACATCTCCTCCAGGCTGATAAACAGATCAACAACACATCTCCTCCAGGCTGATAAACTGATCAAAACAACAACACATCTCCTCCAGGCTGATAAACAGATCAACAACAACAACACATCTCCTCCAGGCTGATAAACAGATCAACAACAACAACACATCTCCTCCAGGCTGATAAACAAATCAACATCAACAACAACAACACATCTCCTCCAGGCTGATAAACAGATCAACAACAACATCAACAACACATCTCCTCCAGGCTGATAAACAGATCAACAACAACAACACATCTCCTCCAGGCTGATAAACAGATCAACACAACAACACATCTCCTCCAGGCTGATAAACTGATCAACAACAACAACACATCTCCTCCAGGCTGATAAACAGATCAACAACAACAACACATCTCCTCCAGGCTGATAAACAGATCAACACAACAACACATCTCCTCCAGGCTGATAAACAGATCAACAACAACATCAACAACACATCTCCTCCAGGCTGATAAACAGATCAACACAACAACACATCTCCTCCAGGCTGATAAACAGATCAACACAACAACACATCTCCTCCAGGCTGATAAACTGATCAAAACAACAAACATCTCCTCCAGGCTGATAAACAGATCATAAACAACAACATCAACAACACATCTCCTCCAGGCTGATAAACAAATCAACATCAACAACAACAACACATCTCCTCCAGGCTGATAAACAGATCAACAACAACATCAACAACACATCTCCTCCAGGCTGATAAACAGATCAACAACAACAACACATCTCCTCCAGGCTGATAAACAGATCAACACAACAACACATCTCCTCCAGGCTGATAAACTGATCAACAACAACAACAACACATCTCCTCCAGGCTGATAAACAGATCAACACAACAACACATCTCCTCCAGGCTGATAAACTGATCAAAACAACAACACATCTCCTCCAGGCTGATAAACAGATCATAAACAACAACATCAACAACACATCTCCTCCAGGCTGATAAACAAATCAACATCAACAACAACAACACATCTCCTCCAGGCTGATAAACAGATCAACAACAACATCAACAACACATCTCCTCCAGGCTGATAAACAGATCAACAACAACAACACATCTCCTCCAGGCTGATAAACAGATCAACACAACAACACATCTCCTCCAGGCTGATAAACTGATCAACAACAACAACACATCTCCTCCAGGCTGATAAACAGATCAACAACAACAACACATCTCCTCCAGGCTGATAAACAGATCAACACAACAACACATCTCCTCCAGGCTGATAAACAGATCAACAACAACATCAACAACACATCTCCTCCAGGCTGATAAACAAATCAACACAACAACACATCTCCTCCAGGCTGATAAACAGATCAACACAACAACACATCTCCTCCAGGCTGATAAACAGATCAACACAACAACACATCTCCTCCAGGCTGATAAACTGATCAAAACAACAACACATCTCCTCCAGGCTGATAAACAGATCATAAACAACAACATCAACAACACATCTCCTCCAGGCTGATAAACAAATCAACATCAACAACAACAACACATCTCCTCCAGGCTGATAAACAGATCAACAACAACATCAACAACACATCTCCTCCAGGCTGATAAACAGATCAACAACAACAACACATCTCCTCCAGGCTGATAAACAGATCAACACAACAACACATCTCCTCCAGGCTGATAAACTGATCAACAACAACAACACATCTCCTCCAGGCTGATAAACAGATCAACAACAACAACACATCTCCTCCAGGCTGATAAACAGATCAACACAACAACACATCTCCTCCAGGCTGATAAACAGATCAACAACAACATCAACAACACATCTCCTCCAGGCTGATAAACAGATCAACACAACAACACATCTCCTCCAGGCTGATAAACAGATCAACATCAACAACAACAACACATCTCCTCCAGGCTGATAAACAGATCAACAACAACAACACATCTCCTCCAGGCTGATAAACAGATCAACAACAACAACAACAACAACACATCTCCTCCAGGCTGATAAACTGATCAACATCAACAACACATCTCCTCCAGGCTGATAAACAGATCAACATCAACAACAACAACACATCTCCTCCAGGCTGATAAACAGATCAACAACAACAACAACACATCTCCTCCAGGCTGATAAACTGATCAACATCAACAACACATCTCCTCCAGGCTGATAAACAGATCAACATCAACAACACATCTCCTCCAGGCTGATAAACAGATCAACAACAACACATCTCCTCCAGGCTGATAAACTGATCAAAACAACAACACATCTCCTCCAGGCTGATAAACTGATCAACACAACAACACATCTCCTCCAGGCTGATAAACAGATCAACAACACATCTCCTCCAGGCTGATAAACTGATCAAAACAACAACACATCTCCTCCAGGCTGATAAACAGATCAACAACAACAACACATCTCCTCCAGGCTGATAAACAGATCAACAACAACAACACATCTCCTCCAGGCTGATAAACTGATCAAAACAACAACACATCTCCTCCAGGCTGATAAACAGATCATAAACAACAACATCAACAACACATCTCCTCCAGGCTGATAAACAAATCAACATCAACAACAACAACACATCTCCTCCAGGCTGATAAACAGATCAACAACAACATCAACAACACATCTCCTCCAGGCTGATAAACAGATCAACAACAACAACACATCTCCTCCAGGCTGATAAACAGATCAAACAACAACACATCTCCTCCAGGCTGATAAACAGATCAACAACAACAACACATCTCCTCCAGGCTGATAAACAGATCAACAACAACAACACATCTCCTCCAGGCTGATAAACAAATCAACATCAACAACAACAACACATCTCCTCCAGGCTGATAAACAGATCAACAACAACATCAACAACACATCTCCTCCAGGCTGATAAACAGATCAACAACAACAACACATCTCCTCCAGGCTGATAAACAGATCAACACAACAACACATCTCCTCCAGGCTGATAAACTGATCAACAACAACAACACATCTCCTCCAGGCTGATAAACAGATCAACAACAACAACACATCTCCTCCAGGCTGATAAACAGATCAACACAACAACACATCTCCTCCAGGCTGATAAACAGATCAACAACAACATCAACAACACATCTCCTCCAGGCTGATAAACAGATCAACACAACAACACATCTCCTCCAGGCTGATAAACAGATCAACACAACAACACATCTCCTCCAGGCTGATAAACTGATCAAAACAACAACACATCTCCTCCAGGCTGATAAACAGATCATAAACAACAACATCAACAACACATCTCCTCCAGGCTGATAAACAAATCAACATCAACAACAACAACACATCTCCTCCAGGCTGATAAACAGATCAACAACAACATCAACAACACATCTCCTCCAGGCTGATAAACAGATCAACAACAACAACACATCTCCTCCAGGCTGATAAACAGATCAACACAACAACACATCTCCTCCAGGCTGATAAACTGATCAACAACAACAACACATCTCCTCCAGGCTGATAAACAGATCAACAACAACAACACATCTCCTCCAGGCTGATAAACAGATCAACACAACAACACATCTCCTCCAGGCTGATAAACAGATCAACAACAACATCAACAACACATCTCCTCCAGGCTGATAAACAGATCAACACAACAACACATCTCCTCCAGGCTGATAAACAGATCAACATCAACAACAACAACACATCTCCTCCAGGCTGATAAACAGATCAACAACAACAACACATCTCCTCCAGGCTGATAAACAGATCAACAACAACAACAACAACAACACATCTCCTCCAGGCTGATAAACTGATCAACATCAACAACACATCTCCTCCAGGCTGATAAACAGATCAACATCAACAACAACAACACATCTCCTCCAGGCTGATAAACAGATCAACAACAACAACAACAACACATCTCCTCCAGGCTGATAAACTGATCAACATCAACAACACATCTCCTCCAGGCTGATAAACAGATCAACATCAACAACACATCTCCTCCAGGCTGATAAACAGATCAACAACAACACATCTCCTCCAGGCTGATAAACTGATCAAAACAACAACACATCTCCTCCAGGCTGATAAACTGATCAACACAACAACACATCTCCTCCAGGCTGATAAACAGATCAACAACACATCTCCTCCAGGCTGATAAACTGATCAAAACAACAACACATCTCCTCCAGGCTGATAAACAGATCAACAACAACAACACATCTCCTCCAGGCTGATAAACAGATCAACAACAACAACACATCTCCTCCAGGCTGATAAACAAATCAACATCAACAACAACAACACATCTCCTCCAGGCTGATAAACAGATCAACAACAACATCAACAACACATCTCCTCCAGGCTGATAAACAGATCAACAACAACAACACATCTCCTCCAGGCTGATAAACAGATCAACACAACAACACATCTCCTCCAGGCTGATAAACTGATCAACAACAACAACACATCTCCTCCAGGCTGATAAACTGATCAACATCAACAACACATCTCCTCCAGGCTGATAAACAGATCAACATCAACAACACATCTCCTCCAGGCTGATAAACAGATCAACAACAACATCAACAACACATCTCCTCCAGGCTGATAAACTGATCAACACAACAACACATCTCCTCCAGGCTGATAAACAGATCAACACAACAACACATCTCCTCCAGGCTGATAAACTGATCAAAACAACAACACATCTCCTCCAGGCTGATAAACAGATCATAAACAACAACATCAACAACACATCTCCTCCAGGCTGATAAACAAATCAACATCAACAACAACAACACATCTCCTCCAGGCTGATAAACAGATCAACAACAACATCAACAACACATCTCCTCCAGGCTGATAAACAGATCAACAACAACAACACATCTCCTCCAGGCTGATAAACAGATCAACACAACAACACATCTCCTCCAGGCTGATAAACTGATCAACAACAACAACACATCTCCTCCAGGCTGATAAACAGATCAACAACAACAACACATCTCCTCCAGGCTGATAAACAGATCAACACAACAACACATCTCCTCCAGGCTGATAAACAGATCAACAACAACATCAACACATCTCCTCCAGGCTGATAAACAGATCAACACAACAACACATCTCCTCCAGGCTGATAAACTGATCAAAACAACAACACATCTCCTCCAGGCTGATAAACAGATCAACAACAACAACACATCTCCTCCAGGCTGATAAACAGATCAACAACAACAACACATCTCCTCCAGGCTGATAAACTGATCAACAACAACAACAACAAATCTCCTCCAGGCTGATAAACAGATCATAAACAACAACATCAACAACACATCTCCTCCAGGCTGATAAACAGATCAACACAACAACACATCTCCTCCAGGCTGATAAACTGATCAACAACAATAACACATCTCCTCCAGGCTGATAAACAGATCAACAACAACAACACATCTCCTCCAGGCTGATAAACAGATCAACACAACAACACATCTCCTCCAGGCTGATAAACAGATCAACAACAACATCAACAACACATCTCCTCCAGGCTGATAAACAGATCAACACAACAACACATCTCCTCCAGGCTGATAAACTGATCAAAACAACAACACATCTCCTCCAGGCTGATAAACAGATCAACAACAACAACACATCTCCTCCAGGCTGATAAACAGATCAACAACAACAACACATCTCCTCTAGGCTGATAAACTGATCAACAACAACAACAACAAATCTCCTCCAGGCTGATAAACAGATCATAAACAACAACATCAACAACACATCTCCTCCAGGCTGATAAACAGATCAACAACAACAACACATTTCCTCCAGGCTGATAAACAGATCATTAACAACAACACATCTCCTCCAGGCTGATAAACTGATCATAAACAATAACAACAACAACAGCACAACAACACTACAAAGCTAACACAATACTATTTCAAAAGCACTCGTTACTCTCAAAACACAACCCTAAATCAAAGAGGGAAAGTGAAAAAGAGGTGTGTGTGTGTGTGTGTGTGTGTGTGTGTGTGTGTGTGTGTGTGTGTGTGTGTGTGTGTGTGTGTGTGTGTGTGTGTGTGTGTGTGTGTGTGTGTGTGTGTGTGTGTGTGTGTGTGTGTGTGTGTGTGTGTAATGGATAATTAGGAACAAAGAGAGTGTGGATAATGAGTGTGTAGGATCGGTGGCGATGGGACTATTCCCTAGTCTTGTCACCTGTTTCTGTCAGTCACTAATGAAGTTGCTATTTCTAATTACCGTTCCCGCTTAAGAATAATTATTAGCTGGGCTGTTGTAGTGGCTCTATCAGTGGGCCTAGACACCCGAGGCAGGAGGCTCCAAGGAACCCAGAGCCCATCAGATCTTTACTAGATTACCGTAGTAATCCAGCCGTGAGAGCCTTAAGCGTCGAAATAGAGACGGTGTGTGTGTGTGTGTGTGTGTGTGTGTGTGTGTGTGTGTGTGTGTGTGTGTGTGTGTGTGTGTGTGTGTGTGTGTGTGTGTGTGTGTGTGTGTGTGTGTGTGTGTGTGTGTGTGTGTGTGTGTGTGTGTGTGTGTGTGTGTGTGTGTGTGTGCAGGACATGCTCCACACACACCATCTGCGTAACAACAATTCAACAACAGTACAATTATCTGTAATGACAATGTAAGCACCTCGATTAGCTTGGAGGCTGAATGTTAGTGCTGTGTCTTGGTTGGTGGAAGGAGGTTCAGCTCAGGATTTTTCCAACCCTCTCCTCCGGCCGCCTCAGATGTTTCACATTTGAGTTTTATCCCTAACGTGGCACACCTGATTCAATTAGTCAACCGATCACCTAGTGGTGACTGATTGAATCTGGGTTACCAGTTTAGGGTTAAAACAAAAATGTGAAATGTCTGGGGGGGAGCAAAAATAGATTTGTGAAACCCTGGAGCTAGCCAGAGGAGCGTGGAGAGATGTGCCCCCAGGAAGAGTGTCGTTGTGTCCTTGGAATAAGAATAACTTGTCTAAATGCCATGTTAAAGTCCTCTGTGCTTGCACGCAGCCACCCACCACTCTGATGTGGTTCTTTGCTATGTATGCACTGTGTTGTTTGTCCAATAGGAAGAGATAACATGACTATGAGAGACTGTATTTATGTGTGTGATATACTGACTACATGTATATTTTTGTGGCTGGATGGTCTTTTGTCCACCCCTCCAGCCCAGGCATGTCATCAGTGTGTGAATGTAACAGCAGCCTGCTCAGCAAGTCCCTGACAACACCTCACAGACTCCAAGAATGAGGAGGGAAGAGAGAGGGGAGGAGGGAGGAGGGATGAGAGGGGGGGAAGAGATAGGTGAGAAGGAGGTCGGGAGGAGGGAGGAGAGAGGGAAGGAGGAAGGAAGAGATAGGTGAGGAGGTCGGGGAGGAGGAAGGAGAGAGAGGAGAAGGGAGGAGGGAGGAGAGAGGAGGAGGAGGGAGGCGATAGGGGAGGAGACAGGAGAGAGTGGAGGAGGGAGGAGAGAGGGAAGGAGGGAGGGAGGAGAGACGAGGAGGGAGGAGATAGGGGGGAGGGAGGAGAGAGGGGGGATGTAGGAGAGAGGGGAGGAAGGAGGAGATAGTTGGCTGTCTTTGTTAGGAAGAAATAGTCTTCACACAGTTCGCAATGAGCAAGACGGCCCAAACTGCTGCATATCCCCTGACTCTGTTGCACAGAACGCAAGATAAGTGACACAATTTCCCTTGTTAAAAGAAATTCATGTTAGCAGGCAATATTAACTAAATATGCAGGTTTAAAAATATATACTTTTGTATTGATTTAGGTACACATTGGTGCAACGACAGTGCTTTTTTTGCGAATTAAATCACCCGTTTGGCGAAGAAGGCTCTGATTCAATGATAAATTGACAGGCACCGCATCGATTATATGCAACGCAGAACAAGCTAGATTATCTAGTAATATCATCAACTAGTGATTATGTTAAAACTGACTGTTAAAACTGATTGCTCCTTGCTGCACTCGCATAACAGGTAGTCAGCCTGCCACACAGTCTCCTCGTGGAGTGCAATGTAATTGGCCATGATCGGTATCCAAAAATGCAGATTGTTAGGAAAACTTGAAATTGGCCATTTCGATTAATTGGTCGACCTCTAGGAGGCAGTATGGAAGAGACAATACAGAGGACAAAGGAAAGAGAAGGAAACCTTGGACTACGACTGATAACACGACTGATAACACGACTGATAACACGACCGATAACACGACCGATAACACGACCGATAACACGACCGATAACACGACCGTTAACATGACCGATAACACGACCGATAACACGACCGATAACACGAACGATAACACGAACGATAACACGACTGATAACACGACCGATAACACGAACGATATCGAAACCGATAACACGACCGATAACACGACTGATAACACGACCGATAACACGACTGATAACACGACCGATAACACGAACGATAACACGACCGATAACACGACTGATAAATGGGGTGTAAATGAAATCATTCCTTCATGCTGATTACACCTTTGTATAACTACAATACCTCAAAGTTCTAGGTATGATGACTTTGGGACCTGGATAGGTGTATAGATACATCATGTAGAGTAGTAGGTCAGTAAGAACACACAGTAGGTTAACTCTCTACACTGGTCAAGGCTGCCCTTCATTTCAAAGACAAAGAGACAGAGAGAGAGAAAAGCGAGGGAGGAAGAGAGAGAGGGAGAAAGGTGAGGAAGGAAGAGAGAGAGGGAGAAAGGTGAGGAATGAAGGGAGAGGGGGAGAAAGGTGAGGAAGGACAAGAGAGAGAGAGAGAAAGGTGAGGAATGAAGGGAGAGGGGGAGAAAGGTGAGGAATGAAGGGAGAGGGGGAGAAAGGTGAGGAAGGACAAGAGAGAGAGAGAGAAAGGTGAGGAAGGAAGAGAGAGGGGGAGAAAGGTGAGGAATGAAGGGAGAGGGGGAGAAAGGTGACGAAGGACAAGAGAGAGAGGGAGAAAGGTGAGGAAGGAAGAGAGAGGGGGAGAAAGGTGAGGAATGACAAGCGAGAGGGGGAGAAAGGTGAGGAATGACAAGAGAAAGAGGGAGAAAGGTGAGGAATGAAGGGAGAGGGGGAGAAAGGTGAGGAAGGACAAGAGAGAGAGGGAGAAAGGTGAGGAATGAAGGGAGAGGGGAGAAAGGTGAGGAAGGACAAGAGAGAGAAGGAGAAAGGTGAGGAAGGAAGAGAGAAGGGGAGAAAGGTGAGGAAGGACAAGAGAAAGAGGGAGAAAGGTGAGGAATGAAGGGAGAGGGGGAGAAAGGTGAGGAAGGAAGAGAGAGAGGGAGAACGGTGAGGAATGAAGGGAGAGGGGGAGAAAGGTGAGGAAGGAAGAGAGAGAGGGAGAAAGGTGAGGAAGGAAGAGAGAGAGAGGGAGAAAGGTGAGGAAGGACAAGAGAAAGAGGGAGAAAGGTGAGGAAGGACAAGAGAGAGAGGGAGAAAGGTAAGGAATGAAGGGAGAGGGGGAGAAAGGTGAGGAAGGACAAGAGAGAGAGGGAGAAAGGTGAGGAAGGACAAGAGAGAGAGGGAGAAAGGTGAGGAAGGAAGAGAGAGAGAGAGAGAGAGAGAGAGAGAGAGAGAGAGAGAGAGAGAGAGAGAGAGAGAGAGAGAGAGAGAGAGAGAGAGAGAGAGAGAGAGAGAGAGAGAGAGAGAGAGAGAGAGAGAGAATGTAAGAGAGAAATCCATAAAGTATATTAATTGGCTGGGAAAATGGGAAGAAGATCATTAAGAGGTAGATAGGTGACACTGCTATGTGAAGCTGTTGGGTGAACTTGTTGTCACACATCTGGTGATACCACTGTCACATTTATTTTATTTGATTAGGCAAGTCAGTTAAGTACAAATTCTTATTTTCAATGACGGCCTAGGAACAGCAGGTTAACTGCCTTGTTCAGGGGCAGAACAACAGATTGGTACCTTGTCAGAAACGCCATGTTAAAGTCCTCTGTGCTTTTGTCAGCTTTGGGATTCAATCTTGCAACCTTCCAGTTACTAGGCCAACGCTCTAACCACTAAGCTACCTGCCGCCACATAAACAGACTAGAAAAACAATATCAACCCCCACAAACCAACTGGGGCCAGAGAATATCATTCAAGAACATTGAATAGAAAATGGGAATTTTACTTCATATTTTGAATCATTCCAATTGAGGAAGTCTAAAAATTGTAGGGGCTCACTCTAGCAAAACATTTAGCATCGGAAAACCATCTCCTCGTCTCCAAACATTTCAAAACGTTTCCTGAACTCGACCGAGGTTTCTCCTCCCTTCAGCCTTCATTGAGGGATTTGTCTGTCTGTGGATGGATGGTGGATGTTTGAAACCTGATTCCGTCCTTCCCTTTGACACATATTGGTGCTGTGGGCCGCCAGGGCTGCTGCAGCTCCCCAATGAATTCCCCCCATCTCCTAATTCTGTCACATCCTTTGACACATCTTGGTGCTGTGGGCTGCCAGGGCTGCTGCAGCTCCCCAATGAATTCCCCCCATCTCCTAATTCTGTCACATCCTTTGACTGGTGGGTCGATGGCGCCGGCTGCCTGTCTACTGACTCCTCGCTTTCTGCCCCCACTAGAGGCACACCAGATGGATGGATGGATGGATGATGAAAGGAAGGAGAGGGGAGAGAGGGGTGAAGAGACAGCCTTGTCGGTCTCCTCGGTGGTGATCAGTCGTGATCGCTCAGGCAGTCAGCACTTCAAGCGTCACGCAGCGGGCCTACTTTCTACCCAGGCTCTCATTGATTGGAGGAGGCTTAGTGCCATGCACGAGGACAGGAGCTGACACTACAATACTGACTAGAGTATAGAATGTTGTTTTTCGCGGTATACCGAGAGAAAAACATAACAATAGAAAATAGTTGGTACTAGAACATTTGTTCCCGCTTCATTTACTCATTCGTTACTACAGCTGTCTGGGATGCATCGTTGGCTTCCCACTCATCATGTACAAAAGTTAATACACTTCAATAATGGAACACGGCATGTAGAAATGTTGAAACTGTTTATTACTGTTCGCAAAACAATGTCCTTGGCTAGAACACATTACACTGCAAGACGACACCGGTAGCTACCAGCTTTGTAGGCTAACTTTCCTTGCTAGCTTCCAGCTGAAGCAACAACAATTCACTACTCGTAGTAGGCTACTTTCTTTGTGATAATATGCAAACCATACCGCAAAATATGCTATTTCAAAGCTGATTGTCACCAAATAATTCACTTAGTCTCTGTCGTCACCAAAAACGTATTAATTTCTTTGTCTCCACTAGATTCCACATACACATTCTGCCTTGCTAATGATATCATTACTTTCTCAAAGAGACTCTACACACATTAAAAAAAATACAAATTGCTTCTTCTATGCAAATGCTGTTGACGAGTACAATAAAGTAATGCTCTCCTAGGAGTTGTCAATAAAATAAGTCCTAAATGGAAAGGATAATTTGTTATCAGTAGTCCCATGAAATCCTCTAAAATAAACAATTTTTTAGATTTTTTTTAAAAACTTAGTCAAATTTATTGCGTGATTGTATAACTGAATAGTGAATGCATACATGCTGTCGAAAATATTTGCAATTAAAATAAATAAAAAATGTTAACATTGAACTCAAAAGATTCCACATGATTGAAAAGATCAGAAGCTGACATTATGTGTCTGTATCAAGTGTCATTCCCTGACTTTGGCTAAGAACCCTTCTTCGTTGTTCTGGCGGCAGAAGGCCACCGTTGCCCTCGTCTCTTGCCGGCTTCAGCAGCATGGCTGCAGGTAGCGTAGTAGTTCAGAGTGTTGGGCCAGTAGCCGAAAGGTCTCTGGTTCAAATCTGAATAGGTGATAAAACAGCCGCTGTGCCCTTGTGCAAGGCACTCTGGATAAGAGTGTCTGCTAAATGACTAAAACATTTCAACCATGATCCCCTAGCTATAACAAGTGGAATTAGAGAAGGGAAGCTATTTTGATGTTGGAGGATAGTGTTGTGTTGTTGACAGTAACTGATGCCACTATCTCTGCAGAGATGGAGGAGGGATCAATGTCAGACAGTGTACACCCATAATTCCCCCATTATCCTCGCTCTTCTAGCCTCCTCCTTTCTCTCATATTCTATCTGGCTCGCCATTATCTGTATCCCCATCCCCCACACACAAATAGGCACGCACGCACGCACTCTCCCCCATATTCAGGAAACGGATGGCCTTGTTGTGGGAAGCTTCTCTCTGCGTTCTGTTAATGGAGGTCAGGAAGCCTGTACTTAGTCATCTCACCAACGTCGTGCGCCTCAAAATCAATGGCCTATTAACTCACCCCGTCTCAACTCTCTTGCACAGTCACTCTCCTTCTCTGGCGTATTCCTTTCATTTGGGGTTTTATTACCCTGAAATCTTCATCTCTGCAGAGAGGGACGTGCTAGTGGAGCTCTTTCAGCTCACAGATTAAAGGAAAGCAGACTTTGGTATGGATCTCCGGTTTGCTTCTGTATCCTTAATTGAATCATATCAGGCCTTAGAGCTTTTCTCTGTTCCAGCGCCAGGCTCCAGTGATGCAAATGACCGCTTCGTTACACTACCATTTAGGCCTACGTCCAATCGAATGTGACAGGCAACGTTGTTCAATAAAGTTAGGAAACTGCAATTGAGGGTAATGCGGAATAGATTGTGTGTGTGTGTCTGTATGTGCATGTGTGTATGTGTGAGTGTGTGGGACAGGTATGACACGCCATTATGTTTGTGTTGAAATATGTATAAATTGGCCTTATAAAAACACAGCCTAGAGAAGGGATGGGCAACGTTGATGTTGGAGGGTCCACACAAAAACAGAACTCATCATGAGGGCCCCACCTTGCCAGCAAAACCTTTTAGCAGCCCCCCTCGTGAAGCAAAGAGAAACAACTTATGTTTTAAAGTACATGTCCTGCAAATCTGCACATTTTGCCATTGGATGTAGAGAAAAAGCAAGTTTTGCTGCAATTCTATACAATGTGTTAGAAGCAGGTGCAGGTGGAATGTTTATTGAAACAACAAACATGAAACGAGACAGCGCAACAGAAGCTAGATAGCATGAACACAGGATAAATACCAACTGAGGAATGAAAAAAAGGAAGGGACCTATGATTTCCAGGCGTGAATAATAATGATGAGTGCCAGGTGTGCATAATGAAGGTGTGTAGCACAATTTGCCATGGGGCGGAGAGAAGACGTGACAATTTGCCATGGGGAGGAGAGAAGACGTGACAATTTGCCATGGGGAGGAGAGAAGACGTGACAATTTGCCATGGGGAGGAGAGAAGACGTGACAATTTGCCATGGGGAGGAGAGAAGATTTGGCAATTTTCTAACTAATTTCATGCAATTCTACACATTTCCCCATATGGTGGAGGAAAAGGTTTGCAGTTCCTAAAAAAAATACACAAAAAAAAATGTAATTTTACCTTACTTTTAATGGTCTGTGGGCCTACAAAAGCTTACACATCCCTGACCTAGTGAAATCTCAAACATCAGCAGTACTAGTTCTCACCGAGAGCAATCTCAAACATCAGCAGTACTAGTTCTCACCGAGAGCCATCTCAAACATCAGCAGTACTAGTTCTCACCGAGAGCAATCTCAAACATCAGCAGTACTAGTTCTCACCGAGAGCAATCTCAAACATCAGCAGTACTAGTTCTCACCGAGAGCAATCTCAAACATCAGCAGTACTAGTTCTCACCTAGTGAAACCTCCCCCACCTTCCACGTTCCCAACAGAAAGAGGTCACAGCGAGTGCATTTCATTGACTCTAATGGCTAATCCAGACATTTGTGCCCACCTCCCCATCTATTTCCTCTCTCCATTTCCTCTCCTCCTCCCTGTCCCGGCGCCTACGCTCCATCAGCCACAAAAGCACTAATGTTCTCTCTTTAGAAGAGAAAATGATACAGGCATCAAAGGACAAGGCAGGAATCTTACAATACTACACAAAGCTAGAGTGCATCAAAGGACAAGGCAGGAATCTTACAATACTACACAAAGCTACAGTGTTAGCCTCTCCCGCAGAGATTAAGCACCATTTTACAATATTCTTTTATCTTCCGATATTAAGCTGTTAAATGTTTTTCGCTCGCCCCATATTTGAGCGCGTTTGTATGCTCAATAACTCCAACATGAGACACATGCTAGGTATTGTATGTTGTTGGTATGTAAGTTACTGTAGGCTGTTCTCAGTGCAGTAGTCCATTAGTACGGCCGCCGGGGGCGTTTCACTACTTTGCTGCAGCGCCCTTTACTTCATTACCTTTACTTCATTACCGACAGAGCTAATAGACACTGCGGAATGCGGTTGCTAGGCAGCCTGGCTTGCTGCTGTCAAGTGTAGTAAAGGGAGAGATACTGGATTACATTTGGTTTAAAACCAGTTGCAGGAAATAGGTCTGTCACCTCTATTTTCACTCAAACATATGGGTTTAGTTAGGTCTTTAAGGTGCTATATGTACTATATTATTAATAAGGCCAGGTACATGTTTCCTCATCAGGTCAAAGGTAAACCTCTATCCCTTTAGCTCTGAATGCATTCATGCTGTCGAAGGGCACTTGTTATCCAGAATCATTGGGATCCAATCGAAGTTGAAATGTGAAATTGTTAAGCTAAGGGTCATGTTTAGGGTTAGGGTAAAGGTTAGGGTTAGTTAAGGGTTAAGGGTTAGGGTAAAGGTTATGTTTAGGTAAGGGTTAGGGTTAAGGTTAGGGTTAGATAAGGGTTAAGGGTTAGGGTAAAAGTTAGGGTTAAGGTTAAGGTTAGGGTTAAGGTTAGGGTTAGGGTTAGGGTTAGGGTTAGGTAAGGGTTAGGGTTAGTTAAGGGTTAGGGTTAGGTAAGGGTTAGGGCTAGGTAAGGGTTAGGGTTAGGGTTATGTAAGGATTAGGGTTAGTTAAGGGTTAGGTAAGGGTTAGGGTTAGTTAAGGGTTAGGTAAGGGATAGGGTTAATTAAGGGTTAGGGTTAGGTAAGGGTTAGGTAAGGGTTGGGTAAGGGTTAGGGTTAGTTAAGGGTTAGGTAAGGGTTAGGGTTAGGTAAGGGTTAGGGTTAGGTAAGGGTTAGGGTTAAGTAAGGGTTAGGGTTAGGTAACGGTTAGGGTTAGGTAAGGGTTAGGGTTAAGTTAGGGTTAGGGTTAGGTAAGGGTTAGGGTTAGTTAAGGGTTAGGGTTAGGGAAGGGTTAGGGTTAAGTAAGGTTTAGGGTTAGGTAAGGGTTAGGGTTAGTTAAGGGTTAGGGTTAGGTAAGGGTTAGTTAAGGGTTAGGGTTAGGTAAGGGTTAGGGTTAGTTTAGGGTTAGGGTTAGTTAAGGGTTAGGGTTAGTTAAGGGTTAAGTTTAGGTAAGGGTTAAGTTAGGGTTAGGGTTAGGGTTACGTAAGTGTTAGGTAAGGGTTAGGGTTAGTTAAGGGTTAGGGTTAGGTAAGTGTTAGGTAAGGGTTAGGGTTAGGGTTAGGGTTATGTTTAGGGTTAGGGTTAGTTAAGGGTTAGGTAAGTGTTATAGGTAAGGGTTAGGGTTAGTTAAGGGTTAGGGTTAGTTAAGGGTTCGGTCAGGGTTAGGGTTAGGGTTAGGGTTAGGGTTAGGGTTAGGGTTAGGGTTAGGTAAAGGTGTGGTTCATACGTTGGATTTATCTAACACATGCATTAAACTGTATGTGTAGACGGCTTGACAGAAATTATAGCAGAAGGTGAATGTTGAACTTTTGTTACATACATATTCAGATGATGCTGCGTACTATTTTGCACAATGACTCTGTCGGTGTGATCGAAGTGTTAGACTAGGTCCTCCCTCCTTCTGTAGACTGAACCCATTAAAGGGGAACTCATGTATGTCTGTAGCCAGAAGGAAGAGGAAGACTCTGAATAATGCAGTGGTACAGTAGCTGGTATGCCAGTGAGTTGACGGGAGGACTTTGGCTAGAACACTGTTGCTTTAACATCAATTATGCATAGCTTCGATCAGAACTGATCCGGTCCAGGGCAGGGGCACAAAAATGACATCCTGTAAATAAAAGAAGAATCTAGAAGTTGAAAGGGATAGAGTGGGTGAGGATAGAGGAAAGGGGGGGGGGGCATGAAGAGGACTGAGTTGACACAGGGGAAGAGGAGCACAGCAAAATGAAATCTCCTGTATGTCACCAGACTGCACTAGCCTGCTGAGCTAAAGCCTAGACTTCAGATCTCAGGCAAGGTTACTCATCACTCGCGTGTGGTTCGCCCAACGAAGCGCATCTCCCAACACACCTTGAGGACTTCCTGATTCAGCGTGCCTTACACCGTCCGCACCGTCCACATCGTCCACATCGTCAACATCGTCCACACCGTCCACATCGTCCACACCGTCTGTACCGTCCACACCGTCTGTATCGTCCACACCATCCACATCGTCAACATCGTCCACATCGTCAACATCGTCCACATCGTCCGTACCGTCCACATCGTCCACATCGTCAAATTCGTCCACACCGTCCACATCGTCAACATCGTCCACACCGTCCACATCGTCCACACCGTCCGTACCGTCCACATCATCCACATCGACCACACCGTCCACACCGTCCACATCGTCCACATTGCCCACATCGTCCACACCGTCTGCACCGTCCACATCGTCAACACCGTCCACACCGTCCACACCGTCCACATCGTCCACACCGTCCACATCGTCCACATCGTCCACACCGTCCACATCGTCAACATCGTCCACACTGTCCACAACGTCCACATCGTCCACATCGTCCACATCGTCAACATCGTCCACATCGTCCACACCGTCCACACCATCTTCCCTCCATTTGCAACTCTTCTCTTCCTTTACAGGAACATTTGGGCGTGTATTGCAACTATGAAGGTGAAGTATGGCTGGGTGATAGAAAGTAGACCATCCCTGTCTCCACTGGCTTCAGATCAAAACACCCTATTGGTCCAGGAGGCATCCAGTGAGTGCTCTCCATCCCCCATCTTGACAACACCGTTTACATATTATCTTAGTGCAAACGGGCCATATGTATTCACCACCGGTTCATATTAAAGTCAACACTTATTCTAACCCGGGGCAAGATCCATGCATTCATTGAAAAGCTGGCTGGGCGCCAAACAACACATACTTTACTTTGCATTAGCGCTATGCTAGCTACTTCAAAGCTACCTGCTGTACATGAAGTCTCTCTGTGGGGTACATCATCTTAGGTGGAAAATGTCCACCAACGCTTATTGTCAAAATGCATTTACTATGCATTTACTATGCATTTAACATTCATCAAACATCCAGTGACAATGTAGAAATATCGATTTTTAAATGCTATTCTTGGGTTTCTCTCAGGGCAGGATGAGAGGAGTTGTATCGCTGATCTTCAGGCTAGGGCTGTGATTGGTGAACATAAGTCTAGGAGCCACATGAGAGGATAGAAAAAGAGAGGAGTGGAGGGAGGGAGGAAGAGAGGAGAAGAGATGACAGGATAGAAGAGCAGGGGAGGGGAGAGGGAAGGATGGGAGGATGGGAGAAGAGATGACAGGATGGAGAGGGAAGGATGGGAGACGAGTGTGTAGAGAGAGAGGAGGGAGGAGGGAGGGAGAGAAGGATGACAGGAGAAGAGCAGGGGAGGATAGGGAAGGAGAGACAGTGTGTAGGGAGAGGGAGGGAGGAAGAGGATGGGAGACAGGATAGAAGAGAGAGGAGAGGAGGGAGGGAGGAAGAGAGGAGAAGAGATGACAGGATAGAAGAGCAGGGGAGGGGAGAGGGAAGGATGGGAGACGAGTGTGTAGAGAAGAGAGGAGAGGGAAGGAGGAGAAGATAAAGGAGGAGAGAAGAGAACAGGAGAAGAGATGCACCAGAGTGCAGCTGTAAGATCAGCCTCTGCTGCATTGTCACCCTGGATCTCAAAGCTCCAGCTCTCACCCCCCTTATTACAGCACAGTTTACCCAGAGCTACCTAGAGAAGGAGGGAGGGAGCGAGAAAGGAGAGAGTGAGAGAGGGGGGGGTAGAAGAGCCGGTGAGAAAGAGGGGTGAGAGAGACAGGTGGGGAGAGGCTCAGGTGAAAGAGAAAAAAGGGGGGGTGATGGAGGGAGAGAGAAGACACCTCTAGGTGTGACAGATATGTGAGTACGCTGTCAGAATTGAATAGTAATGAACTCCATAGTAACCAGGGTAATCCTGTCCTCCAAAGCTGAAATGCACCTACTCACTCTTTGCAATGCAATTACATTCAAATGAACACTGTAAAACAATAAAAACTAATTGTCTTTAATAATATAATATTATTAGGGGCATCCACAGTGTGACAAAAAATCAAATGAAATGTATTAACTTCCTAAGACCCATCTACCTTTGCATTTGTCAGGCGACGACTGAATTGGATTGGCCACATTACCGCCAATGTCCCCATTTAAATGGCATTATGTAGTGTTCAAATCCACTGAGTGACACTTAAACACAATGGCTTACGCTCCTAATTACCACCGTTGACAGGTCATTTTGTCTGGAGATGCAGGCTATTAGCGAGCCATCACCTTCTGTTGGCAAGGCCATTTTCAAAATGAAGTCCTCTCCCGAGACAAAGGGAAGGACGAGAGGATGACCTCGAGCTTCACTACATTTTGGAATATTAATCACGGGCTGTGGCGAACGCGGCCTCTAATTGGAGAAGTTTTTATGTATGAGGTTACACTTAAGATGGAGAGCCTCGGAGCCGAGGGAAAAAGCCAAGGTCCTTCTGTTTCTTAAGACCAGTCACTCAAACCCAATAATTCACCACTCCTTGATGAAATGTCTGCAAAAAAAAAAGTGTTTTCCTAACACATTTGGTCCGTGATGAGATGCCACTCACGTCTCCCAAAGCAATATCCTTTCCATGAAGTCAAATAAAAAGCCTCCAGTGAAATTTGAAACGCTTTACTGCAGGGTTCTGCAACTGGTGATCCGCCGAATTTGGCCCTTGAGTGATCTATATTTGCAAGGTTTGAAATTATTATGTTTTAGTCAAATATTATATATGTTTGGGCTTCTTGCGGTCAATTTCCAGTCTATAAATGATTTGTAATTATGTTCCGATCCACTGGCCATCCACTCAAGAAAATAATTGGCCCGCAGATTCATCTATTTGATGATCCCTGTTGTACTGTGTATCTACTGTAGTAATGGCTGATATATTAAAACATCTCCCACTTTTAAAAGTTTCGGTATACTGAGAGGAAAGGAGTGACCTGTAATCTTGATCTGAGACATATAGAGTGAGTGTTTCTGTATACTGAGAGGAAAGGAGTGACCTGTAATCTTGATCTGAGACATATAGAGTGAGTGTTTCTGTATACTGAGAGGAAAGGAGTGACCTGTAATCTTGATCTGAGACATATAGAGTGAGTGTTTCTGTATACTGAGAGGAAAGGAGTGACCTGTAATCTTGATCTGAGACATATAGAGTGAGTGTTTCTGTACTGAGAGGAAAGGAGTGACCTGTAATCTTGATCTGAGACATATAGAGTGAGTGTTTCTGTATACCTGTAATCTTGATCTGAGACATATAGAGTGAGTGTTTCTCGTAACTCCCCTCTCCATCAAAACAACGGGAAAACAACGTCAAAAACAACGTCAAAACAGCTAATCAGTGACAGAGCCGAGATAGAACACAGCAATCCTGAGCTCCCAACGGTTCCCATTAATTCATCAGCCAGGAGCCACGCGCAGACAGGGAAAGCACTGCACTCTAGGAATGTTCCAAAACACTTTGAACAGTGGTTAGAAAAGCTTACAGGCAGTGACACACGCAACCACACACACACACGCACACGCACACACACACACACGCACACGCACACGCACACGCACACACGCACACCAGCACCCACACACGCACACACACACGCATGTGCACGCACACGCACACACGCACACACGCACAGGCACACACATACACACACACACGCACACACACACACGCACGCGCACACACGAGCGCACACAAGCACACGCACACACACACACACACACACACAATAGACCAATGTATTGTCGCAGAGAGGTTTAGCGACATTAAGTCACGCACACACACACACGTACGCATGCAGGCATATATACTCAGTTAGTTCCCACACAAAGCAGGGAGTCTAATCAGAGTTATTTCAACACTCTGACAGTTGGTCTGTGGCTCCCAGGTGGTTGCTGTGCAAACCGGACCCCCGCTGCCTGAACATGAATTAAAACTCTTCCAATCAGGCCAGCTCTGTCAAACAGCAACCTTGCAATAACACACACACACACACACACACACACACACACACACACACACACACACACACACACACACACACACACACACACACACACACACACACACACACACACACACACACACACACACACACACACACACACACACACACACACACACACACACACACACACAGATAGGAGCAAGGGAGAGAGAGAGAGAGAGAGAATGGCAGAGGAAATCTGCAGAGATTGTCATAAGAGACTGACAGACTATTTGTCTGCTACTGCTGGGGAATAGTCCAAATACCAAGCCTTCCAAAGGAAGAGACTTGTCGGACAGCGCTAGGTTGTCTGTGTCATGTACTGGGAGGGAGGTGAGAGAGGGCGAACGCCAACTAAATGTCAAGCTCAATTGGATGATTGAATGTAAATGACAGACTCTGGTCCTTGGCAGATAGGGATAGACAACAACACAGTGAATCTTATCACAGCCTTCAAACCAGCTGCCCTGAGAGAGAAACCCCTTCGCACCGGCATTTCACTTACCTTTCTTCAACGTTTCTAGTTTTGTCTCGTCTGCAGACAGACACTTCTGTCAGTGACGCTGCATTGCTACGTTATCTCCGAAATGGCATCTAGGTAGCTTCAAATCAATTCAACAGAGGTGGTTTTATTAGTAAAATACAAGAGGAAAACAGCATGTTACTCCAACGCCATGCGGTGCTTAAATAACTCCCCACACCAGATTAATAGTAGCGTTCTCATCATCGTTAAGAGGCCCCATTACATGCTACCATGAATATAAGCCACTAGGACCAAAGTATAAAGCATTATCTAGATGTATTAATGAGAAGTAAATAGAAATATGGAAGAACAAAAATTATGGGTGTCATTGGGGCGGCAGCGTAGCCTAGTGGTTAGAGCGTTGGGCTAGTAACCGGAAGGTTGCGAGTTCAAACCCCCGAGCTGACAAGGTACAAATCTGTCGTTCTGCCCCTGAACAGGCAGTTAATCCACTGTTCCCAGGCTGTCATTGAAAATAAGAATATGTTCTTGACTGACTTGCCTGGTTAAATAAAGGTCAAATAAATAAAATAAATAAAAATTGTAAGAAGATAGACCCATGTAATGAAGAAATATTTTAGCGGGTGAAAAGATGGCAATAGGAAGTCTGAATGTACAGGAAGTAGGACCTGCTGCTGCACATATTCACATTCCTACAGCCCCCATCTCAGTAAACAGGAAGACCAGTTGCTGCACATATTCACATTCCTACAGCCCCCATCTCAGTAAACAGGAAGACCAGTTGCTGCACATATTCACATTCCTACAGCCCCCATCTCAGTAAACAGGAAGACCAGTTACTGCACATATTCACATTCCTACAGCCCCCATCTCAGTAAACAGGAAGACCAGTTACTGCACATATTCACATTCCTACAGCCCCCATCTCAGTAAACAGGAAGACCAGTTACTGCACATATTCACATTCCTACAGCCCCCATCTCAGTAAACAGGAAGACCAGTTACTGCACATATTCACATTCCTACAGCCCCCATCTCAGTAAACAGGAAGACCAGTTACTGCACATATTCACATTCCTACAGCCCCCATCTCAGTAAACAGGAAGTAGGACCTGCTGCCGCACACATTCACATTCCTACAGCCCCCATCTCAGTAAACAGGAAGTAGGACCTGCTGCTGCACATATTCACATTCCTACAGCCCCCATCTCAGTAAACAGGAAGACCAGTTACTGCACATATTCACATTCCTACAGCCCCCATCTCAGTAAACAGGAAGACCAGTTACTGCACATATTCACATTCCTACAGTCCCCATCTCAGTAAACAGGAAGACCAGTTACTGCACATATTCACATTCCTACAGCCCCCATCTCAGTAAACAGGAAGACCAGTTACTGCACACATTCACATTCCTACAGCCCCCATCTCAGTAAACAGGAAGACCAGTTACTGCACATATTCACATTCCTACAGCCCCCATCTCAGTAAACAGGAAGACCAGTTACTGCACATATTCACATTCCTACAGCCCCCATCTCAGTAAACAGGAAGTAGGACCTGCTGCCGCACACATTCACATTCCTACAGCCCCCATCTCAGTAAACAGGAAGTAGGACCTGAAGCCGCACACATTCACATTCCTACAGCCCCCATCTCAGTAAACAGGAAGTAGGACCTGAAGCCGCACATATTCACATTCCTACAGCCCCCATCTCAGTAAACAGGAAATAGGACCTGCTGCCGCACACATTCACATTCCTACAGCCCCCATCTCAGTAAACAGGAAGACCAGTTACTGCACATATTCACATTCCTACAGCCCCCATCTCAGTAAACAGGAAGTAGGACCTGCTGCCGCACATATTCACATTCCTACAGCCCCCATCTCAGTAAACAGGAAGTAGGACCTGCTGCCGCACACATTCACATTCCTACAGCCCCCATCTCAGTAAACAGGAAGTAGGACCTGAAGCCGCACACATTCACATTCCTACAGCCCCCATCTCAGTAAACAGGAAGTAGGACCTGCTGCCGCACACATTCACATTCCTACAGCCCCCATCTCAGTAAACAGGAAGTAGGACCTGCTGCCGCACACATTCACATTCCTACAGCCCCCATCTCAGTAAACAGGAAGTAGGACCTGCTGCCGCACACATTCACATTCCTACAGCCCCCATCTCAGTAAACAGGAAGACCAGTTACTGCACATATTCACATTCCTACAGCCCCCATCTCAGTAAACAGGAAGTAGGACCTGCTGCCGCACACATTCACATTCCTACAGCCCCCATCTCAGTAAACAGGAAGTAGGACCTGAAGCCGCACACATTCACATTCCTACAGCCCCCATCTCAGTAAACAGGAAGTAGGACCTGAAGCCGCACACATTCACATTCCTACAGCCCCCATCTCAGTAAACAGGAAGTAGGACCTGCTGCCGCACACATTCACATTCCTACAGCCCCCATCTCAGTAAACAGGAAATAGGACCTGCTGCCGCACACATTCACATTCCTACAGCCCCCATCTCAGTAAACAGGAAGTAGGACCTGCTGCCGCACACATTCACATTCCTACAGCCCCCATCTCAGTAAACAGGAAGTAGGACCTGCTGCCGCACACATTCACATTCCTACAGCCCCCATCTCAGTAAACAGGAAGACCAGTTACTGCACATATTCACATTCCTACAGCCCCCATCTCAGTAAACAGGAAGTAGGACCTGCTGCCGCACACATTCACATTCCTACAGCCCCCATCTCAGTAAACAGGAAGTAGGACCTGAAGCCGCACACATTCACATTCCTACAGCCCCCATCTCAGTAAACAGGAAGTAGGACCTGCTGCCGCACACATTCACATTCCTACAGCCCCCATCTCAGTAAACAGGAAGTAGGACCTGCTGCCGCACACATTCACATTCCTACAGCCCCCATCTCAGTAAACAGGAAGTAGGACCTGCTGCCGCACATATTCACATTCCTACAGCCCCCATCTCAGTAAACAGGAAGACCAGTTACTGCACACATTCACATTCCTACAGCCCCCATCTCAGTAAACAGGAAGACCAGTTACTGCACACATTCACATTCCTACAGCCCCCATCTCAGTAAACAGGAAGTAGGACCTGCTGCCGCACACATTCACATTCCTACAGCCCCCATCTCAGTAAACAGGAAGTAGGACCTGCTGCCGCACATATTCACATTCCTACAGCCCCCATCTCAGTAAACAGGAAGACCAGTTGCTGCACATATTCACATTCCTACAGCCCCCATCTCAGTAAACAGGAAGTCCAGTTACTGCACACATTCACATTCCTACAGCCCCCATCTCAGTAATCCTCGGCTTTGAGATCTTTTCCCGTTTGGCTCGGGTGTAATTACAGGCGAATCGTCTGAATCACACGGAATCAATGGCCTATACAAATACAGGCGTCTTGATGCTTGAGCGGCCCAGACATTGCATTGACTTCTGGGCCTTCTGTCATTTCCCATGTGTTATGCTGCCCCGCCATTATTGTAAACACGCTGCTCAATATATCATGTCACCCGTGGGTAATATGTAGGAAATGATGTGCAATGATGTCCTCTAATTTAGTCATACTTATATCTATATGACTAGGTTCTACATATAAGCTACATGACTAGGGATCAGAGGTTATCTTGGTCAGGTCACAGTCTGACAGAAAATAATGCACCTGCCAGTCTCAGGTCACAGTCTGACAGAAAATAATGCACGGTGCACCTGCCAGTCTCAGCGCCAGGTCAGACATTATCCTTTATGTTCCTTTATGAAAGGAGAGGTTTGTATGGACTGCAAGACTGCTCTCAATCTATTTCTTGACAACTAGGCCACCCACTCCCCCGCCCAACCTCGGCCCCACCCCCACTCCTACCTACTTCTTTCCCCTACTCCTCTTCTTATCTGTTGGATAAAATGGAACCGGAGGGACCGATGACACAGCATGAACGATGGAGAGAGACAGTGAGAAAGAGAATGAGAGAGGGAGAGAGAGAGAGAGAGAGAGAGAGAGAGAGAGAGAGAGAGAGAGAGAGAGAGACAGAGAGAGACAGAGAGAGACAGAGAGAGACAGAGAGAGAGAGAGAGAGAGAGAGAGAGAGAGAGAGAGAGAGAGAGAGAGAGAGAGAGAGAGAGAGAGAGAGAAGAAGTGAAGGGCAGGTTGGGTGGGAAAGCAAACGATAAGTGCAGGCAACAGAGGGCTTGGCAGGCTGGGCTGGTACATAAGCACATGGATTTACAGGCTGATTGATTTCTCAGTCGCCACTGCATGAGCCATTAAGTTTGGCTCCCAGGCTCTTTCTCCTCCACTCTCTCTAGCTATCTGAATCTAACTCTCTCTCTCTCTAGCTATCTGAATCTATCTCTCTCTCTCTAGCTATCTGAATCTCACTCTCTCTCTCTCTCTCTCTCTCTCTCTCTCTCTCTCTCTCTCTCTCTCTCTCTCTCTCTCTCTCTAGCTATCTGAATATCTCTCTCTCTCTCTAGCTATCTGAATCTATCTCTCTCTCTCTAGCTATCTGAATCTATCTCTCTCTCTCTAGCTATCTGAATCTATCTCTCTCTCTCTCTAGCTATCTGAATCTATCTCTCTCTCTAGCTATCTGAATCTATCTCTCTCCCTCTAGCTATATGAATCTATCTCTCTCCCTCTAGCTATATGAATCTATCTCTCTCCCTCTAGCTATATGAATCTATCTCTCTCCCTCTAGCTATATGAATCTATCTCTCTCTCTAGCTATCTGAATCTATCTCTCTCTCTAGCTATCTGAATCTATCTCTCTCTCTAGCTATCTGAATCTATCTCTCTCTCTAGCTATCTGAATCTATCTCTCTCTCTCTCTAGCTATCTGAATCTATCTCTCTCTCTAGCTATCTGAATCTATCTCTCTCCCTCTAGCTATATGAATCTATCTCTCTCTCTAGCTATCTGAATCTATCTCTCTCTCTAGCTATCTGAATCTATCTCTCTCTCTAGCTATCTGATTCTATCTCTCTCTCTAGCTATCTGAATCTATCTCTCTCTCTAGCTATCTGAATCTCTCTCTCTCTCTCTCTCTCTCTCTCTCTCTCTCTCTCTCTCTCTCTCTCTCTCTCTCTCTCTCTCTAGCTATTTGAATCTATCTCTCTCTCTAGCTATCTGAATCTATATCTCTCTCTCTCTAGCTATCTGAATCTCTCTCTCTCTCTCTAGCTATCTGAATCTATCTCTCTCTCTAGCTATCTGAATGTCTCTCTCTCTCTCTCTCTCTCTCTCTCTCTCTCGCTATCTGAATCTCTCTCTCTCTATCTAGCTATCTGAATCTCTCTCTCTCTCCCTCTCTAGCTATCTGAATCTCTCTCTCTCTATCTAGCTATCTGAATCTCTCTCTCTCTCTCTATCTAGCTATCTGAATCTCTCTCTCTCTCTAGCTATCTGAATGTCTCTCTCTCTCTCTCTCTCTCTCTCTCTCTCTCTCTCTCTCTCTCTCTCTCTCTCTCTGAATCTCTCTCTCTAGCTATCTGAATCTATCTCTCTCTCTCTAGCTATCTGAATCTCTCTCTATCTGGCTATATGACTCTCTCTAGATATCTGAATCTATCTCTATCTGGCTATATGACTCTCTCTAGATATATGACTCTCTCTCCCTCTTTAGCTATCTTATTCTCTCTCTCTATCTCTCTCCCTCTCTCACTGTAGCTATCTGAATCTCTCTCTGTAGCTATCCGAATCTCACTTCCTCTGTAGCTATCTGAATCTCTGTCTCTCTCTCTCTCTCTCTAGCTATCTGAATATCTCTCTGTAGCTATCTGAATCTCTCTCTGTCTCTCTCTCTCTCTCTCTAACTATCTGAATCTCTCTCTAGCTATCTGAATCTCTCTCTCACTCTGGTTTTTTGAATCTCTCTCTCTCTCATTGTAGCTATCTGAATCTTTCTCTCTCTGTAGCAGTCTGTCTGTCTGTCTGTCTGTCTGTCTGTCTGTCTGTCTGTCTGTCTGTCTGTCTGTCTGTCTGTCTGTCTGTCTGTCTGTCTGTCTGTCTGTCTGTCTGTCTGTCTGTCTGTCTGTCTGTCTGTCTGTCTGTCTGTCTGTCTGTCTGTCTGTCTGTCTGTCTGTCTGTCTGTCTCACTCTGCTCTCTCTCACTCTCTCTCTCTTTAGTTTTATGAATATCTCTCTCACTGTAGCTATCTGAATCTTTCTCTCTCTGTAGCTATCTTAATCGCTCTTTCTGTAGCTATCTGAATCTCTCTCTCTCTCTCTCTCTCTCTCTCTCTCTCTCTCTCTCTCTCTCTCTCTCTCTCTCTCTCTCTCTCTCTCTCTCTGTAGCTATCTGATTCATGCTCTCTCTGTAGCTATCTGAATCTCTCTCTCTCTCTGTGTAGCTATCTGAATCTCTCTCTCTCTAGCTATCTGAATCTCTCTCTCTCTCTCTCTCTCTCTCTCTCTCTCTCTCTCTCTGTAGCTATCTGAATCTCTCTCTCTCTCTCTCTCTCTCTCTCTGTAGCTATCTGAATCTCTCTCTCTCTCTGTAGCTATCTGAATCTCTCTCTCTCTCTGTAGCTATCTGAATCTCAATTCAATTCAATTCAAGGAGCTTTTTTGGCATGGGAGACATATGTTAACATTGCCAAAGCTAGTGAGGTGGATAATATACAAGTGAAATAATAATGTGTTCCAAAATAATGAATACATTACAAATGTCATATTATGTATGTATACAGTGAATGTTTCTGTCTCTCTCTATCTATCTAAATCTCTGCCTCTCTAGCTACATGAATATCCTCCCTGCTATCCCAGCTGTTCTATACCAGAAAACATCCTCCCTGCTATCCCAGCTGTTCTACACCAGAAAACATCCTCCCTGCTATCCCAGCTGTTCTACACCAGAAAACATCCTCCCTGCTATCCCAGCTGTTCTACACCAGAAAACATCCTCCCTGCTATCCCAGCTGTTCTACACCAGAAAACATCCTCCCTGCTATCCCAGCTGTTCTATACCAGAAAACATCCTCCCTGCTATCCCAGCTGTTCTACACCAGAAAACATCCTCCCTGCTATCCCAGCTGTTCTACACCAGAAAACATCCTCCCTGCTATCCCAGCTGTTCTATACCAGAAAACATCCTCCCTGCTATCCCAGCTGTTCTACACCAGAAAACATCCTCCCTGCTATCCCAGCTGTTCTACACCAGAAAACATCCTCCCTGCTATCCCAGCTGTTCTACTCCAGAAAACATCCTCCCTGCTATCCCAGCTGTTCTACTCCAGAAAACATCCTCCTTGCTATCCCAGCTGTTCTACACCAGAAAACATCCTCCCTGCTATCCCAGCTGTTCTACACCAGAAAACATCCTCCCTGCTATCCCAGCTGTTCTATAGGTGTTCAGAAAACATCCTCCCTGCTATCCCAGCTGTTCTATACCAGAAAACATCCCCCTGCTATCCCAGCTGTTCTATACCAGAAAACATCCTCCCTGCTATCCCAGCTGTTCTATACCAGAAAACATCCTCCCTGCTATCCCAGCTGTTCTATAGCAGAAAACATCCTCCCTGCTATCCCAGCCACTCTATGCCAGAAAACATCCTCCCTGCTATCCCAGCTGTTCTATACCAGAAAACATCCTCCCTGCTATCCCAGCTGTTCTATACCAGAAAACATCCTCCCTGCTATCCCAGCTGTTCTATACCAGAAAACATCCTCCCTGCTATCCCAGCTGTTCTATACCAGAAAACATCCTCCCTGCTATCCCAGCTGTTCTACACCAGAAAACATCCTCCCTGCTATCCCAGCTGTTCTATACCAGAAAACATCCTCCCTGCTATCCCAGCTGTTCTATACCAGAAAACATCCTCCCTGCTATCCCAGCTGTTCTACACCAGAAAACATCCTCTCTGCTATCCCAGCTGTTCTATTCCAGAAAACATCCCCCCTGCTATCCCAGCTGTTCTATACCAGAAAACATCCTCCCTGCTATCCCAGCTGTTCTATACCAGAAAACATCCTCCCTGCTATCCCAGCTGTTCTATACCAGAAAACATCCTCCCTGCTATCCCAGCCACTCTATGCCAGAAAACATCCTCCCTGCTATCCCAGCTGTTCTATACCAGAAAACATCCTCCCTGCTATCCCAGCTGTTCTATACCAGAAAACATCCTCCCTGCTATCCCAGCTGTTCTATACCAGAAAACATCCTCCCTGCTACCAGAAAACATCCCAGCTGTTCTATACCAGAAAACATCCTCCCTGCTATCCCAGCTGAAAACATCCTCCCTGCTATCCCAGCTGTTCTATACCAGAAAACATCCTCCCTGCTATCCCAGCCACTCTATGCCAGAAAACATCCCGATCCCCCTCAATTCTTTTATTAAAATTAAATATATGAACCGCTGATTATGGAGGCCGCTGGGAAAATCTATTCTCATTTCGCCGGGAAACATTTGTCTTTTCGCTTCGCTAGCCCACAGGAGGTTTGACAGGAAAGTTGAATGTTAAAGGGTGTGTGTGAGAGAAAGAGAGAGAAAGAGTGAGAGAGAGAGCGGGAGAGAGAGAGGGAGAGAGGGAGAGAGGGAGAGAGAAGAGAGGGTGAGAGGGAGGAGAGAGGGAGGAGAGAGAGAGAGAGAGAGGAGAGAGAGGAGAGAGAGAGAGAGAGGAGAGAGAGAGAGAGAGAGAGAGAGAGAGAGAGAGAGAGAGAGAGAGGGGGAGAGAGGGGAGAGAGGAGAGAGAGAGAGGGGGTGAGAGGAGAGAGAGAGAGAGAGAGAGAGAGAGAGAGAGAGAGAGAGAGAGAGAGAGAGAGAGAGAGAGAGAGAAAGAGTGAGAGAGAGAGAGAGAGAGAGAGAGAGAGAGAGAGAGAGAGAGAGAGAGAGAGAGAGAGGAGAGAGAGAGAGAGGGGGAGAGAGGGAGAGAGGGGAGAGAGAGAGAGAGAGAGAGAGAGAGAGAGAGAGAGAGAGAGAGAGAGAGAGAGAGAGAGAGAGAGAGGCTAGGAGTTGGGCGGCAATCGAAAGTTACTCCCTCACTATTGACTGTGTGGTGGGACACTAGGGACCACTGGGCCCCCAGGCAGAGTGATGCAGGTTGGAAGCAATCCCAGTCCAATGGGCTGAAAGAGTATTTTAGGAGGAGGAAGGAGAAATTGCCCTATTCTCTGTCAGCTATTAAACTGTAGCAAGGTGGGCTACTGTGTACAGGTGTACTACATCTGTTACAATGACCTTTACTACACCTAATATTCTCTTACCTTGTTATGGTCGAATCTAAGGCCTTCGGGAAGTGGAAATTCGACCAGGAAAGACTGAAGCAGCAAATATATGTACTCTCCTCGTCAAGATGGCCATTGACTCTCCAAGTCATTATCAACCATCGCTCAAAATGCTGTTGCAACATCTTTTTTGTTAGTCCAATGACCTACACATATCAGTGAGAACAGCATTGACACCCAGTCAGTATTGGTGAGAAGACACTTTGTGGTGGTTCTCTCCAGGCCAGGGAATAGTACCCATACATTAAGTCAGCAACTGTGAAAAGCCTCTCCGACCACTGCTACCCTCACAGGGAGACACCGCTGGCTGCTACTATTTTCACAGAGAGACACCGCTGGCCCCTACTATTTTCACAGGGAGACCCAGCTGGCCGCTACTATTTTCACAGAGAGACACCGCTGGCCCTTACTATTTTCACAGGGAGACACCGCTGGCCCCTACTATTTTCACAGGGAGACCCAGCTGGCCGCTACTATTTTCACAGAGAGACACCGCTGGCCCTTACTATTTTCACAGGGAGACACCGCTAGCCCCTACTATTTTCACAGGGAGACCCAGCTGGCCCCTAATATTTTCACAGGGAGACCCAGCTGGCCCCTACTATTTTCACAGAGAGACACCGCTAGCCCCTGTTATTTTCACAGGGAGACCCAACTGGCCCCTACTATTTCCACAGGGAGACACTGCTGGCCCCTGTTATTTTCACAGGAAGACCCTGTTGAGAAATGCCTGGAGCCCAGACTGCTTCTCAGTTCACTGCTAGACTGTCTGTTGCTTCGACTCAGCAGGAGCCCACCACAGCAGTGTTCCTTGTGATAAAAGACAGAAAACATCTATCCGGTGTGCCACGCCTCAAAACGAACAAACAAGAAAAAGAGAGAGCAAACCGGCGGTAAGGGAATATCAGCCTGAAAATGGGCCCTGTGTCCTTTTTTCTCCCTGTGTCCTCACAGCTCAATTTAACTGTCAGAAGCAGAAAGGCACAAGAAAATAGATGAAAACAGATCGTGTGCTGATGCGTGGTGAACCTGATCTAGCAGGTTTTGGGTCCGCAGCTCGGTGTACACAGGCAATTTGAAATGGGATCTGTACACACACAGACAGACAGTTTTTTACATGTGTTATTTAGCAGATGCTCTTATGTAGAATGACTTACAGGAGGGCACAAGGGCACGTCAACAGGTTTTTCATGTGGTCAGCTTGGGGATTCGAACCGGCAAACTTACAGTTATTGGCTCAAGTATTGATACCCAGACAGAAACAGGCAGAGACAAACACACACAGATGCAGAGACTGACACGTGCACCTGGGCACAAACGCACACACATGGACACACAATCACTGACCATAACATCAGCCATCAACCATCGTACAAGCCATGCTCTAGGCTGGTTTACAAATAGGCAATAAATTGCAGCAAAAACATCTTCAGAGTGTTCTGGGATTTTTGACAATGGCTTAAGGAGTGAATCCATTCTGAAACCCATTTAAATGATCACCTGTTTCCTTTGAAATACGGCCTTCCTCCATCCATGTCTTCATTCAATGGGCAGCCTTTATCAGATACTAGAGGGAACTGGCTCGATGAAATGATGGCTACGCCTTCACGCCTCCTTGAGCTTTCAGCTTGTCAGTAAACACTAATCATGACATCGGTCTATGTCTTTGAGCATGTGTGTTTGCGTAAGCGTTGTGTTTTTCCTCGACACTTTATTCTGCCTTCAGAGATTCAGACCCCAATACCAAGAAAGACGTGAACGTAATTAACACCCTGGGACTGGAGTGAGAGGGGAAGCTATTTGTATTTCCTTCTAAACTAATATCTCTTTTTTTTTGGCCCAAGATAAGTACAGGCTTTATTACAGGCTCGCTCTCTCTGTGACTTAAAGAGCGAGAGTAGAGGCCACTGTATCCACCAAACTGCCCGTGTTGACGGCTGACTGCATTAGCTGGTGAGCGAGTGGGGGAGAGGCTCAGAACTGAATGGTAATGGCGTGCAGTCTACTGTAATTACTGTAATAAATGACACTATTACATTGTATGTACCGTTTTACTTGGTCAAGCATTCTGTGGGGGGGGGGGGCATCCCCCTATCCACATCGACGGGACAGTAGTGGGGAGGGTAGTACGTTTTAAGTTCCTCTGCGTCACGGACAAACTGAATTGGTCCACCCACACAGACAGCGGGGTGAAGAAGGCGCAGCAGGGCCTCTGCAACCTCAGGAGGCTGAAGAAATTCAAATGTGTGTGTTTTTGGTGACAAAACACACAAACTTTCACAGATGCATAATTCCAGAGGGTAGTGAGGTCTGCACAACGCATCACTACCCCGCAAACTACCTGACCTCCAGAACACCTACACCACCCGATGTCACAGGAAGGCCATAAAGATCATCAAGGACAACAACCACCCAAGCCACTGCCTGTTCACCTCGCTAAAATCCAGAAGGCGAGGTCAGTACAGGTGCATCAAAGCAGGGACCGAGAGACTGAAAAACAGCTTCTATCTCATCAGACTGTTAAACAGCCACCACTAACATTGAGTGGCTGCTGCCAACATACTGACTCAACTCCAGCCAGTTTAATAATGGAAAATTGTATGTAAAAATGTATCACTGACCACTTTAAACAATGCCACTTAATATAATGTTTACATACCCTACATTACTCATCTCATATGTATATACTGTACCCTATACCATCTACTGCATCTTGCCATCTTTATGTAATACATGTATCACTAGTCCCTTTAAACAATGCCACTTAATATAATGTTTACATACCCTACATTACTCATCTCATATGTATATACTGTACTCAACACCATCTACTGCATCTTGCCATCTTTATGTAATACATGTATCACTAGTCCCTTTAAACAATGCCACTTAATATAATGTTTACATACCCTACATTACTCATCTCATATGTATATACTGTACTCTATACCATCTACTGCATCTTGCCATCTTTATGTAATACATGTATCACTAGTCCCTTTAAACAATGCCACTTAATATAATGTTTACATACCCTACATTACTCATCTCATATGTATATACTGTACCCTATACCATCTACTGCATCTTGCCTATGCCGTTCTGTATCATCACTCATTCATATATCTTTATGTACATATTCTTCATCCCTTTACACTTGTGTGTATAAGGTAGTTGTTGTGAAATTGTTAGGTTACATTACTCGTTGGTTTTTACTGCATTGTCGGAACTAGAAGCACAAGCATTTCGCTTCACTCGCATTAACATCTGCTAACCATGCGTATGTTACAAATAAAATATGATTTGATTTCCATGTAGAAATTATTTTTGGGTTGTGGTGAAATAGCAGTTTTTTTGTGGATATAAAACGTATTTATGGAGAGCGCTAGTGGACATAGCGAGACACTGTAACCCTTATTGTATAAAATGATAGAAATAACATGGAATACATGGGGCTAGGCAGAAATAGCTATTTCTCGGGTTTTATAGCTACTGTCTTTGACACAGTGATATCAGAAGTTTCTATGGCACAATTGTTTGGATGCATTGAGCAGGCGCCAGAGCAGTCATTTAACTACACTGTAGCTTTTCTGGCTGGTGCTCTTCAGAGAGAGAGAGAGAGAGAGAGAGAGAGAGAGAGAGAGAGAGAGAGAGAGAGAGAGAGAGAGAGAGAGAGAGAGAGAGAGAGAGAGAGAGAGAGAGAGAGAGAGAGAGAAAGTGCACTCGTACAAGAATGAAAGAGAGAGGGTATTTGGGGTGTTAGCAGAAGAAGGGGGCCTTTCACTCAGTCCTGGTCAGAGTCAGTCAGCCATGCCTTTAGCAAATTGGGGCCCTAACCTCTTGGCCCTGCAGCTCTGGCTCTGCTTTGTGCTCTGCTGTGGTGAGGTAGACCAGCTCAGATTAGCCTGAGTACTGTGGGTGTCCTCTCTGCTCCACTGACTGAGGTGCTGCGGCGATACTGTCATATCTGTAGGACACTGTCATATCTGTAGGACACTGTCATATCGGTAGGATACTGTCATATCGGTAGGATACTGTCATATCGGTAGGATACTGTCATATCGGTAGGATACTGTCATATCGGTAGGATACTGTCATATCGGTAGGATACTGTCATATCGGTAGGATACTGTCATATCGGTAGGATACCGTCATATCTGTAGGACACTGTCATATCTGTAGGACACTGTCATATCTGTAGGACACCGTCATATCTGTAGGATACTGTCATATCTGTAGGATACTGTCATATCTGTAGGACACCGTCATATCTGTAGGACACCGTCATATCTGTAGGATACTGTCATATCGGTAGGATACTGTCATATCGGTAGGATACTGTCATATCGGTAGGATACTGTCATATCGGTAGGATACCGTCATATCTGTAGGACACTGTCATATCTGTAGGACACTGTCATATCTGTAGGACACTGTCATATCGGTAGGATACTGTCATATCTGTAGGACACCGTCATATCTGTAGGACACCGTCATATCTGTAGGACACTGTCATATCTGTAGGACACTGTCATATCGGTAGGATACTGTCATATCGGTAGGATACTGTCATATCGGTAGGATACCGTCATATCTGTAGGACACTGTCATATCTGTAGGACACTGTCATATCTGTAGGATACTGTCATATCGGTAGGATACTGTCATATCGGTAGGATACTGTCATATCGGTAGGATACTGTCATATCGGTAGGATACCGTCATATCTGTAGGACACTGTCATATCGGTAGGATACTAGCATTTCTACACTGTAGCACATGCCAACACATTGCGGCACAAACATGAACATATTTTGACAGTTAGTTATGGAATATAGCAGATTTACATTTAAAGCCTACAGATGGTACAGAAGGTAAACAAAGGCAATATGCAGTATGAACTATAAACTATGAACTATAAAAACTATGAACTATAAACTATGAACTATAAACTATGAACTATAAACTATGAACTATATAAACTATGAACTATAAACTGTGAACTATAAACTATGAACTATAAAAACTATGAACTATAAACTATGAACTATAAACTATGAACTATAAAAACTATGAACTATAAACTATGAACTATAAACTATGAACTATAAACTATGAACTATAAACTATGAACTATAAAAACTATGAACTATGAACTATGAACTATAAACTGAACTATAAACTATGAACTATAAACTATGAACTATAAAAACTATGAACTATAAAAACTATGAACTATAAACTATGAAATAAAAACTATGAACTATGAACTATGAACTATAAACTGTGAACTATAAACTATGAACTATAAACTATAAACTATAAACTATGAACTATAAACTATGAACTATAAAAACTGTGAACTATAAACTATGAACTATAAACTGTGAACTATAAACTATGAACTATAAACTGTGAACTATAAACTATGAACTATAAACTGAACTATAAAACTATTTTTTTAAACAGTACCACTTAGACAACTGCATCATCACAATGATAAATAAACCTGATGAAACCTACACATGCAGAGTGACAAAAGCAGCACGGACATGACAGTGTTGCTATTTATACACTCACACACCCTTAACCCTGAACCAAACCACCGACAGATCAGGCATAGTGCTATAGACGCTCAGAGCGACCTCGGCTAACCTTCAGCGTTGAGACTGATCCCACCAGTCTCCTCCCGTCAGTGGAATGGTAATTGCAGGGGTCTGGATGGACTATGCTGTTCCACTGGCTGAGCAGCGGTGGAGAGAGAGTGAGGCTAAAGCAACCCCTAATAGGACCCATGAAAGTACCAATGTGGTGGGGGTGAGACTGAGAAACGACCCCTTCACCTCTTCCTGCTTTCACCTCTCCCTCTCACCTAGCACAACCTTTTCACTGGTACACTGTGTTAGGAATGGTTCGACGCCACTGACTGAACATTGTATGTGAGTGTGCGTGTGTGGGTGTGCGTGTGCATTTATGTGAATGTGTGAGCATGGGTGTGCGTGCAAGTGAGTGTGTGTGAGTGTGAGTGCGTAGTATTCTGTTGACATTGCCTTTTCTTTCTCTTCCTACTCTTTCCATCTCAGCTCCCCCCATCTGATGAAAACAAGATAGGGAGAAGGAGCGTGGGGAGGAGAGAGAGAACAAGATAGAGGGAGGGAGCGTGGGGAGGAGAGAGAAAACAAGATAGACGGAGGGAGCGTGGGGAGGAGAGAGAAAACAAGATAGAGTGAGGGAGCGTGGGGAGGAGAGAGAGAACAAGATAGAGTGAGGGAGCGTGGGGAGGAGAGAGAAAACAAGATAGAGTGAGGGAGCGTGGGGAGGAGAGAGAAAACAAGATAGAGTGAGGGAGCGTGGGGAGGAGAGAGAAAACAAGATAGAGTGAGGGAGCGTGGGGAGGAGAGAGAGAACAAGATAGAGGGAGGGTGCGTGGGGAGGAGAGAGAAAACAAGATAGAGGGAGGGAGCGTGGGGAGGAGAGAGAAAACAAGATAGAGTGAGGGAGCGTGGGGAGGAGAGAGAGAACAAGATAGAGGGAGGGTGCGTGGGGAGGAGAGAGAAAACAAGATAGAGAGAGGGAGCATGGGGAGGAGAGAGAGAACAAGATAGAGGGAGGGTGCGTGGGGAGGAGAGAGAAAACAAGATAGAGGGAGGGAGCGTGGGGAGGAGAGAGAAAACAAGATAGAGAGAGGGTGCGTGGGGAGGAGAGAGAAAACAAGATAGAGAGAGGGTGCGTGGGGAGGAGAGAGAAAACAAGATAGAGAGAGGGTGCGTGGGGAGGAGAGAGAAAACAAGATAGAGTGAGGGAGCGTGGGGAGGAGAGAGAAAACAAGATAGAGTGAGGGAGCGTGGGGAGGAGAGAGAGAACAAGATAGAGGGAGGGTGCGTGGGGAGGAGAGAGAAAACAAGATAGAGGGAGGGAGCGTGGGGAGGAGAGAGAAAACAAGATAGAGTGAGGGAGCGTGGGGAGGAGAGAGAGAACAAGATAGAGGGAGGGTGCGTGGGGAGGAGAGAGAAAACAAGATAGAGAGAGGGAGCATGGGGAGGAGAGAGAGAACAAGATAGAGGGAGGGTGCGTGGGGAGGAGAGAGAAAACAAGATAGAGGGAGGGAGCGTGGGGAGGAGAGAGAAAACAAGATAGAGGGAGGGAGCGTGGGGGAGGAGAGAGAAAACAAGATAGAGAGAGGGTGCGTGGGGAGGAGAGAGAAAACAAGATAGAGAGAGGGTGCGTGGGGAGGAGAGAGAAAACAAGATAGAGAGAGGGTGCGTGGGGAGGAGAGAGAAAACAAGATAGAGGGAGGGAGCGTGGGGAGGAGAGAGAAAACAAGATAGAGAGAGGGTGCGTGGGGAGGAGAGAGAAAACAAGATAGAGGGAGGGAGCGTGGGGAGGAGAGAGAAAACAAGATAGAGGGAGGGAGCGTGGGGAGGAGAGAGAAAACAAGATAGAGGGAGGGAGCGTGGGGAGGAGAGAGAAAACAAGATAGAGAGAGGGTGCGTGGGGAGGAGAGAGAAAACAAGATAGAGAGAGGGTGCGTGGGGAGGAGAGAGAAAACAAGATAGAGAGAGGGTGCGTGGGGAGGAGAGAGAAAACAAGATAGAGGGAGGGAGCGTGGGGAGGAGAGAGAAAACAAGATAGAGAGAGGGTGCGTGGGGGGAGGAGAGAGAAAACAAGATAGAGGGAGGGAGCGTGGGGAGGAGAGAGAAAACAAGATAGAGAGAGGGTGCGTGGGGAGGAGAGAGAAAACAAGATAGAGAGAGGGTGCGTGGGGAGGAGAGAGAAAACAAGATAGAGGGAGGGAGCGTGGGGAGGAGAGAGAAAACAAGATAGAGAGAGGGTGCGTGGGGAGGAGAGAGAAAACAAGATAGAGGGAGGGAGCGTGGGGAGGAGAGAGAAAACAAGATAGAGAGAGGGTGCGTGGGGAGGAGAGAGAAAACAAGATAGAGGGAGGGAGCGGGGGAGGAGAGAGAAAACAAGATAGAGGGAGGGAGCGTGGGGAGGAGAGAGAAAACAAGATAGAGGGAGGGAGCGTGGGGAGGAGAGAGAAAACAAGATAGAGAGAGGGTGCGTGGGGAGGAGAGAGAAAACAAGATAGAGGGAGGGAGCGTGGGGAGGAGAGAGAAAACAAGATAGAGAGAGGGAGCGTGGGGAGGAGAGAGAAAACAAGATAGAGAGAGGGTGCGTGGGGAGGAGAGAGAAAACAAGATAGAGGGAGGGAGCGTGGGGAGGAGAGAGAAAACAAGATAGAGAGAGGGTGCGTGGGGAGGAGAGAGAAAACAAGATAGAGGGAGGGAGCGTGGGGAGGAGAGAGAAAACAAGATAGAGAGAGGGTGCGTGGGGAGGAGAGAGAAAACAAGATAGAGGGAGGGAGCGTGGGGGAGGAGAGAGAAAACAAGATAGAGGGAGGGAGCGTGGGGAGGAGAGAGAAAACAAGATAGAGGGAGGGAGCGTGGGGAGGAGAGAGAAAACAAGATAGAGAGAGGGAGCGTGGGGAGGAGAGAGAAAACAAGATAGAGAGAGGGTGCCTGGGGAGGAGAGGGAAAATGAAAGGTGGAGCTGGAGAGCAGTGAAGAAGAATTCAAAAGGATGGATTGGTGTTAGAGAAACATCGGGAACAGAGCAGGAAGGATGCAGCGACTCGATTCGAGGTGTGAGATGGGTTGAAGGAGGGTAGAAATGGAAGAGAGGAACAGAGATGAGGGTGCAAACGTATGCCAAGATGCTACATTAGGAGTTTGCACAGAGCCTACAAACATAAATGTACTTAATGTCCAGGTGACAAACTCTGCTGTACATTAGAGATGTCATCCCTGCCATCGTATAGCATTTATTTAAGGATGCAGAAGAGGCAGCTTTCTGAGTCTTCCTGGATGCTAGCTAAGAGGCTCCCTGGGTAACTATGTGTGGGTGAAGGGAAAGGGCACAGCCTCTACTAAACACAACAGGATGTTGTTCCCTCCCAGGAAAATACCAGAGAATGTTCAGGTAGCTGCCCTATTGATCCTGTCCTTTCCTGCAGTTACAATGACATTGTGTCCTTCAGTAGCTCAAAAACTATTTGATGGTTTTACATAGCTGCAATAGATCAATACTCGGTCAAATACCGGTGAATATATTAAACAGTTGCAACTGCATACAGTAGCTGCCAAAGTGCTCCTGTAAAGCCACATAACTACCATAGAATGGTCCTAGTTCACTCCACACATCTAAGTGAACTTTTAAGAGCCCTTTACACGGTGGTGCCAAAAACCCAACCACCCAGTCACACACACCATCCCAATCGGATCTAGGGCCACAGACTCACAGCTGAGGCCCCGGCCATGAGCTGTTAGCTGCCAACAGTGAACATGAGCAATCAGACTGCTACAAGGTTCCTTCAGGGTCCAATAAGGCCAGATCACCTGATCATGTGGCCAAAAAACACGCCACTGTGGATCGATTATTCCTCCTCACTCTCCTCATCTTCCTCCTCTGGATTCCCCCCTCGCACGACACTTGTGAGGGTTGTGCTGTCACTGTGCAGCATGCAGTCCGTAGGGGCATTGGAACTGAGGGCTGTTTGGAGTCTGAGCAGAGCAGAGTCAGAGCAGGGTCTGAAGGACAGAAAGAGGGACCAGGGACAGGGAGTGGACAGGCCTGCCTGACTGAACACGGACCAGAGGAAATGGAACGGGAAAGAGGAGAGCTGTGACGGCATGTGATGGAGGCTGAGGTTCCTGCATCATCTCTGGAGCTTTTCACTAGTTTTCTCTGATGCAGAAACACACTTGGAAAAGTGGATGAGTCCACTTTTCTCCTTCACCCTCCTACATCGGTTCACCCTGATCGCTCCCCTATGTTTATCTCCTTCTCCCCCTCTCTCTTCTTCGTACATTGCTTTCTGACACTTAACCAAGGCACCGATCCCTCCCTCTCTCCTCCTCTCACCACTCCTGCAGTCTGAGCAGTGAACACAAACAGGTTAGGAGACAGGAGAGGAGACAGGAGAGGAGATGGAGAGGAGAGGAGCTCTCTCCTGTGAGCTGACATGACCGAACCGCTGGGCTGACTACACCACAGCAATCACACAGGGCGGAAAGTAGAGCAGCGACTGTGTCTCACACACACACATGCAGGAACACACACACGGACACACACACACACACAAAAACCCTAAGGGTGTGAAAACACTCACTGAGGATTCTGTACTGTACCCCCCAAAAACGCTCGAGAGATAAAGAGAGGGAGAGAGAGGGATAAGGAAGAATGAATCCTAGAATGAGAAGGAAGACAGCAAACGAATAGTAGGAAAACTAAATGAGAAAGAGGAATGTAAAGAGAAAATATGACAGCTGGAAATCAGATTAATTATCTTCATTCCTGTCCTACAATAGAAAGCAACTCTGCCTACTGACGCCTACTTAGGCCCAAGCACAATGAAGATGAGAAGAAGGGGGGGCGGGGTGAGAGTAGGACAAGGGATGGGTGAGGTGGGAAGGCGGTAGAGAGAGAGAGAGAGAGCGAGAGAGAGAGCAAGAGAGAGAGAGAGAGAGAGAGAGAGAGAGAGAGAGAGAGAGAGAGAGAGAGCGAGAGAGAGAGAGAGAGAGAGAGAGAGAGAGAGAGAGAGAGAGAGAGAGAGAGAGAGAGAGAGAGAGAGAGAGAGAGAGAGAGAGAGAGAGAGAGACAGAAAAAATGGTTGGAGGGAAGGGTGGAAAACGTGAAGCTGAGGAGGAAGAGAGAGAGGGAAGGAAGGAAAAAAGGGGGGAGAGAAGAAGAAAGGAGTGAAAGAAAGAAACAGAGAGGAGAGAGGGACAGAGAGGGGGAGAGAAGAAGAAGGGGGTGAAAGAAAGAAACAGAGAGGAGAGAGGGACAGAGAGGGGGAGAGAAGAAGAAGGGGGTGAAAGAAAGAAACAGAGAGAAGAGAGGGACAGAGAGGGGGGAGAGAAGAAGAAAGGAGTGAAAGAAAGAAACAGAGAGGAGAGAGGGACAGAGAGGGGGAGAGAAGAAGAAGGGGGTGAAAGAAAGAAACAGAGAGGAGAGAGGGACAGAGAGGGGGAGAGAATAAGAAAGGAGTGAAAGAAAGAAACAGAGAGAAGAGAGGGACAGAGAGGGGGAGAGAAGAAGAAGGGGGTGAAAGAAAGAAACAGAGAGAAGAGAGGGACAGAGAGGGGGGAGAGAAGAAGAAGGGGGTGAAAGAAAGAAACAGAGGAGAGAGGGACAGAGAGGGGGGAGAGAAGAAGAAAGGAGTGAAAGAAAGAAACAGAGAGCGTTCGAGAGAAAGTGCAAACGACCGAGGGGTTGATGGGATTTTTGCTCCACACCTCTCAGATCTGAGACCCTTCCTTGTCATGTTTCCAGAGTGACTGTGAGACGTCTAGCATGCTTTCCTAAAGCTTTACCCGGTATGTTTATTTATAGGAGTGGCTACGTACCCTCAATATTTATCACAGGTCCGCTTCAGAAGACCCTAAAAAGCATGCCCCATCCCGGAGAGTAAGCTGGACCTTCCGCCCCCCGTTACCACATTTCCCTCATCCGTATACTGCAGTACCATTTCCACATTCACAACCTCCAAATCGCTACATATCCTGCCATCGAAACACGTCTAAGACCTTGCTAAACCATTGGTCTCTTGTTATTTTGACAGCTTGTTCGATGCTCTGTGCGCTAGTTCCCCTTTGGAATCTCACCCCAATAAATTATTTATCAGGAAGAGGTCTTTCTATTTTTTCCTGTAGTGTTTGATGCAGTTTTTGTGTTGTTGTGTGTGGCCATGGAGTGAGAGGAGTGTTTCCGTGGTGATGAGATTATTATGGGATACTGTGGGTTAAAGTCAATGATGCTGGGTAGATTGGCGGGAGATGGAGGGGAGATGATACCTACGGGCCAGAGATGATTTACTTCCTTTTGAACATGATGTTGGGCTGTTTTAATCTTATCCCGTCTCTCTCTCCATCTCTCGCCCCCTCCCTCGCCCCCTCCCTCGCCACCTCTCTCGCCCCAATCCTCGCCCCCTCCCTCGCCCCTCCCTCGCCACCTCTCTCGCCCCCTCCCTCACCCCCTCCCTCGCCACCTCTCTCGCCCCATCCCTCGCCCCCTCCCTCGCCCCCTCCCTCGCCACCTCGCCTCCCTCGCCTCCCTCCCTCGCCACCTCCCTCGCCCCATCCCTCGCCACCTTGCTCTTCCATGTTCAACCCTTCCCTCAACCTCGCTCTCCTCACCAGCCTCCATTGTCAACAGTCTCTCTACCTCTGCTATGTCTCTCTATCTCGGTCTCTTTTGGTCTCTATCACTCCACAACCCACCATTTCCTTATCCTCAACGTCTCCCTCCTCTGTCATGACTTATTTTATTCTCTCGTTCTCTTTTTATGCTTCGTTCTTTTCCTTCTGAATCACCAACCTCATCCATATTCATATTCATATAAATATTCATACCCCTACGGTGGTATGCTGTCTGTTAAGCACCGCTCCGAAATTAATGGTCTCCCAGCTATGCAGTGTTCAGCCAGTGTTGTCACATATATATACACACACACACACACACACACATACACACTCTCACACACACACACACACATACACACTCTCACACACACATACACACTCTCACACTCTCACACACACATACACACTCTCACACACACACTTCCTACGCCGTCGTTTCTCACTGTAGGAATTTAACTGGAGACATGCTGAGATCATGATCAACATCATATATTCAGGGTGTTTTCCTTGTATATTCTTCATTAATGTAGTTGGTGGAGGAGTGTGTGATGTGTTTGTGAATCTAGATATGTCCTTCTTTTGCATTGGAAGTGGGCTGATGGTGTGTGTGTCTGGGTGTGTGTGTGTGGGTGTGTGTTTGTGTGTGTTTGTTGGGGTGTGTGTGTGCTTGTTGGGGTGTGTGTGTGTTTGTTGGGGTGTGTGTGTGTGTGTGTGTGTGTGTGTGTGTGTGTGTGTGTGTGTGTGTGTGTGTGTGTGTGTGTGTGTGTGTGTGTGTGTGTGTGTGTGTGTGTGTGTGTGTGTGTGTGTGTGTGTGTGTGTGTGTGTGTGTGTGTGTGTGTGTGTGTGTTTGTTGGGGTGTGTGTGTGTGTGTGTCCATGTGTATTCCTGCATGTTTTGTGTCTCATGGGAGTATGTTTTCCTCATAAGTCACATAAACAAGTTACATATCCTGCAAAAGTGTGTATTTCCGTTCTGTGCAGTCAGGCCAGGTGTTGCATTCAGTGATCGGCGATACATTATCCATCATAAGAGGCCAGCGAGAGACTGGAGGCCAAGTTGGGAGAAATCATCAGCCTAATCAGCAATGACAGGTAGAACACCACATCTCCCAAATACACCCCAGTCACCTAGCATTAGCATTAGCATCTTTACATCCTCCTCCACTGCCCACATACAGTATGACATCAATTCTTAATCAACTTGATGCCACTTTCGCAGAACACATACAGCTTCCAAGTAACATGTATTGATAATAAAGGAATTGGTACTCTTGCAGAAGTAGGAGTCAAGTCACATTACATATCTACTGAGCACCACCACTTCCCAACCACTACCTGTCAACACAAAGCTAGACCTCTCCTTCTCCACCACTACCTGTCAACACAAAGCTAGACCTCTCCTTCTCCACCACTACCTGTCAACACCAAGCTAGACCTCTCCTTCCCCACCACTACCTGTCAACACTAAGATATACCTCTCCTTCTCCACCATTACCTGTCAACACTAAGCTAGACCTCTCCTTCCCCACCACTACCTGTCAACACTAAGATATACCTCTCCTTCTCCACCATTACCTGTCAACACTAAGATATACCTCTCCTTCTTCACCATACCTGTCAACACTAAGTTAGACCTCTCCTTCTCCACAGTTAACTTCCAACACTAAGCCAGACCTCTGCTTCTCCACCATTACCTGTCAACACTAAGCTAGACCTCTCCTTCTCCACCATTACCTGTCAACACTAAGATAGACCTCTCCTTCTCCACCATTACCTGTCAACACTAAGCTAGACCTCTCCTTCTTCACCATACCTGTCAACACTAAGTTAGACCTCTCCTTCTCCACAGTTAACTTCCAACACTAAGCCAGACCTCTGCTTCTCCACCATTACCTGTCAACACTAAGCTAGACCTCTCCTTCTCCACCATTACCTGTCAACACTAAGCTAGACCTCTCCTTCTCCACCATTACCTGTCAACACTAAGCCAGACCTCTCCTTCTCCACCACTACCTGTCAACACTAAGCTAGACCTCTCCTTCTCCACCATTACCTGTCAACACTAAGCCAGACCTCTCCTTCTCCACCATTACCTGTCAACACTAAGCTAGACCTCTCCTTCTCCACCATTACCTGTCAACACTAAGCCAGACCTCTGCTTCTCCACCATTACCTGTCAACACTAAGCTAGACCTCTCCTTCTCCACCACTACCTGTCAACACTAAGCCAGACCTCTCCTTCTCCACCATTACCTGTCAACACTAAGCCAGACCTCTGCTTCTCCACCATTATCTGTCAACACTAAGCTAGACCTCTCCTTCTCCACCATTTCCTGTCAACAGTACTCTAGACCTCTCCTTCTCCACCATTACCTGTCAACACTAAGCCAGACCTCTCCTTCTCCACCATTACCTGTCAACACTAAGCCAGACCTCTGCTTCTCTACCATTATCTGTCAACACTAAGCTAGACCTCTCCTTCTCCACCACTACCTGTCAACACTAAGCTAGACCTCTCCTTCTCCACCATTACCTGTCAACAGTACTCTAGACCTCTCCTTCTCCACCATTATCTGTCAACACTAAGCCAGACCTCTCCTTTCCTGTGTGTGTGTGTGTGTGTGTGTGTGTGTGTGTGTGTGTGTGTGTGTGTGTGTGTGTGTGTGTGTGTGTGTGTGTGTGTGTGTGTGTGTGTGTGTGTGTGTGTGTGTGTGTGTGTGTGTGTGTGTGTGTGTGTGTGTGTGTGTGTGTGTGTATAATGGGTGTCGGTGTGTGAAAGATAGTGAGGATACATGTACATCCTATGTGCTGTCCCAGATATTCTTCCAACAGATAAGACCACAACGCCCAGAAGACACTCTTCTTTAAAAAAACAGGAACATAATACAATCACGGGTAAACTGGTAAACCCTCACAGCCAATCAAAACCCTTACTCACTCTTATCCCATACTTGAGCTTTCATCACCAGGAGCCCTGACAATTCAACATCGTGGCCATAACCTGCCGCGGAATCGTTACATACAACCCTGAGTGTTGACCACTAAAACCTTATCATTTGATCATCGCCGATGATTTGAGATATTGAACACTGAGGTGAGCGTCAAGCCTTGACTCTAACAGTGTCGACTATGGAAGGATGGTCATTAGATTGGCTGGGCCTGGAAGGCCTCATATAGGCCTGCACTATGGGGGCCTCTGTCGACACACACACAGACACTAGTGTAAATCCACCTGATAGGTAGGAGGGTGGGACTACTACAGTGTGGCTGCCATAGTTAAAAGGATGTAGCTCTGGTATGCTGCAGGGAAGTGAGGGAGAGAGCTGTGGGAGGAGAGGTTAACATTCAAACCCCTGCCCTCTCACTCACCACCTCTTGTAGCTTAACATCGATCTACATCACTTGCATTAGTTTCAGCGGGGGGGGGGGGCAAAAAAACTACTCTACCCATAAAGCCTAGACACCAGCCACCATACATGCATGTTATATACACTATCATGGTAAAGTGACAGGGGATCACAGTCCCATAGAAAGCTGCCCTACCCTCCATTTCCCTGATCCAGTCTTAAAACACAGCCCCTCTGACAGTGCAGTGAGTGGGGTGTTTGCGGTGTGCTAGTCCCTTGCAGTGAACCACTGCCAGCACCTTAAAGAGACACTCCTCTAGGAGCTAAGAGGATTGTCTGGATAAAGCCCCACTTTTGCTCTGAACCTACCCAGGGAGGAGGCACCTGGACTGGGGAGGGAGTGGAGAGGGATCAGTGGGGGAAGTGGAGGGTAGTAATATGCTCCTAATAGGGGCTTAACCCTGATATAGACTCCTGAGGAGGGAGCACACTGCTAAGTAGTGCACTGCTAAGTAGTGCACTGCTAAGTAGTGCACTGTTGGCTGACTGAACAATTGAATGATCTCTTTAGGCTAATACTAGAGCAGTCCACTGAGGCAGTGAACAACTACATTGACATCATTGCATTTTATTGAAGTAAAACAATACATTGCTTTGTTGTCGGACAAATAATATGGCTGTTAGGCTTTAAAAATGTTTCATCCATGCTTTGGAATGCTCCGATTACAGTTGCCGCTTTCAGATAAACATCAAATTGTGTTTTTTTCTGTAAAATGTTAATGATCGAATTAGCAACCTCTTTTAGGTTTGAAACGATGATCCACCTCAGACACAGAAAATGAATGTGAGGAAATTAGCTTAACATAGGAACGCCGACGGTGACTAAAATATACACCTCACCTCGCTGTTGTCCCCTAACGCATACTCTCACACGCTGCAATTACTTGTCACTGTCGTCAAGAGTTGTTCTTTTTTTTAGGGAGGAATGAATCAGGAAAACAGAGGGAGGGAGGGAGGGAGGGAGGGAGGGAGGGAGGGAGGGAGGGAGGGAGGGGGGAGGGAGGGAGGGAGGGACTGTCATAATGATTGAGAGAGAGGTAAAAGTATGTCAGGCACTACGTTCACGCCGATGCTCTCTCCACTGTCACTGGAGAACTTCACTGTCTTTCGTGTGTATGGACCTGTGTGCGTGCCTCTCAGAGTGTACACAACAGTGTGTTTCTACACAAGCACTGCAGAGGTTCCACCCCTAGTCACTACAACGTGGAAGTGTGAGTGAGGCTTGGACCACATCAGTGTTGTGTGTTAATCCATTCCCCTCTCCAGTCGCGCCCCCTGTGCTCCTGCAGATTGCTGTTTAGCCCAGTCAAGCGGGTCAGGCAGAGGCAGGTATGCTGCCATCTCCATAGGAACACCCAGCCGTCCTTCCCTCCATCCAGTCACCCTTCGTAGAACCCAGCACCCTCCACTGCACCCGACTGCATTCTGGGATCACGACGGCAGCTCAGAGACCAGGCTCGCTGCACCTCTGAATGGTGAGATTCTACACTAGTTGGCTGTTGGCAAGCTAGACCAAACCACCTACTGTAACCATCTAACCACACGCCAGGGTTGGCATCTCATCAGCGACTCGGTGTGACCTCAAATCAGTGTGGAAGAAAACAGTCATGAGTGTGAACGTTGTTTAGGAAAAAAGTGTGTGTGCGAGAGTGAAAGAGAGCGAGTGAGAGAGAGAGAGAGAGAGAGAGAGAGAGAGAGAGAGAGAGAGAGAGAGAGAGAGAGAGAGAGAGAGAGAGAGAGAGAGAGAGAGAGAGAGAGAGAGAGAGAGAGAGGGTGTGAGAGTGACTGAAAAAGAAAGAGAGAGAGAAGGGAAAGAGAGATAGAGTGTAATATTTACTGTTCATCATTTATTGTTTACTTCACTTTTGTTTATTCTCTACTTCACTTGTGTCGGCAATGTAAACATATGTTTCCCATTCCAATGAAGCCCCTTAAATTGAAATTGAATTGAATTGAGAGAGAAATAAAAGTGCAAAGTAATATTTCCCATCTTGTTTTGTTTTGTCTTTCATACCATGTGTCGTGTCTTTACTATCATTAACTGAAGATGTATTTATCAAATAACTCTCTGTAATTATTATTACGCGATTAAACTGATTAATCATGTAACTGTGATTAACTAGGATGTCGGGGCACCAAGGAAAATATTCAGATTACAAAGGTATAATTTTCCTAATATAACTTTTCAGATATTTTCATATCTGATCAATTAGTCTTCATAATTAGTGAATTATTTACTTTTCCTCACGTGAGTCTCATTCCAAACGTCGTAAATTATTGGTTATCTGCACGAACCCAGTCTTCACGATGAGTCATCCATCCATCAATTGTCTTAAATAATTGATTTATTAACTAACTACACAATCACAGAAGTGCACACACAAACAAACAAAGTAAATATGGTTACAAGAAATGATAGGGGAATGTGCCCTAGTGGGCTAAACCGGCATGGTGGCTTGTTAGACAAAAGGGGAGTGGGGGTCAGATGAGAAGTCACTACAGAGTTGATAACTATAACAATTGAAATGCTAATCCTTTACACATGAACACTCACTCATTCGGGAGCAATTGCAATCAATATATATATTTACGCTCAGTGTGTCGTCTTGATCTCTGTTGAAAAGTGTGTTTCTTTTGTAGAATTGTCCGTCTCTCTCTCTCTCTGCCGTGGTCAGAATGGATACTTCAGAGTAACATTCAGCGATGTTGTTGTAGAATGGATGTTTCTGCAGTTGTCGGTCTTCGCGTTCAATGATACCACATTCCTAGCTGCAGACTAGTAATTCATATCAAAGACTTGTTCTTATTCTGTCGGTATCGATAGTCTAAGAGTTTAACCATGTGGGATGGTTAAAAGATTCAGCAGTCTACTCAAACCATGGCCCTCTCGTTATCAAGGTAAGTTAGTCTGCAACCATTGTCCTCTTGCAATTGAGGGAAACATGGTCTGTTGAGAAATTCTCAATGTGGGGTTTTATTCGGAATTGCAGAAAAGGGCCTGTCCCAGGATAACCGACCCTAACTGTGCTCATGGGTGGTCCTCTGATTTAGTTAAACTCAAAAGGGAAACGGAGTTTCCTTCATTAAAAAGTCCAAAATCACATTACACAATTATACAAACAGTATCATCCTCACTCATTCATCTTATACAACAATTAGATGTAAACCTCATATCTGAGGCTATTATATAAACAGCGTTATGGTAATGTGGCCACACCGTCTCCCATGAGCTTCCCAAGTTGTGACAGTTTGTAGCTGGATTCTTCTCCGATCTTTTATACCTTCTCCGGAACATAAATGTTGTTCGGACCTCAAGTTCTGTGAGGTGGAAGACATTACTTTGTTCTCTTTGAACATTCACTCTGTCTCTATACTGTGGCCATGAGAAGATCATCTCCTCCAGGAATTTACGGCCTCTCTCTGACCACAGCAGCCTAGTTGTAGGAGACAGCGAGAGGGGGATGGCACTCGCTGTACCCAAAGAGGGCAACGTCATGACACATGTTATGTGTCTTCTTATTCATGTTGACACTGGTCTACTACCATTGCTTTAATGTATTGTTGTTCTCATTAATATTGTTGTTGTAGTTGTTGTTAATGGTAATCCCATGTCCACTACTACTATTATTATTGCTGTTGGTCCCACCATTTATTAATATATAAATATATAAATATTTTATATATAAATATCTATTTTTATTTTATTTTTCGATAAAGAGAGAAAAATAAGAGAAAGAGAGCGAGAAAGAGAGCGAGAAGGGAAAGAGAGAGGGAGAGAGAGGGAGAGAGAGGGAGAGAGAGAGAGAGAGGGAGAGAGAGAGAGAGAGAGAGAGAGAGAGAGAGAGAGAGAGAGAGAGAGAGAGAGAGAGAGAGAGAGGGAGAGAGAAAGAGGGAGAGAAGGGAAAGAGAGAGAGAGAGAGAGAGAGAGAGAGAGAGAGAGAGAGAGAGAGAGAGAGAGAGAGAGAGAGAGAGAGAGAGAGAGAGAGGGAGAGAGAGAGAGAGAGAGAGAGAGGACAGAGAGAGAGAGAGAGAGAGAGAGAGAGAGAAAGAGAGAGAGAAAGAGAGAGAGAGAAAGAGGGAGAGAAGAGAAAGAGAGAGAGAGAGAGAGAGAGAGAGAGAGAGAGAGAGAGAGAGAGAGAGAGAGAGAGAGAGAGAGAGAGAGAGGGAGAGAGAGAGAGAGAGAGAGAGAGAGAGGGAGAGAGAGAGAGAGAGAGAGAGAGAGAGAGAGAGAGAGAGAGAGAGAGAGAGAGAGAGAGAGAGAGAGAGAGAGAGAGAGAGGGAGAGAGAGAGAGAGAGAGAGAGAGAGAGAGAGAGAGAGAGAGAGAGAGAGAGAGAGAGAGAGGGAGAGAGAGAGAGAGAGAGAGAGAGAGAGAGAGAGAGAGAGAGAGAGAGAGAGAGAGAGAGAGAGAGAGAGAGAGAGAGAGAGAGAGAGAGAGAGAGAGAGAGAGAGAGAGAGAGAGAGAGAGAGAGAGAGAGAGAGAGAGAGAGAGAGAGGAGAGAGAGAGAGAGAGAGGGGGGAGATCATGTAAGCCAGGTATTGTAAGAATGTGTTAGAGAACGTTAGAAAAGGATTTATGGTGATGGGACATGTGGTGATAATGATGCAATAAAGGACATAGTAGGATCCATGGAAACCAACAGGAAGCCACAGACATGCAGGTAGGCTGCCGGAAACAACCCACTCTCCCTCTCCTCTCTCTTTCTCGCTCTCTCCTCTCTCCTCTCTCTTTGTCCCTCTCTCCTCTCTCCCTCTCTTCTCGCTTTGTCCCTCTCTCCTCTCTCTTTGTCCCTCTCTCCTCTCTCCCTCTCCTGTCTCTTTGTCCCTCTCTCCTCTCTCTCTCTCTTCTCGCTTTGTCCCTCTCTCCTCTCTCTTTGTCCCTCTCTCCTCTCTCCCTCTCCCTATTAACTACTGACTAATGACAAACATCACCTAAAAAATGAAACATTGCAGGTAAACATAAATACAACTAGACAGGGCGTGTGAAATAATTACAGGAATAAAATTAAGCCAAATGTATGAAGACATTCCTTCCTTCCATCCTATACATACCCCACCATGTTAACAAGGTTAAATGTATGTAGACATTCCTTCCATCCTATACATACCCCACCATGTTAACAAGGTTAAATGTATGTAGACATTCCTTCCTTCCATCCTATACATACCCCACCATGTTAACAAGGTTAAATGTATGTAGATATTCCTTCCTTCCATCCTATACATACCCCACCATGTTAACAAGGTTAAATGTATGTAGACATTCCTTCCATCCTATACATACCCCACCATGTTAACAAGGTTAAATGTATGTAGACATTCCTTCCATCCTATACATACCCCACCATGTTAACAAGGTTAAATGTATGTAGATATTCCTTCCATCCTATACATACCCCACCATGTTAACAAGGTTAAATGTATGTAGATATTCCTTCCTTCCATCCTATACATACCCCACCATGTTAACAAGGTTAAATGTATGTAGATATTCCTTCCTTCCATCCTATACATACCCCACCATGTTAACAAGGTTAAATGTATGTAGATATTCCTTCCTTCCATCCTATACATACCCCACCATGTTAACAAGGTTAAATGTATGTAGATATTCCTTCCTTCCATCCTATACATACCCCACCATGTTAACAAGGTTAAATGTATGTAGACATTCCTTCCATCCTATACATACCCCACCATGTTAACAAGGTTAAATGTATGTAGATATTCCTTCCATCCTATACATACCCCACCATGTTAACAAGGTTAAATGTATGTAGATATTCCTTCCATCCTATACATACCCCACCATGTTAACAAGGTTAAATGTATGTAGACATTCCTTCCTTCCATCCTATACATACCCCACCATGTTAACAAGGTTAAATGTATGTAGACATTCCTTCCATCCTATACATACCCCACCATGTTAACAAGGTTAAATGTATGTAGACATTCCTTCCTTCCATCCTATACATACCCCACCATGTTAACAAGGTTAAATGTATGTAGATATTCCTTCCTTCCATCCTATACATACCCCACCATGTTAACAAGGTTAAATGTATGTAGACATTCCTTCCATCCTATACATACCCCACCATGTTAACAAGGTTAAATGTATGTAGACATTCCTTCCTTCCATCCTATACATACCCCACCATGTTAACAAGGTTAAATGTATGTAGACATTCCTTCCTTCCATCCTATACATACCCCACCATGTTAACAAGGTTAAATGTATGTAGACATTCCTTCCTTCCATCCTATACATACCCCACCATGTTAACAAGGTTAAATGTATGTAGACATTCCTTCCATCCTATACATACCCCACCATGTTAACAAGGTTAAATGTATGTAGACATTCCTTCCTTCCATCCTATACATACCCCACCATGTTAACAAGGTTAAATGTATGTAGACATTCCTTCCATCCTATACATACCCCACCATGTTAACAAGGTTAAATGTATGTAGACATTCCTTCCTTCCATCCTATACATACCCCACCATGTTAACAAGGTTAAATGTATGTAGACATTCCTTCCTTCCATCCTATACATACCCCACCATGTTAACAAGGTTAAATGTATGTAGATATTCCTTCCATCCTATACATACCCCACCATGTTAACAAGGTTAAATGTATGTAGACATTCCTTCCTTCCATCCTATACATACCCCACCATGTTAACAAGGTTAAATGTATGTAGACATTCCTTCCTTCCATCCTATACATACCCCACCATGTTAACAAGGTTAAATGTATGTAGACATTCCTTCCATCCTATACATACCCCACCATGTTAACAAGGTTAAATGTATGTAGATATTCCTTCCATCCTATACATACCCCACCATGTTAACAAGGTTAAATGTATGTAGACATTCCTTCCATCCTATACATACCCCACCATGTTAACAAGGTTAAATGTATGTAGACATTCCTTCCTTCCATCCTATACATACCCCACCATGTTAACAAGGTTAAATGTATGTAGACATTCCTTCCATCCTATACATACCCCACCATGTTAACAAGGTTAAATGTATGTAGACATTCCTTCCTTCCATCCTATACATACCCCACCATGTTAACAAGGTTAAATGTATGTAGACATTCCTTCCATCCTATACATACCCCACCATGTTAACAAGGTTAAATGTATGTAGACATTCCTTCCTTCCATCCTATACATACCCCACCATGTTAACAAGGTTAAATGTATGTAGATATTCCTTCCATCCTATACATACCCCACCATGTTAACAAGGTTAAATGTATGTAGACATTCCTTCCTTCCATCCTATACATACCCCACCATGTTAACAAGGTTAAATGTATGTAGACATTCCTTCCTTCCATCCTATACATACCCCACCATGTTAACAAGGTTAAATGTATGTAGACATTCCTTCCATCCTATACATACCCCACCATGTTAACAAGGTTAAATGTATGTAGACATTCCTTCCATCCTATACATACCCCACCATGTTAACAAGGTTAAATGTATGTAGACATTCCTTCCTTCCATCCTATACATACCCCACCATGTTAACAAGGTTAAATGTATGTAGACATTCCTTCCTTCCATCCTATACATACCCCACCATGTTAACAAGGTTAAATGTATGTAGACATTCCTTCCTTCCATCCTATACATACCCCACCATGTTAACAAGGTTAAATGTATGTAGACATTCCTTCCTTCCATCCTATACATACCCCACCATGTTAACAAGGTTAAATGTATGTAGACATTCCTTCCTTCCATCCTATACATACCCCACCATGTTAACAAGGTTAAATGTATGTAGACATTCCTTCCATCCTATACATACCCCACCATGTTAACAAGGTTAAATGTATGTAGACATTCCTTCCTTCCATCCTATACATACCCCACCATGTTAACAAGGTTAAATGTATGTAGACATTCCTTCCATCCTATACATACCCCACCATGTTAACAAGGTTAAATGTATGTAGACATTCCTTCCTTCCATCCTATACATACCCCACCATGTTAACAAGGTTAAATGTATGTAGATATTCCTTCCATCCTATACATACCCCACCATGTTAACAAGGTTAAATGTATGTAGACATTCCTTCCTTCCATCCTATACATACCCCACCATGTTAACAAGGTTAAATGTATGTAGATATTCCTTCCATCCTATACATACCCCACCATGTTAACAAGGTTAAATGTATGTAGACATTCCTTCCATCCTATACATACCCCACCATGTTAACAAGGTTAAATGTATGTAGACATTCCTTCCTTCCATCCTATACATACCCCACCATGTTAACAAGGTTAAATGTATGTAGACATTCCTTCCTTCCATCCTATACATACCCCACCATGTTAACAAGGTTAAATGTATGTAGACATTCCTTCCTTCCATCCTATACATACCCCACCATGTTAACAAGGTTAAATGTATGTAGACATTCCTTCCATCCTATACATACCCCACCATGTTAACAAGGTTAAATGTATGTAGACATTCCTTCCTTCCATCCTATACATACCCCACCATGTTAACAAGGTTAAATGTATGTAGACATTCCTTCCTTCCATCCTATACATACCCCACCATGTTAACAAGGTTAAATGTATGTAGACATTCCTTCCTTCCATCCTATACATACCCCACCATGTTAACAAGGTTAAATGTATGTAGACATTCCTTCCTTCCATCCTATACATACCCCACCATGTTAACAAGGTTAAATGTATGTAGACATTCCTTCCTTCCATCCTATACATACCCCACCATGTTAACAAGGTTAAATGTATGTAGACATTCCTTCCTTCCATCCTATACATACCCCACCATGTTAACAAGGTTAAATGTATGTAGATATTCCTTCCATCCTATACATACCCCACCATGTTAACAAGGTTAAATGTATGTAGACATTCCTTCCATCCTATACATACCCCACCATGTTAACAAGGTTAAATGTATGTAGACATTCCTTCCTTCCATCCTATACATACCCCACCATGTTAACAAGGTTAAATGTATGTAGATATTCCTTCCATCCTATACATACCCCACCATGTTAACAAGGTTAAATGTATGTAGACATTCCTTCCTTCCATCCTATACATACCCCACCATGTTAACAAGGTTAAATGTATGTAGACATTCCTTCCTTCCATCCTATACATACCCCACCATGTTAACAAGGTTAAATGTATGTAGACATTCCTTCCTTCCATCCTATACATACCCCACCATGTTAACAAGGTTAAATGTATGTAGACATTCCTTCCTTCCATCCTATACATACCCCACCATGTTAACAAGGTTAAATGTATGTAGACATTCCTTCCTTCCATCCTATACATACCCCACCATGTTAACAAGGTTAAATGTATGTAGATATTCCTTCCATCCTATACATACCCCACCATGTTAACAAGGTTAAATGTATGTAGACATTCCTTCCTTCCATCCTATACATACCCCACCATGTTAACAAGGTTAAATGTATGTAGACATTCCTTCCTTCCATCCTATACATACCCCACCATGTTAACAAGGTTAAATGTATGTAGACATTCCTTCCTTCCATCCTATACATACCCCACCATGTTAACAAGGTTAAATGTATGTAGACATTCCTTCCATCCTATACATACCCCACCATGTTAACAAGGTTAAATGTATGTAGACATTCCTTCCTTCCTATACATACCCCACCATGTTAACAAGGTTAAATGTATGTAGACATTCCTTTCATCCTATACATACCCCACCATGTTAACAAGGTTAAATGTATGTAGACATTCCTTCCATCCTATACATACCCCACCATGTTAACAAGGTTAAATGTATGTAGACATTCCTTCCTTCCATCCTATACATACCCCACCATGTTAACAAGGTTAAATGTATGTAGACATTCCTTCCTTCCATCCTATACATACCCCACCATGTTAACAAGGTTAAATGTATGTAGATATTCCTTCCATCCTATACATACCCCACCATGTTAACAAGGTTAAATGTATGTAGACATTCCTTCCATCCTATACATACCCCACCATGTTAACAAGGTTAAATGTATGTAGACATTCCTTCCTTCCATCCTATACATACCCCACCATGTTAACAAGGTTAAATGTATGTAGACATTCCTTCCATCCTATACATACCCCACCATGTTAACAAGGTTAAATGTATGTAGACATTCCTTCCTTCCATCCTATACATACCCCACCATGTTAACAAGGTTAAATGTATGTAGACATTCCTTCCATCCTATACATACCCCACCATGTTAACAAGGTTAAATGTATGTAGACATTCCTTCCTTCCATCCTATACATACCCCACCATGTTAACAAGGTTAAATGTATGTAGACATTCCTTCCATCCTATACATACCCCACCATGTTAACAAGGTTAAATGTATGTAGATATTCCTTCCATCCTATCCATACCCCACCATGTTAACAAGGTTAAATGTATGTAGACATTCCTTCCTTCCATCCTATACATACCCCACCATGTTAACAAGGTTAAATGTATGTAGACATTCCTTCCTTCCATCCTATACATACCCCACCATGTTAACAAGGTTAAATGTATGTAGATATTCCTTCCATCCTATACATACCCCACCATGTTAACAAGGTTAAATGTATGTAGACATTCCTTCCATCCTATACATACCCCACCATGTTAACAAGGTTAAATGTATGTAGACATTCCTTCCTTCCATCCTATACATACCCCACCATGTTAACAAGGTTAAATGTATGTAGACATTCCTTCCTTCCTATACATACCCCACCATGTTAACAAGGTTAAATGTATGTAGACATTCCTTCCATCCTATACATACCCCACCATGTTAACAAGGTTAAATGTATGTAGACATTCCTTCCTTCCATCCTATACATACCCCACCATGTTAACAAGGTTAAATGTATGTAGACATTCCTTCCTTCCATCCTATACATACCCCACCATGTTAACAAGGTTAAATGTATGTAGATATTCCTTCCATCCTATACATACCCCACCATGTTAACAAGGTTAAATGTATGTAGACATTCCTTCCTTCCATCCTATACATACCCCACCATGTTAACAAGGTTAAATGTATGTAGACATTCCTTCCTTCCATCCTATACATACCCCACCATGTTAACAAGGTTAAATGTATGTAGATATTCCTTCCATCCTATACATACCCCACCATGTTAACAAGGTTAAATGTATGTAGACATTCCTTCCATCCTATACATACCCCACCATGTTAACAAGGTTAAATGTATGTAGACATTCCTTCCTTCCATCCTATACATACCCCACCATGTTAACAAGGTTAAATGTATGTAGACATTCCTTCCATCCTATACATACCCCACCATGTTAACAAGGTTAAATGTATGTAGACATTCCTTCCATCCTATACATACCCCACCATGTTAACAAGGTTAAATGTATGTAGACATTCCTTCCTTCCATCCTATACATACCCCACCATGTTAACAAGGTTAAATGTATGTAGACATTCCTTCCATCCTATACATACCCCACCATGTTAACAAGGTTAAATGTATGTAGACATTCCTTCCTTCCATCCTATACATACCCCACCATGTTAACAAGGTTAAATGTATGTAGACATTCCTTCCATCCTATACATACCCCACCATGTTAACAAGGTTAAATGTATGTAGATATTCCTTCCATCCTATACATACCCCACCATGTTAACAAGGTTAAATGTATGTAGATATTCCTTCCATCCTATACATACCCCACCATGTTAACAAGGTTAAATGTATGTAGACATTCCTTCCATCCTATACATACCCCACCATGTTAACAAGGTTAAATGTATGTAGACATTCCTTCCTTCCATCCTATACATACCCCACCATGTTAACAAGGTTAAATGTATGTAGACATTCCTTCCTTCCATCCTATACATACCCCACCATGTTAACAAGGTTAAATGTATGTAGATATTCCTTCCATCCTATACATACCCCACCATGTTAACAAGGTTAAATGTATGTAGACATTCCTTCCATCCTATACATACCCCACCATGTTAACAAGGTTAAATGTATGTAGACATTCCTTCCTTCCATCCTATACATACCCCACCATGTTAACAAGGTTAAATGTATGTAGACATTCCTTCCTTCCATCCTATACATACCCCACCATGTTAACAAGGTTAAATGTATGTAGACATTCCTTCCATCCTATACATACCCCACCATGTTAACAAGGTTAAATGTATGTAGACATTCCTTCCTTCCATCCTATACATACCCCACCATGTTAACAAGGTTAAATGTATGTAGACATTCCTTCCATCCTATACATACCCCACCATGTTAACAAGGTTAAATGTATGTAGACATTCCTTCCTTCCATCCTATACATACCCCACCATGTTAACAAGGTTAAATGTATGTAGACATTCCTTCCTTCCATCCTATACATACCCCACCATGTTAACAAGGTTAAATGTATGTAGATATTCCTTCCATCCTATACATACCCCACCATGTTAACAAGGTTAAATGTATGTAGACATTCCTTCCTTCCATCCTATACATACCCCACCATGTTAACAAGGTTAAATGTATGTAGACATTCCTTCCTTCCATCCTATACATACCCCACCATGTTAACAAGGTTAAATGTATGTAGATATTCCTTCCATCCTATACATACCCCACCATGTTAACAAGGTTAAATGTATGTAGACATTCCTTCCTTCCATCCTATACATACCCCACCATGTTAACAAGGTTAAATGTATGTAGACATTCCTTCCTTCCTATACATACCCCACCATGTTAACAAGGTTAAATGTATGTAGACATTCCTTCCGTCCTATACATACCCCACCATGTTAACAAGGTTAAATGTATGTAGACATTCCTTCCTTCCATCCTATACATACCCCACCATGTTAACAAGGTTAAATGTATGTAGACATTCCTTCCTTCCATCCTATACATACCCCACCATGTTAACAAGGTTAAATGTATGTAGATATTCCTTCCATCCTATACATACCCCACCATGTTAACAAGGTTAAATGTATGTAGACATTCCTTCCTTCCATCCTATACATACCCCACCATGTTAACAAGGTTAAATGTATGTAGATATTCCTTCCATCCTATACATACCCCACCATGTTAACAAGGTTAAATGTATGTAGACATTCCTTCCATCCTATATATACCCCACCATGTTAACAAGGTTAAATGTATGTAGACATTCCTTCCTTCCATCCTATACATACCCCACCATGTTAACAAGGTTAAATGTATGTAGACATTCCTTCCATCCTATACATACCCCACCATGTTAACAAGGTTAAATGTATGTAGATATTCCTTCCATCTATATCCTATACATACCCCACCATGTTAACAAGGTTAAATGTATGTAGACATTCCTTCCATCCTATACATACCCCACCATGTTAACAAGGTTAAATGTATGTAGACATTCCTTCCTTCCATCCTATACATACCCCACCATGTTAACAAGGTTAAATGTATGTAGACATTCCTTCCTTCCATCCTATACATACCCCACCATGTTAACAAGGTTAAATGTATGTAGATATTCCTTCCATCCTATACATACCCCACCATGTTAACAAGGTTAAATGTATGTAGACATTCCTTCCATCCTATACATACCCCACCATGTTAACAAGGTTAAATGTATGTAGACATTCCTTCCATCCTATACATACCCCACCATGTTAACAAGGTTAAATGTATGTAGACATTCCTTCCTTCCATCCTATACATACCCCACCATGTTAACAAGGTTAAATGTATGTAGACATTCCTTCCTTCCATCCTATACATACCCCACCATGTTAACAAGGTTAAATGTATGTAGACATTCCTTCCTTCCATCCTATACATACCCCACCATGTTAACAAGGTTAAATGTATGTAGACATTCCTTCCTTCCATCCTATACATACCCCACCATGTTAACAAGGTTAAATGTATGTAGACATTCCTTCCATCCTATACATACCCCACCATGTTAACAAGGTCAAATGTATGTAGACATTCCTTCCTTCCATCCTATACATACCCCACCATGTTAACAAGGTTAAATGTATGTAGACATTCCTTCCATCCTATACATACCCCACCATGTTAACAAGGTTAAATGTATGTAGACATTCATTCCTTCCATCCTATACATACCCCACCATGTTAACAAGGTTAAATGTATGTAGACATTCCTTCCATCCTATACATACCCCACCATGTTAACAAGGTTAAATGTATGTAGACATTCATTCCTTCCATCCTATACATACCCCACCATGTTAACAAGGTTAAATGTATGTAGACATTCCTTCCATCCTATACATACCCCACCATGTTAACAAGGTTAAATGTATGTAGACATTCCTTCCTTCCATCCTATACATACCCCACCATGTTAACAAGGTTAAATGTATGTAGACATTCCTTCCTTCCATCCTATACATACCCCACCATGTTAACAAGGTTAAATGTATGTAGACATTCCTTCCTTCCATCCTATACATACCCCACCATGTTAACAAGGTTAAATGTATGTAGACATTCCTTCCTTCCATCCTATACATACCCCACCATGTTAACAAGGTTAAATGTATGTAGACATTCCTTCCTTCCATCCTATACATACCCCACCATGTTAACAAGGTTAAATGTATGAAGACATTCCTTCCTTCCATCCTATACATACCCCACCATGTTAACAAGGTTAAATGTATGTAGACATTCCTTCCTTCCATCCTATACATACCCCACCATGTTAACAAGGTTAAATGTATGTAGATATTCCTTCCATCCTATACATACCCCACCATGTTAACAAGGTTAAATGTATGAAGACATTCCTTCCATCCTATACATACCCCACCATGTTAACAAGGTTAAATGTATGTAGACATTCCTTCCATTTGGACAAATGTACCCATCAAATGTATGGCACTTAATTATATTCCAAACAGTCCCTCCATTCTCGTATACCTATATGCATAATTCACGACAGGTGACAGAGAATTCTTGTATATTAAGCTCAGACGTCAATCGGCACCGCACTAGTCTCCTAATGCAGCTTTCATTACAGCACGACTCCATCTTTATATTCCTTCCTCCCAAAGCCATTGGGTCTATCCATCAGCCATGTTACGCTAACGCTACCTACTGTTGCCATCCATCAGCCATGCTACGCTAACGCTACCTACTGTTGCCATCCATCAGCCATGCTACGCTAACGCTACCTACTGTTGCCATCCATCAGCCATGCTACGCTAACGCTACCTACTGTTGCCATCCATCAGCCTGGGGGTTCCCTCTCTCTGTCTGTTTGTTAGGTAAAGCTCATAAACCCTCCCTGTGTTATTGTACATTATACACTGGGTGGTTCAAGCACGGAATTCTGATTGGCTGACAGCCGTGATATATCAGACCGTATACCGCGGGTGTGACAAAACATGTCTTTTTCCTGCTCTAATTACGTTGGTAAACAGTTTATAATAGCAATAAGACACCTCAGCGGTTTGTGATATATGACCAATATACCATGGCTATGGGCTGTGTCCAGGAACTCCACTTTGTGTCGTGCGTAACAACAGCCCTTAGCCATGGTATATTGGTCATATATCACACCCCTCGTGCCTTATTGCTTAATTAGACAATGGAGAGACGAGCTGATGGGGGGAAATCCATTAACTTCATATAAAGGCAATGTCTGAATGGATAGACAATCTAGCAGCTGAATAGGCTTGTGTGATAATGGCCAAGATGGAGTCTTTGTGTTCTGGAACATGAATATGAGGCTCTATTGAGAAGGGGAGAATGTCCCTCAGGTGTCTACGACGTGCCGGGGGAGATTGCTATGTCATGTTAATTTCAGAGGTTCTGACATGGTGATCTAGGGCATGCTTCTATTTTCCTGTCTGATTTCTAAATTTCTCTTTCTACCTCTTCCCCCCCCCCTCTCTGTCTTTCTCTTCTCCCTACCCACGTTTTCTCTCCCCCTTTCACTCTCCTCCTTCTCTCATCTCCTTCTTATTGTTTTAGTCCCAGTAGACTGTTGTACAGCTCCCCAACAGGAGGTTTGTCTCAGGGGAGCTGTTTCTGTCTGTCAAAAGGACAGCCCACTCCATCTTTCCCCCTCTCTCTCCCTCTCCCTTTCTTCCCCTTTTCTCGCCAGCTCATTTTAATGACACAGCGGTAGTCGGTTTACATACCCTCCCATCATTGCTACATATTGATCCCCAGACTTGCTGAAGCTATAAACTAACCAGGCTACTTTATCTCCATGCAGTCAATGGAAGCCTCGTTCTGAACTGCAGATGATTCTCTGTACAAAACTGCAGGGGGATTCAATCATAATGTAATAAAAGAGGAAAAAACGCTCATGTCTTTTCATGAAACCTTTTAATCACGTTAAAGCCTGGTGAATCTGTGTTTATGCTGCCTTTGGCACTAGACAACAAAAAAGACTGCTCTAATGAAGTGAAACGGCAAGCCTATTCTGCCGGGCAGGCTCCGACTCCCAGCCGACAATAACAACTACAGCGATGCATTAGCGACCACAAAGCCATCTATTATGTATTGCCTGCATATGTTTGTGTTGCCACTCAACTCCATCCCGCCTGATATATCCCATACAATGTTAAAAGACATCCACCTCAATGATCTCTTAGATGATAGACGACAGCATAGACAACATAACCCAATGGACTTCTGTCTGTCTGTTCTGGTTATGGACGTATCTACATCCTCTTGACAGCCGTCTACGGTGCTTTGGGTTGCCTGGAGATAAAACTCGACATGAGGTACATCAAAGCAACTTAAATCTTTCTGATCACATACTCCGACTCCACTTCTTCTCCTTTTCATCTGGCCACCTGACCCTTGACCTTTCTGCTCAGCATGCCATCTGATGTGTCCACTCCCATCATGCCCCTCATCTCTCTCCCGGTGGGGACCTTCATCGGCCTCATCAGTCACCGGGCCAGTGGATCTGTGCCCCGTGTCGCTCCCCATCTCAGTCAGTGGGCCCCGGTCACCCCAACCCTACCCTGCTTGCAGACCAAGTAACAGGCCACAGCAGTCACCTCCCACTTATAGCCCATAAAGATCCTCTCTTTCAACTCACTTTTCTTCCAATAGTCTACACTTCCTGTGGAGAAGACTTCTTTCCTCTCTCTCCCACTCTGCTATTATTCCAAGTCTGTCATTCCAGGGAAGAGCTCTCTCTCTCTCTCTCTCTCTCTCTCTCTCTCTCTCTCTCTCTCTCTCTCTCTCTCTCTCTCTCTCTCTCCTTCCTCCCTCTTCCTTCGTTCTGTATATATGCATTGCTCAGCCTCTTGCTCCCGTCTCTGTCACTTTAACTGGGTGCTCATCTGTCTCAATTGTGGCCTCCCTCGTCTGTGGCATCCTCCCTCTGCAATGACGCAGGGGGAGGCTGGGCTTTAGAGAGAGAGAAAGAGAGAGAGAGTAACAAAGAGCGGGAGAGAGAGAGAGAGAGAGAGAGAGAGAGAGAGAGAGAGAGAGAGAGAGAGAGAGAGAGAGAGAGAGAGAGAGAGAGTAATAAAGAGAGAGGATGAGAGAGTAACAGAGAGCAGGAGAGAGAGAGTAAGAGAAAGAAAGAGGAAAGGAGAGGAATAGAGGAGGAGATGATGAACCAGACTACCAGCTCTGTCAGACTCTTTATCATTTGTTTCTGAGTGGGTTTAATCACCCGTACATTGGCGATCAACAATCGTTAGAGAGGGATTTTTTACATCACTCTGCCACGGTTGCAGCCGCTGGCCCATCCGCCTCGAGGAGAACTCAAGGTTATTACCACACACACGCACACGCACACACACACACACAATTACCTAGAAGTACACTATGGAATCATGCCAACCTAATGAGTTTAGTGGGTTTAGGGTCAGAAAACATTATGGCCTGTGTGTGTGTGTGTGTGTGTGTGTGTGTGTGTGTGTGTGTGTGTGTGTGTGTGTGTGTGTGTGTGTGTGTGTGTGTGTGTGTGTGTGTGTGTGTGTGTGTGTGTGTGTGTGTGTGTGTGTGTGTGTGTGTGTGTGTGTGTGTGTGTGTGTGTGTGTGTGTGTGTGTGTGTGTGTGTGTGTGTGTGTGTATTAACAAGTGTACTGTATACAAGCGACAGCAGAGTTGTGACTGTGTAAATTAGGCTGGATTGAATCCCTGAGGGGCCAGTCCTCTCCTCGCTCGGCTAGCCACCAGGAAAAGGAAACAAGCAACGACGTCTCCAACGTTCAGCCCGTAGTACTAGAAACAAATTGAGCTAAAGGTCAATCATTCCCTCCGCAGAACTTTAATTAACTAACCAGAGGCGTGGAAAATATCACACCTTATTATAGCCTGGCTGGTCCCATGTTATGTTGCACAATGGTAAATGGAAGCCATCCTATAGGGTTAAATGGATGCTGATAATCCACTATATGAGTAGAACAGCTGACTACATTTCAATTGAATGGCCATGACAGACAGGAAAATCAAAGACTATTGAGGTATTTGCCAGAATGTTCTCCATTCAATGCAAAGCTCAACATGTATCAGGGTAGTCTCTTCATTATGAGTGTGTTGGGTGCAGTCCTTCACTGAACACTGTCCTCTGTATATAATCCATGGGAAATACTGAACACTGTCTTCTGTATATAATCCATGGGAAATACTGAACGCTGTCCTCTGTATATAATCCATGGGAAATACAATTATGTTATTGAATTACTTTCATCACAAATACTGAACAGTGTTCTCAGTCTCTCTTCAGAGACTGTCATCAGCCAGACTGACTGGACACATAAATACTGCAGTCTTCCATCCATCCCTCCTTCCGCTGAGCAGACTCAGCATCTCAATTCGGAAATAGAAAAAGACTTGAGTTACTTGGAGCAATGTAACGATTCCCACCTAATCAGGTTGAATCGGAGAGAGATAGAGAGAGAGATAGAGAAGAAAATGTGTGTGGTTCCCACAGATGGAGAGAGTGAGCACGTGGAGAGAACTCGGGATGACAGAGGAGAGGAATAAAACGTGGAAGCAAGGGAAGTAGATGTCTGATTTACGGACTCATCCATCAGCTCAGGGCTGGGAAAGCAGGGGGTAGAGAGTGAGAGATATGACTAGTGAGAGATATGACTAGTGAGAGATATGACTAGAGAGATATATGGCTAGTGAGAGAGATGAATAGTGAGAGATATGACTAGAGAGAGATATGACTAGAGAGAGATATGACTAGAGAGAGAGATGAGTAGTGAGAGATATGACTAGTGAGAGATATGACTAGAGAGAGATATGACTAGAGAGAGAGATGAGTAGTGAGAGATATGACTAGTGAGAGATATGACTAGTGAGAGATATGACTAGTGAGAGATATGACTAGAGAGAGATATGACTAGAGAGAGAGATGAGTAGTGAGAGATATGACTAGTGAGAGATATGACTAGTGAGAGATATGACTAGAGAGAGATATGACTAGAGAGAGAGATGAGTAGTGAGAGATATGACTAGTGAGAGATAACTAGAATTTAAATATGAATTTAAATATGCTCTCTCTAATTCTTTCTTTCTTTCTTTCTTTCTTCTCTCTCTCTCTACCTCTCTACCTCTCTCTCTCTCTCTATATACCTCTCTCTCTCTACCTCTCTCTCTCTCTCTCTCTCTCTCTCTCTCTCTCTCTCTCTCTCTCTCTCTCGGAGGAGGAGGAGGACCTGAGCCCTAGGACCATGCCTCAGGACTACCTGGCATGATGACTCCTTGCTGTCTCCAGTCCACCTGGCCATGCTGCTGCTCCAGTTTCAACTGTTCTGCCTGCGGCTATGGAAACCTGACCTGTTCACCGGATGTGCTACCAGTCCTAGAGAGTTTTTAACTCTCTAGAGACAGCAAGAGCGGTAGAGATACTCTGAATGATCGGCTATGAAAAGCCAACTGACATTTACTCCTGAGGTGCTGACTTTTTGCACTACTGTGATTATTATTATTTGACCATGCTGGTCATTCATGAACATTTGAACATCTTGGCCATGTTCTGTTATAATCTCCACCTGGCACAGCTAGAAGAGGACTGGCCACCCCTCATTGCCTTGTTCCTCTCTAGGTTTCTTCCTAGGTTTTGGCCTTTCTAGTGAGTTTTTCCCAGCCACCGTGCTTCTACACCTGCATTGTTTGCTGTTTGGGCTTTTAGGCTGGGTTTCTGTACAGCACTTTGATATATCAGCTGACATAAGAAGGGCTATATAAATACATTTGATATGTGATTTGATTTTAGAGAGAGAGAGAGAGAGAGAGGCATGGGTAGAGAGAGAAAGAGAGATGAATAGAGAGAGAGAGAGAGAGAGAGAGACAGAGAGAGAGAGACACAAAGAGAGAGCGACAGAGAGAGAGAGAGAGAGAGAGAGAGAGAGAGAGAGAGAGAGAGAGAGAGAGAGAGAGAGAGAGAGAGAGAGAGAGAGAGAGAGAGAGAGAGAGAGCGAATGGACAATCATTTCTTCCCAGTCTTGATGTCTGATATGAAGGCATTCAAGACCTCCATTAATTGACATAGAAACCAACATGTCATCATTATCATGATGATGATACAGTCATTGCATGGTTTCCATCAAGAAACTCTTTCTTTAACGCTATGTCCTCATTTCATTCAAATCTCATCACCACCACCCCGTTTCAAAAAACAAAACTTTAGCACTTCTATAACCGTATATCCAACCCGTCTACCCCAGCTATACAGACGGCCTCCCCGGCGCACCATATCTCCTGAAACATCTCCACACTTTTGATCATTTTATAGAACTCAAATTCCACATGAAGGCGCACAGAGACCATCCCATCCCATCCCAGTGTTAAAGTCCAACAAGTCCTTCATACCCCCTTGCCAGTCCCCAGTCTCTGCGGAAACATTGGTGGCCCTTCCTCCTTTGGCTGCTCAAACACCCCCCCCCCTTACTGGCTCAGACAGTGCCTCCTGGACCTCCCCCAGGAATCTCTCCAGCAGTCCAGAGACTGGTTAGTCCTGTTTGTTGTGCCAGGACGTCCAGGGTTTTCCACCTCTCATACCCCAACAGCCGCAGGTCACCCAGCCTTAGTAAACTCGCTGCCATCAGTCGTTTCTGCAGGGCAGCCGACTGAACCGATCTCAAAGACTCCTCCCACACCCACAGCCCAGGCTCCACCCCCTTCAAGTGTGGGCCTTAGCAGCTGCTAGATCCTCAGCACCGAAGAAAAAAAAACCTGGCTCTTACAAGTGCTCCCTTTGCTTTAACTTGGAAAAAAACTGCCACGGTCCCTACGTAATTCAGATAAATTAGCCTGGAGGCCTACATTGCCTTGCCCCACCAGCTCTACCTTCACTGCACTGATGCCACGCTCGAGTTCCCCCAATACTCTCCTAGGCTCTGAGGATGAGAGAGCTGTATACTGTTGACAGAAAATACACATTTGGACACATCCCACCATTGACTCATACTCCTCTCCTCTCTTCGCTCTCTCCACCTTTCCAAAAAAGGATGGAAACCTGAGCAAAAAGTGGCATCTTGTAAGAGCTTTACATTAAACTTCCAATAGGATGCCTGCCGAGGCCCTGGTGATGTGGTGATCCAAAAACCCCACTGGTAGAATGGTAGCGCCCAGCAGCCTATTGCTCTGATTCCTGGACATGTAAAACTGATCGAGTCGGGCTGCACTCACCCTAGCCCCAAAGACCTTTACCCATGTTTACTGTCTTGTGTCAGGATGTATAGTTCTCCAAACCTCCCCTAGATCAAACTGCTTAATGACGTCCCATAACACCCCAATTGAGCCTGAATGAGGCTCCTCCCCATTTCTGTCTTTGGTAAAAATCCATCGTACAGTTCCAGTCCCCGCCGACCACCAGCATCTCCTCAGGTGCTACCTGTGAGGGTTCATGTCTAAGACACCCATACAGATGCCCACTCTCTCACCTACAGAGCGATGTACCTAGAGAAGAGTCCCCTAAGAAAGTTGGTCCTGGGGCTCTGTTCACAAATAGACCCCTGTAATGGTTTTCCTCCTCTTCTGATGAGGAGTATGAAGGATCGGAACAATGCACAGCGTGGTAAGTGTTCCTGTTATTTTATTGGAACAGAAACACTAAACAAACTAACAAAGAGAGTGAAACGAAAATGAAACAGTCCTGTAAGGTGCAGCAACACAACAGAAAACAACTACCCACAACCCATAGTGGGAAAACAGGCTGCCTAAGTATGGTTCTCAATCAGAGACAACAATAAACAGCTGCCTCTGATTGGGAACCATACCAGGCCAAACACAGAAATACAAAAACCTAGAACAACACATAGAATGCCCACCCCAACTCAAGCCCTGACCAAACTAAAATAGAGACATAAAAAATGAACTAAGGTCAGGACGTGACAACCCCACAGAGCCCCAGGACAGAAACACAATTAGACCCAACCAAATCATGAGAAAACAAAATATAATTACTTGACACATTGGAAAGAATTAACAAACAAAAAAACAGCGCAAACTAGAATGCTATTTGGCGCTAAACAGAGAGTACACAGTGGCAGAATACCTGACCACTGTAACTGACCCTTTCAAAGGAAAGCGTTGACTGTGTACAGACTCAGTGAGCATAGCCTTGCTACTTTTTGTTCAAGTTATTTCTTTCATTTCACTTCACCAATTTGGACTATTTTGTGTCTGTACTTTACATGACATCCAAATACAAATATATTTAAATGACAGGTTGTAATGCTGATGAATACTTTTGCAAAGCACTGTATGAATAGAGAGAGAGAGACAGAGAGAGAGAGAGAGAGAGAGAGAGAGAGAGAGAGAGAGAGAGAGAGAGAGAGAGAGAGAGAGAGAGACAGAGAGAGAGAGAGAGAGAGAGAGAGAGAGAGAGAGAGAGAGAGAGAGAGAGAGAGAGAGAGAGAGAGAGAGAGAGAGAGAGAGAGAGAGAGAGAGAGAGAGAGAGAGAGAGAGAGAGAGAGAGAGAGAGAGAGAGAGAGAGAGAGAGAGAGAGAGAGAGAGAGAGAGAGAGAGAGAGAGAGAGAGAGAGAGAGAGAGAGAGAGAGAGAGAGAGAGAGAGAGAGAGAGAGAGAGAGAGAGAGAGAGAGAGAGAGGGGAGATGAATAGAGAGAGACAGAGAGAGAGAGTAGAGAGAGAGAGAGAGAGAGAGAGAGAGAGAGAGAGAGAGAGAGAGAGAGAGAGAGAGACAGAGAGAGAGAGAGAGAGAGAGAGAGAGAGAGAGAGAGAGAGAGAGAGAGAGAGAGAGAGAGAGAGAGAGAGAGAGAGAGAGAGAGAGAGAGAGAGAGAGAGAGAGAGAGAGAGAGAGAGAGAGAGAGAGAGAGAGAGAGAGAGAGAGGGAGATGAATAGGGGGAGATGAATAGGAGAGATGAATAGAGAGAGAGAGAGACAGAGAGAGAGAGAGAGAGAGAGAGAGAGAGAGAGAGAGAGGGGGAGATGAATAGAGAGGGAGAGATGAATAGAGAGAGAGAGGGGGAGATGAATAGAGAGGGAGAGATGAATAGAGAGAGAGAGAGAGAGAGAGAGAGAGAGAGAGAGAGAGAGAGAGAGAGAGAGAGAGAGAGAGAGGGGGGAGATGAATAGAGAGGGAGAGATGAATAGAGAGAGAGAGAGAGACAGAGAGAGAGAGAGAGAGAGAGAGAGAGAGAGAGAGAGAGAGAGAGAGAGAGAGAGAGAGATGAATAGAGAGGGAGAGATGAATAGAGAGAGAGAGAGAGAGAGAGAGAGAGAGAGAGAGAGAGAGAGAGAGAGAGAGAGAGAGAGAGAGAGAGGGGGAGATGAATAGAGAGGAGAGATGAATAGAGAGAGAGAGACAGAGAGAGAGAGAGAGAGAGAGAGAGAGAGAGAGAGAGAGAGAGAGAGAGAGAGAGCGAGAGAGAGAGAGAGAGAGAGAGAGAGAGAGAGAGAGAGAGAGAGAGAGAGAGAGAGAGAGGGGGAGATGAATAGAGAGGGAGAGATGAATAGAGAGGGAGAGATGAATAAATAGAGATAGAGAGAGAGAGATGAATAGAGAGAGAGACAGATACAGAGAAAGAGAGAGAGATGAAAAGAGAGAGAGAGAGATGGATAGAGAGAGAGAGAGAAAGAGAGATAGATAGATAGATAGATAGAGGTATAGAAAAAAATAGGAAGACAAAAGTGACCAATACTGAGAGGGAAGGTGAGAAGAGGAGAGCTAAGGAGAGAGGAGTGGTATGGGGTGGAGGAAGAGAGGAAGACGAGGGAGCTGAAAAGAGAGGGACCATAGAGCCACAAAGGGAAGGAGAGCATATTACCCAGTAGTCTCACAGTGAGATTTACATAACAGCCCTGTTAATCTGCAAGTACTATATCACCATGAACACCTTCATAATAATGGGGATCCACCGCTGTAAGCCTAAGTACGGCTCAACCCATGTTGTGGCTCTACAGCTGAGAATGACAATACAGTGTCAGATCCAGGTAAAACCATGTACTATACAAAGTGGGTGATTGTTTACATGTCATCATTTCAGTGATACTTGTCATTTGTGAGAATAGTTTTAGCTTCGGTATATAAAATACCGATCAAAATCTTAACAGAGCATATTGAGTCATCAGGGGTCGAATCATTAGTCCAAAAGAAGAGTTTCTATTGGACAAATTCAGGTAGGTCCCTCCCAGTTTAGTTCCGTTGGCTTCCATTTGGTTCTGTTTAGCTCCTAGTAAATACACCCCAGATGTGGTAACCAAGAGACAAACTGGTTCAAATGTTCCGGTTCTTAATAGCTTGATATCCCTGATTATTGAAAGCTATACAGCCCCTCAGTCCTGCCAGGAGACATGGTTGGCATCGGCCAATGGGCTGGGCGATGTGTCTATTGAGCCCGAAACAGGCTTCATTGCATGTTGTGTTCGGTCTAAACGTGCAGGCAGTGTTGAGCTCCGTACTGAGAGTACGATAAAATCACCCTGATCCAAGGCCAGTTTTTCCATTTTCCCCATAATGATAAAGCTCAGGATTTGAGAACGTAAGATGATCCTAGATCTGTGCCTAAAGGGCATCTTTACCTCAGAGTGTGCCTGGCTCACCTCAGCATGCCCGATGCCTTTAACATTCCTTTACACTGGGATGAAGGGACATCCCTGGGGAACCAATTAGGACATGTCCACTGTGTCTGTGACAGCTGCTGCTGCTGAACCATCCAGCACCCTGCTAACACTAAACTCACAGCTCTTCAACATGAAGACAAGAGGTGGAGAGAAGTAGAGAGAGAGGTAGAGAGAGAGAGAGAGAGAGAGAGAGAGAGAGAGAGAGAGAGAGAGAGAGAGAGAGAGAGAGAGGTAGAGAGAGAGAGGTAGAGAGAGAGAGAGAGAGAGAGAGAGGTAGAGAGAGAGGTATAGAGAGAGAGAGAGAGAGAGAGAGAGAGAGAAAGGTAGAGAGGTAGAGAGAGAGGTAGAGAGAGAGAAGAGAGAGAGAGAGAGAGAGAGAGAGAGAGAGAGAGAGAGAGAGAGAGAGAGAGAGAGAGAGAGAGAGAGATCAAGACAGGTGTGGAAAGAACAGCTGTGGTATTGTGGATCTTTGATCTCATGATAGGACTTTGCAGAATAGGAACTCGACAGTGATCTCAAAATGAGGGGTAAGTGTGAAAATAATAGCCAAGAGTACACTTCATCAAAGTCTTCATCTGTGCGATTCTGTTTCTCATTCTCTGTCTGTCTCACACTCTCTGTCTCTCTCTCTGTGTGTCTCTCTCTCTGTGTCTCTCTCTCTCTGTGTCTTCATCTCTCTCTCTGTGTCTCTCTCTCTGTCTCTTTGTCTCTCTCTGTGTGTCTCTCTCTCTGTGTCTCTCTGTCTGTCTCTGTCTCTCTCTCTGTGCCTCTCTCTCTGTGTCTCCCTCTCTCTCTCTCTG
>NC_060197.1:37616174-37763674 GCF_021184085.1 Oncorhynchus gorbuscha
CTTTATTTCTGTCTTGCTCTCTAATCCCCCTCTTTTTCTCTCTCGCTGAGTGATATTCTCTGCATGGTTTTTCTCCCATTGAACATCAAAAGAACAGAGGACTCATCCACACAGAAGAGAAAAGAGAGCTTGCGAGGGAGTGAAAGAAAGAAAGAGGGAGAGAGAAAGAAAGAGAGAGAGTTTTTTGGCATAACAGAAGCAGGCTGGCACTACAAGTCTGAGAAAGTTTTAATTGGCGGAGTTAGGGCCTTACCCCTGATACAGATAGCCCGAGGTAGGTGCCGAACATGCTGCTTCCCTCTTTCATCCTGGTCTCCCCTTACTCTTCATGTAGGCTTCACTACTTCCCCCTTCTCTCCATCCTCTTCCTTTTCATTGTTTCTCTATGTTTTCTTCCTCTTATTTTCTGTCCCCTCTCTCTCTCCTCCTTTCTTCCCCTCTGCAGCCTTGATAAGACACCATTCAGCTCCACTTCTTCTGTCCACATCTGTTGTCTTATGTGTCTGCAGAAGATCTATAGAAACAGGTGACAATACAGGACTATACAACCTAAGTATAGTTTCAGGAAGTATTCATTTCTTCACACCATAGCAACATACACGACATGACCAAAAGTATGTGGACTCATCGAACATCCCATCCTTTGCTGATATAACAGCCTCCACTCTTCTGGGAAGGCTTTCCACTAGATGTTGGAACATTAGTTACTGACTTACTGACTTACTTACTTACATGACTTACTTCCATTCAGCCACCATAGCATTAGTGAGGTCGGGCCCTGATGTTGGGCGATTAGGCCTGGCTCGCTGACGGCGTTCCAATTCATTCCTAAGGTGTTCGAAGGGGTGAAGGCCAGGGCTCTGTGCAGGCCAGTGAAGTTCTTCCATTCATTTGAAGGGGTGTCCACATACTTTTGCATATATAGTGTATTTCGCAAAATAGGCAAAAATCCTACTGAACATGTTCATGTAGTCCCTCCCTGTTTCAATCTGTTTTCCTCTGTTTAGTGCTAATAACTACAATAGTTTGCACCTAGCTTCAGACATCTGGTCAGAAAGCTATTTCCTGGACAGCCTGGCAAACTGGGGTCCTTCAAAGGTGTCTTTGGTTGGCAACCCCGTCGCCACGGTAACCACCTGCTGGGCTGTGTGATGAGAGCCCTTGTCGTTTTAATAGGAAGTGATCAACCTGCCAATCTGACTCCAACTGGATACTGCCTGGGAGACGCCCCCTACCAAGCATCAATATTTCCTGAGCAACAAGCTGTGTCAGATTTGGCTTCAGGAGAACAAACGTCTTGCCCTTCCTTTGAGGACACAACATCTCTCAGTGATTAGCTTCCGTTCGGGAACCCAGGTGAGCTATTGACAGAATTCAGTTCATTGAACTGCAGTGGCTGATGTGACTACTCGGTTTGCTTTCTATGTCCTTCATCAAAACACTCCACCCACTCACTATCTATCATGATACCAGTACACGGGTGGGGAATTCACTTTTTGGTCCACCAGCCACTATAGCAGGTAAATATAAAAAACTACCAGCCACTCAGATTTTTTTTACCAGAGCAACATTTCAATTGCCATAATTACACACAAAACAATCACTAAACGGATGATTTATGCTTTGTAATGTTTCTAAAACAGGAAATGTTTTATTAGTAAGAATTTATTTGGTATTTTGCTACATTTCAGAGTTGCTTTATCAATGTATTTCAAATACAAATAAACAGTTGTACAACTGAACATCGAGAATCAACAAAGCACCCTGCCACAAAATGTTGTACAGCTTATTTAGGATTAAAGTTCTACGCTGATATTTCCTACAAGGAGTACATGTGCACCTAAGTTGAAATTCAGGAGCACACAGTCAAGCACAATGTACACTCAATTATTTGAGTCATTATAGGTGAGACAAAAATGTTCAGCTGCCTCTTTTGTCACACCCTGATCTGTTTCACTTGTCTTTGTGATTGTCTCCACCCCCCTCCAGGTGTTGCCCATCTTCCTCATTATCCCCCGTGTATTTATACCTGTCTTCTCTGTTTGTCTGTTGCCAGATTGTCTTGTTTGTTCAAGTCAACCAGCGGTTTGTGTTTAGGCTCCTGCTTTTTCTAGTCTCTCTTTTCTCGTACTTCTGGTTTTGACTCTTGCCTGTTCTGACTCCGAGCCCACCTGACCACTCTTCCTGCCCCTGCCCCTGAGCCTGCCTGCTGACTTGTACCATTGCCCCCATCTGGATTACCGACCTCTGCCTTACTCTGAGCCTACCTGCCGCCCGGTACCGTTGCCCCACCTCTGGTTTACTGACCTCTGCCTGCCTTGCCCTGTCTATTGCCTGTCCTTGTTGGAATATGAAACTATTGTTTATTTGACGTGGTCTGCATCTGGGTCTTACCTTCATACCTAATAGTACGACCTGGCCATGACTGACCCAGCAGACCCATTGGTAGGCACGGGGAACTGCTTAATGGGCTGATGTAGGGGGTCCAAACACTGGCTGACCGGGCGTTGGACATACTGCTGGAGCAATTCCGCGGGTCATCTGGGGGGCAGCCTGCCACGGTGGTAACCCCACTGCCCCTCAACAACTCAGCGGGTAGCAGCGCTGCCCCACCGGCCATTCCACCTTCCCGGGAGCCCTAGTTACATGTGGCTGGTGTTAACTTTCCACCACTGGTGTACTTTGGCAGCCCAATGGTCTCTCTATCTCACTCTGCCTCTCCTATACAGTGAGATAAGCGTCAGTCAGTTAGGCAGGCCCAGGTAATAACATTGGGGGTTATGAGGAAGAAAATGGAGCGTATTTACTGGGCTTGTAGGCTCCTCTGCCCCGGCTCTGGGTCCTGCTCTATTGGGTAATATTCTGGGTCACATGACAGGCCCAAGCCATGGCCTGTTCACCCCTATATCATCTGGAAGGAAAAGTCTATGCAAACGCTTCAAAGCTGGGACCGATATACTGATAAACAGCTGACGCTTCACCTCTACTGCATCCGCATGCTCTGTCCACCGAATCACAAGCAGGAGGCCTAGAAACTGTCTGCTGGCCATTGTTCAGCAGAGTCCAGAGCAAAGTGAGTGCTGGTTGGTTAGATGGTGGCAAAGTTCCTGGGTTGATTGTCACAATTGCCTCAAGAAATGTTCCTGACTGTTACTGCACCGACTGTGAGGCAAGTCTCTCTGGCTAACAACATCTGCTGAATGGCTATTCAGATCATGTAATAAAGTCAGCCTCAGCATACAATGCCACATTACAGACACAATAGTAGCATTTACCACCATCTGTCCTTTCCTAGTCCTGCAATTGCCCATCGGGGAACGTTTCTAAACAGCGGCTTTCAGAGAGAGAACATTGTTTGTCAGCCCCTCTGTTGGTTAATAACCACTGGACTGATAGCTCGCCCTGGATATGGGCTCTGTCCCTTAGTCCTTCCATTCAACAAAAGCCATCCCGCTAAACAACCATCAATAGCCTCAAAGGTTGCTGCATTGGTGGCTAATGAAAAAAAAATCACATATTAGCTGATGTCTGTGTTGTCTGATTACACTCCTGCAAACAAGGCCGCGCTGCATAATGACAGTGATTGGAACCAAAGTGCTCACCCGCTCTCCCTCCCCCACAAGCCATACTCTCTTGAGCTGCATACAAGCCATGGAACTCTGATGGACAGAATTAACGTTTGCCACTTCCGACACCCCTGCCTGGCCTCTACATCTCCTCCCCCCTGTCTCTCTGCTCTCATCTCAGTAGGCGTCTGGTCACTTGGCCTTTCGGGCTCCAATGCAGACGCTACCGTTGACCTTCCAAGACGCAAGAGACAATTGCCCAATCTCCACCTGTAACCAGAGATGAATGTCTCTAGTCAGGCATCCAATCCAAGAGGTCCTCTATTTTCGATCAGTCTCTGGCATCTACTGCATTTTCTTCAGACTAAAGAGTGGGTTTGGTCTGCGGTGATGCTCAGCCAGGGACATTGCAAGTATTATGTCTAGCTACAACCCTTTTTTTGCTTCCTTATTAAGTGGAAGTGTCTTCACACGGGAGTGCCTTGTGCAAATATGAGTAAAAGATGATCAAACATAACCTGCGTAGCTGTAACCAATATATTAAACGGTGCTGAAGGATTTAATACCTGGGCAAATAACGTTCTGCTGTGGAAAGAGCAAGGTGGATGTATATTCCCCTGCCAATCATTTCGCAATGCCGAGCACTACTTTCTTGAGATTGAAAGTCACCTTGCCAGATACTCTGGTTGCTAGGGCCATTCACCCCTTTTCAGCTCCCTCCCCCGCCTACTTCACTTTGCTTCCTTATGATCAATTTCCTGTTTCCACTCCTCCCAAAAAAATGGAGCTTAGGAGAGCAGTCCTTGACAAAAATATGGCAATTTAAGATGTGCTGCACGGTTCCGTAATGGGTTTGGCAACAGATCTCTGTCACACACCAAAACATTTAAGTAGGCATACACACACACACACAACTATTGTACACACAGCTCAGTTTTCAAGTTACTTTTCAACACTCTTTTACTTTTCAGACTTTTTATTTCTCCCCTCCTCCTGACTTCCCCCTCCATTTCACCCCTCCTCATGTCTCCTCCTCCATCTCTCCCCCTCCTCCTGTCTCCTCCTCCATCTCTCCCCCTCCTCCTGTCTCATCCTCCATCTCTCCCCCTCCTCCTGTCTCCTCCTCCATCTCTCCCTGTCCTTCTGTCTCCTCCTCCATCTCTCCCCCTCCTCATGTCTCCTCCTCCATCTCTCCCCCTCCTCCTGTCTCCTCCTCCATCTCTCCCCCTCCTCCTGTCTCATCCTCCATCTCTCCCCCTCCTCCTGTCTCCTCCTCCATCTCTCCCTGTCCTTCTGTCTCCTCCTCCATTTCACCCCCTCCTCCTGTCTCCTCCTCCATCTCTCCCCCTCCTCCTGTCTCATCCTCCATCTCTCCCCTCCTCCTGTCTCCTCCTCCATCTCTCCCCTCCTCCTGTCTCCTCCTCCATTTCACCCCCTCCTCCTGTCTCCTCCTCCATCTCTCCCCCTCCTCCTGTCTCCTCCTCCATCTCTCCCCCTCCTCCTGTCTCCTCCTCCATCTCTCCCCTCCTCCTGTCTCCTCCTCCATCTCACCCCCTCCTCCTGTCTCCCCCTCCATCTCTCCCCCTCCTCCTGTCTCCTCCTCCATCTCTCCCCCTCCTCCTGTCTCCTCCTCCATCTCTCCCCCTCCTCCTGTCTCCTCCTCCATCTCTCCCCCTCCTCCTGTCTCCTCCTCCATCTCTCCCCCTCCTCCTGTCTCCTCCTCCATCTCTCCCCCTCCTCCTGTCTCCTCCTCCATCTCTCCCCCTCCTCCTGTCTCCTCCTCCATCTCTCCCCCTCCTCCTGTCTCCTCCTCCATCTCTCCCCCTCCTCCTGTCTCCTCCTCCATCTCTCCCCTCCTCCTGTCTCCTCCTCCATCTCACCCCCTCCTCCTGTCTCCTCCTCCATCTCTCCCCCTCCTCCTGTCTCCCCCTCCATCTCTCCCCCTCCTTCTGTCTCTCTGTAGAAATTCAGCCCAGCAGAGGGCTGTGCGTACTACAGGGTTGTCGTTTCCTTGGCCCCCACAGACCCCAGAATGTTGGCTTTGTATCTAATGTTTAACAGCATGGCCACGTAACAACATGGACCCGGTCACTTGACAGGCCTGCTAGGCAGAGCAATCAATGACACCACTGCCTGCGTCGTCGTCAGCCCATCGCCGTACCTTTGACATGTCAGAGTTGATATCCTTCTGGCAGCTTCCCTCCATGGGGACGGCCTGTCACAGTGTCACTGCTGGCATTTCTCCCCATAAAACCCCAGCCAGACCACCATCACATCACAAAGGGCCCAAGTGTGATTAAGATCACACACGACATGCCAAACCCCCTAAAAGCCAGCTCCGCCAATGACATTTGACATTCTTATTCCTTCCTCACTGTGAAAAAAAATAATGAATCGGCGTTGAAGGTTAAGAGTGAGACACTTTATCCAATGGAATGTCAGTGTTGTTATCTGATGGTGTGGCGTTGACAGGTAATTACCACCCATGCTGGGTGGGAGATGGACTGGGACAGGTGGGAGTCAGGGCCTCATACCATGGTAATTAACCACCCTATCGGACAGACGGATGGACTGTCGTAGGGCAGACCCAGCCAATGGACAGATGGATGGACTGTCGTAGGGCAGACCCAGTCACCGGACAGACGGGTGGACAGTCGTAGGGCAGACCCAGTCACCGGACGGACTGATAGACAGTCGTATGGCAGACCCAGTCACCGGATGGACGGGCGGACAGTCGTAGGGCAGACCCAGTCACCGGACAGACGGGCGGACAGTCGTAGGGCAGACCCAGTCACCAGACAGACGGATGGACTGTCGTAGGACAGAGTCAGCCGATGGACAGACGGGCGGACAGTCGTAGGGCAGACCCAGCCAATGGACAGACGGATGGACAGTCGTAAGGCAGACCCAGTCACCAGACAGACGGATGGACTGTCGTAGGACAGAGTCAGCCGATGGACAGACGGGCGGACAGTCGTAGGGCAGACCCAGCCAATGGACAGACGGATGGACAGTCGTATGGCAGACCCAGTCACCGGATGGACTGATAGACAGTCGTAGGGCAGACCCAGTCACCGGACAGACGGGCGGACAGTCGTAGGGCAGACCCAGTCACCAGACAGTTGTAGGGCAGACCCAGTCACCAGACAGATGGGCGGAGAGTCATAGGGCAGACCCAGTCACCGGACAGTCGTAGGGCAGACCCAGTCACCAGACAGATGGGCGGACAGTCGTAGGGCAGACCCAGTCACCGGACAGTTGTAGGGCAGACCCAGTCACAGGACAGTCGTAGGGCAGACCCAGTCACCAGACAGATGGGCGGACAGTCGTAGGGCAGACCCAGTCACCAGACAGATGGATGGACAGTCGTAGGGCAGACCCAGTCACCGGACAGATGGGTGGACTGTCGTAGGGCAGACCCAGTCACCGGACAGACGTAGGGCAGACCCAATCACCGGACAGACGTAGGGCAGACCCAGTCACCGGACAGACGTAGGGCAGACCCAGTCACCGGACAGTCGTAGGGCAGACCCAGTCACCGGACAGACGTAGGGCAGACCCAGTCACCGGACAGACGTAGGGCAGACCCAGTCACCGGACAGACGTAGGGCAGACCCAGTCACCGGACAGACGTAGGGCAGACCCAGTCACCGGACAGTCGTAGGGCAGACCCAGTCACCAGACAGATGGGCGGACAGTCGTAGGGCAGACCCAGTCACCAGACAGATGGATGGACAGTCGTAGGGCAGACCTAGTCACCGGACAGATGGGTGGACTGTCGTAGGGCAGACCCAGTCACCGGACAGACGTAGGGCAGACCCAGTCACCGGACAGACGTAGGGCAGACCCAGTCACCGGACAGACGTAGGGCAGACCCAGTCACCGGACAGACGTAGGGCAGACCCAGTCACCGGACAGACGTAGGGCAGACCCAGTCACCGGACAGTCGTAGGGCAGACCCAGTCACCAGACAGATGGGCGGAGAGTCGTAGGGCAGACCCAGTCACCAGACAGATGGATGGACAGTCGTAGGGCAGACCCAGTCACCGAACAGATGGGTGGACTGTCGTAGGGCAGACCCAGTCACCGGACAGACGTAGGGCAGACCCAGTCACCGGACAGACGTAGGGCAGACCCAGTCACCGGACAGACGTAGGGCAGACCCAGTCACCGGACAGACGTAGGGCAGACCCAGTCACCGGACAGACGTAGGGCAGAACCAGTCACCGGACAGACATAGGGCAGACCCAGTCACAAAGACTAATTGATACAGGGAACCATACAAGAGAAAGGGAGAGGGAGAAGAGAAGAAAGGAAACCTTTTTCTATTCTCCACAACCTCCTCTGCCTGTGTCCCGGCAGCCCACGTATCAGACATTAATCAAAGAGGAAAAGGAATTGTTTTCCCTCCGCGGCGTGGCGCAAAAAATAAAACATCTGCGTCTGGGAGAAGGGAGAGGTAATGTTGCGTGACACTTCATATCGCCGAGTTAGAGGTCACCTCTCGGTGGCGAAGACAGAGAGAAATCACAGTGCCTTCTCTCCCCTGCATCTCTCCGCTCCCCTCCATTCTTCTTCTCCATCTACCTGGCCTCCTGCGACACATAGAATCACGGGGGCCCTCAAACACAAACCCACAGACTCCCAGCACATAGTATGCAAACATTATCAGGGAAAGCTAAATGTAAATCTAATGAACATGCTCATGTACACATGAAGATACATACTGTACATTAGCTTTACATTAGTTATGTGACCTGGAACTTCAATTAGAAGCGGAGGAAGCACTTCTATGTCCGCATTACCACTGCAGATGTTCGTCCAGACGACCGCTTGTGGACAGTGCTAATTCCCAGCATGCCAGAGTGTAATTATAATTGGCGCTGAGCTTTGACAGAGCATAACCAACGGTTGGGAGTAAAATGACACCATGTAATTAATGTGACTGGTGGGAAATTCTGATAAACTCTAGTCCTTTCATTTGGGGCAGGTGTATAATTCTCAAATGGGATAAACGCATGCAATCTTTCAACATTTAACATGGGAAATGGGTTTGGCAGGAAGGGAATGCAGCTCAAATCAAATTGCACTTAGGAAGTCATTTGAAAAGTGCACGTGAATACCGGGGTTGTGTGGCACTTATGTCTCTTATGATTGTTAAAATGGAGCCAATCACTGAGCAGGATGCGTTTGGAGTCTGATCTATGCTTTTCAGCTTGTCTGAGTACTCAGCAGTGCAGTCTATTGTCAATTCATTTTTTAAATCAATTTGACCTATAACCGGAGCTAAAAATGGCTACGTATGTTCATGCCAATACTGTCAGAAGCCATTCTCTGATTGGATCAGTATAGTCACGCTAAATTATTTTGGTTTCAAGGGGCCAATCAGCTCACAGTAGCCTGAAACAAAAGTTTTGATTGCAAGGTTTGTATCACCAAATTGGATGAGTACAGTTATACAGTTATAGACTTTTCATAAGAGGACTCACTTGTTTCCAAGAGTTCCTTATTTTGTTCAGCAACGGAAATTCAATTATGAGCTCTACAGTTGCACAACAGTGGCCTTACAACAACATGGATAGGGTTGACTCTTGACACTTGTAAGACTGAGAGCCAATCATAACTGGCTAAACTGTAGTACTGCAGTAGTACCCTTTAATCCCTTAAGTGTTGCCTGTGCACCATAATCTCTACACCTGTGAGTGTAGTATGATAGATAGCTGGCGGACTGGGAACTTCCCTGCCTGAGATACTACAGCGAGGGGGGGGGGAGAAACTGACACAGCAAGACGGATGACTGACAGATAAGGAATGCATTTCCTCCACGGGGGGAGTTGAGACGGGGAGCTGATGACCCCCAATGGAAACCATGGTTCCCAAGAGGGGCCACAAATCACCCAAACTATCAACTCCCTTGCTCGCTTGCTCTCACGCTCCTCTCTTCACCAACCCCACTCTAAAAGAAGAATGGGTGGTAAAAACCGAGCACCACAACAAGGGGGAGATGTTAATCAAGAGGAAGACGAGGTAAAGTGCCGCAGGAAGCACCGATAAGGGCTAAAACGGGCAATAAATCATGGCTGCTGAGTGTCATCGGCCCCCAGACGGGGCCATGTTTCAAGGAGCCAGACAGAGGGGTAGACGTCGGCTGACAGCGCCTGAGAAATCAAGCCCAGATGGAAGCTGTTTGTTTGGGTAGTAATTAGCTGTTACGCTAGTCGCTAGCAATCCATCTCACCTGAGCTACAAACATAAAGGGGCAAAGCCATTCTGAAGGACCACGAGTTTACTTATTCCTCAGACCTCCTTACCTTTCCCAGAGTACATCTTGCTCCAATAAGATATGCGTGTTAAAAGACAATTGTGAAGTACTGCATCAATCGTATCGCCAAAGAACAAGAGACTATTGATCCCCATTGTTCTAGGAGCCAATACTGGATGAGGTGGAGATAACATCATCACATCTAGACAGCAGGATCATCAGAGTTCACTGTGTTGGCCACTCGTCACCACGGCTCGATGAATATACAACAGCAATGTGCTGTGCTACTGTGGGCGGCCCCAAGCTTTTTTAAGACACCATATACATGTTTAATAGAAAAATGCTTAGAGAGGCCCAAATTACTGAATCACATTAAATGTGAATTTCCCAGTATTTAGAGAAAATGTTAGATGCCCGTTTCAATTTGGGCAATGGGGGGATCGAGGGAGAGAGAGAATACTCAGAGAAGGGAGAGAAAATAGGTATTTAGACCTCCAGCATTAACAAGTCAAGTTTGTTCATTTGCATCCTAATGATCAAGTGAAGCCAGCGAGGAGGATACTGTGAGCCTCAAATGTCTGCTTCCTGATTTACTGCCACTCTGAGCCGCTGATCCCGCCAACAGACTTTGCCCATTGGCTGTCAATTCTCTTCCACCCAATAAGAGCACAGTAGTAGCACAGAGGATGAAGAGTAGGAGGATGAGGGCGTAAGCTTTGGAGAGGGAAGACGGAGCGATTTGCTTTACATACAGGCCATTTGATAAGCCTTTTCTTCTCCGTCTCCCCCCGCTTAGATCAAGCAGACGTAACGGTTATCGTCCCAGACAGATTAAAGACACGTCTCATTTCGTAAGGAAGACGCCAGGGCACCATTGTACTATGCCCAATAGGATCCCCTTCCCCCCCTGGTGCCTTAGCGGCAGGTAGCCTGACGGGTTGGAGTGTTGGGCCAGTAACCGAATGGTTGCTGAATCGAATCCCCGAGCTAACCCACTGTTCCCCAGACGGCGATGACATGGATGCCGATTTAAGGCAGCCCACCGCACCTCTCTGATTCAGAGGGGTTGGGGTTAAATGCGGAAGACACATTTCGATTGAAGGCATTCAGGTGTACAACTGACTAGGGATCCCCCTTTCCCTTAGCATCATCATCATACAGCGCCAATCTATTTTATAGCCTCCCAAGTCATCGCTATCACGAGTGAATATTGACCCGCTCGTGCCACACTACTTCTCTATTATAATCCTATGAGCACAGGTATACTGTATATCTGGTTGTGTTAAAAGCCTTAGCATCACATGTCGATACACGGTCTACACCCACGGCTGTGTTAACAGTCAGTGTGTGTTAGCGGTCATTGTATGCTTTGAAAAAAATATTGAACCACTATTTATCTAGACAAGCCAGTAAAGGACAAATTCTTATTTACAATTACGGCCTACCCCGGCCATACCCTAACGCAGACGACACTGAGCTAATTGTGGGCCACCCTATGTGACTCCTGCTCACGGCCTGTTGTGATACAGCCTGGAATCAAACCAGGGCCTGTAGTGACACCTCTTGCACTGCAGTCCCTTAGACCACTGCGCCACTCGGGAGCATTTAATATGTAGTCCACCGATAGGTATCAGATATTAAACTGATAAGAAGATATGACACTTGATCTTAGCCAAAAGGCAGAGCAGCGATCTAATGCTACATTTTCAAATTGAAGTAGAGATATCTCCAAGATGGCTACATGGTCAATTATTTCTGCATTATTTAGGTGTGCTCCATGGGTGAATACCATTTCCATAGCTAGGGCTTTAGACTTGCACCTTTCAGAAAGGGAGAAAATCCAAGCACTCCTCCCAGGTAACGCGGTAGAGTGGAGCTCTGAAGGAAGACGCTGAGGCATTGTGGCCTAGAACAGTGGGTCCAAGTGGGGCTTCAGCGCTCAGAGCAGGGTCCTATGGATCCCAGGGAGTGGGTCATAGATCAGGGTTTCCCAAACTCGATCCCAAGCCCCCCACCCGGTACACGTTTTGGTCTTTCCCTAGGACGACACAACTGATTCATAACCAACTCATCACCAACCTTTGATTATTTGAACCAAAACAGGGGCCCCGGGGCCGAGTTTGGGAAACACTGTGTTAGAGGATGAGCTAGATTGGCCTCAAACGCACTGTACTGCCGATTTCATCTTTCTCTCAGCATCCCTCTCCCTCCCTCCCTCTCTTCCTCCCTCCTTCCCCACCTCCTACTGTGCATGTCTCTCCCCTTCCTCCACTGCCTCAATTAATCTGCCCCCCCCCCTTCTCCTCCTCCTCTTTGTCCCTTCCCTCTGATTTAAGCCCAGTGGGCTGTTCTGAGCAGATGACTTGCAGGCACGTTAGTGGCAGGGGGCAGCAGCGAATGGGGAGGGTTTTCAGTGTGATGGATTCAGAGAGTGTCTGTCAGTCATCAGAGCAATGACACAGATGTCTCAGACGGAGGAGCCAACTTCTGATGGTTTTCCTGTCCACATCCCCTGTTCGGCTACGAAATTTGTTTGTGTTTGTGTGTGCGTGTGTCTCATAGACTTGCGTGTGTGTGTGTGTGACTTTGCGTGGGCGAGGCAGCAGGGGATATAGTCTGTCTACTTCTTAGATGGCTCCATTTTCTAGGTTACATATCTCTCTGTGGGGTTGTTTCACAGACAACTGTAGAAGGGAAATGTTGGTTTGTTGTGGCACACCAACATCAGTAGTCATATGCACTATATAGACAATATACCGTACCTATACCATATACATAGAGTAATATAATTGAACTGAGAAACCTGATTCACGTAAAGAATAAGATCAAAATTCCAATATCCTATCCAGCGCCATCGAGACTTACATTCCTAATAGCCTGGAGGAACAAACCAGGTGGAAATCGCTATCGGCATCCCATTCACAGTCAGTGAAATCTGGCGTAACTTAATAATATTACAACATCGAAAATACATGGTTGTAATTTCCCAATGAATTGTGGGGTGATGAGAAATAGTGTCTGAGTATGGGAGTAGTTAAATAACAAGCCCCAATGTTTCACATGTCACAAAGCAACTTTTCAACAAGCAAAGTGTCACCTGGTCACGTCGTCACGGTGACGTGTTTTCCAATCTCTTCTAAACTTGATTGCTGACATGCACAACATTTTGGGACTGTAGACAAATGAGAAAAAAAGAAAGAATAAAAGATAGTGGCGTTTTCCTTTAACGACCCAGGTGGTGATTAGAGCATTGAAGAGGGACAGGACAGAGAAGGAGGAGGAGCATCACTCAGGTAACACGACACCTGTTAGGAGATGCACGGCAGTGAAAACAAAGCCTTGCCCAGAAACACTGCTGCCTGGCAGAGCAGGAGGGCTAATGAACCAAGCAAGCTAACAATCCTTTCTTACCCAGGTTCACCAGCAAATACTCTATATCGACTATCACTCACTATTACTGTACAACAGCTGACACTACTACTAGTAAGACCAATTAAACATGACTATCTTTATGTGTACTTTGTCATAGAGGTAAGATGAGATAAAACCCACTGATTGCGTATTTGGACACCAGAATAAAAGACACATCATGCAGCAGCATCTCGCCATTAGTATTTCGCACAACTCTTTCTTTCGTCAGGAACTCTCTCCCTCGTTCTTTTTCTGCTTTGGAATGTGTCAGCCCATCCCCATAGGAATAACCAATCACATTATCCAGAGTTCAAAAAGCAGCACCTCAAAGTCCGCCTCATCACCTGAACAGTGACATTTTGGACCGATTTCCTGTCTGTCTGAGCTTGTTTTGCCTGGGAACTCGTCGGCTGGATTCCTAAAAAGCTACTCCCCTGTGGGAAGTTGATAAATATAAACACAGCTAAGCCAAACAATGAATCAACAACACAACAACAACAGGGATTTTGACTTTTTTTTCTCACCAGAAAAGCTTAAAAAAACGATAAACAAACTGTGATCTAAAGGACCGAGAGGAAAGAAAGAGGGGGAAAGAAAGAACATAGAGAAGTAAGAACAGTAGCTGATGAAGCGCCAGCTCCTTAACCCTACAGCCTTGGGGAAAGGGGAGGACCTTTTTCAAAGCAGCAGCAGCCATACATAATACAAGCCACTTTGGAGAGGGGTCTAGCAGAGACACAAATCCTCAGAGCTTGGCCCGAGCCGCGGCAGCTTTAATATCTAGCCGGATGCTCATTACATCACTGCGCCCTCTGAAGATCCGGCCATCGCTTTTCAATGCTATGCTCGCTCTTCTCTCGCTCTGCCACCTCCCTGCACTTGGCGGTGCTGCTTTCAAGTTCCTCGCCGGGACTGCTGGGAACGGGATGAGAGGAGGACCTCACACTACAAGGCCACCATGTCCTCCACCTCCACCACTTAAAATGAGTCCCCACAGAAAGATATGCATGGTGACTACGTGGGCAGTTCGCCATTGGGGAATCGACGGAGAAGACACTTTCTAGGAGGGCAGCCATCTTGACACAGATGGCTGCCATCCCTTCGCCATGGTGCTTTATGGAGGAAGCGTGGTATCATTACGGTCACTATATGAATCATGCACATGGTGTAATATGTAACATTGAATCCATCCACCAGTACATAGAAGATTATTTGTCGTCATGGTCAACTGTCATAGAAGATCAGTCTATTTGTCATCATGGTCAACTGTCATAGAAGACCATTCTATTTGTCGTCATGGTCAACTGTCATAGAAGACCTTTCTATTTGTCGTCATGGTCAACTGTCATAGAAGACCATTCTATTTGTCGTCATGGTCAACTGTCATAGAAGACCATTCTATTTGTCGTCATGGTCAACTGTCATAGAAGACCTTTCTATTTGTCGTCATGGTCAACTGTCATACGGTCAAAACATTGTATATGTACATTTGCATGTAGTGAGTGTCAAAATCACCTTTTCCTTCCATCTGAAAGGAGAAAACGTGGAGGCTGGCATTTGGGGAACCACCAAATCACCCAAAGACTGATGTACCAGTTGGGGAACCACCGAATCACCCAAAGACTGATGTAACAGTTGGGGAACCACCAAATCACCCAAAGACTGATGTACCAGTTGGGGAACCACCAAATCACCCAAAGACTGATGTACCAGTTGGGGAACCACCAAATCACCCAAAGACTGATGTACCAGTTGCAAAGAATAACAATCTGAAAGTTATTTCCATTCTGTGGCGCCGCAGCGTGACATGATGAGCAGCCAGTGAACGGCGGTGGCGGCGGTGGGGCTGGTTGGGCAGAGCATTGATCAAAACTTTCTCTGAGAGGATCCTTAGCACCTCTACACAGCACCTCCGCTGGGCAAAGTGCTTTCTCTCTGCCTCTGTCTCTTTCACTCACTCCCTGGTTTTAATAGAAAAGCTATGATTGGGGACACCTGGCAGCAGAAATCTCTGGTCCCAGTGGGGATGTATGACACCTTATTTCCTGTCAGGCCTAATGTGAAAGAAAGAAAGACAGTGGAAATCAATTGAAACATAGGAGCTGGCTAGGTAGATGGCTACGGGGTAGAAAGAGCTGCTTGGGTTGCTGATGAATGTCAGCCACTGCAGACGTTCATATGGTCTCATAACGAGGCTCATGGAACCAATCAGCAGATATTCCCGTTAGGAAGATGATGTTGATGTTACTGTCATTCCAGGTTGCATCTATTTTTATTTGATTTATTTCACATTTATTTAACCAGGTAGGAAAGTTGAGAACAAGTTCTCATTTGCAACTGCGACCTGGCCAAGATAAAGCGTAGCAGTTCGACACATACAACAACACAGAGTTACACATGGAATAAACAAAACATACAGTCAATAATACAGTAGAACAAAAGAAAACAAAAAGTATATATACAGTGAGTGCAAATGAGGTTAGTTAAGGAAGTAAATAGGCCATGTTGGCGAAGTATTTACAATATAGCAATTAAACACTGGAATGGTAGATCGGCAGAAGATGAATGTGCAGGTAGAGATACTGGGGTGCAAAGGGGCAAGATAAATGAATAAATACCAGTATGGGGATGAGGTAGGTAGATAGATGGGCTGTTTACAGATGGGCTATGTACAGGTGGCTTTGGGGGTGACCTGTGAGATATACCTGCTGGAGCGGGTGCTACGAGTGGGTGCTGCTATCTACGCTCATGCAGCGCCTGTCTGTGGTCCTGCTGGGTATCTGACCTTACCTACAAAATAGCCTTCCGTACTGCAGCAGCGAACCACAGCTTGAAGCACAGTGAACACGGACCAACTCAAACACAGCAGCCTGAGGCCTAAAGCTGACAGCTCTGGAAAACACAATCACTATGAGATACACCCCCCCCCCCCTTTAAGATTTAGATGCACTATTGTAAAGTGACTGTTCCACTGGATGTCATAAGGTGAATGCACCAATTTGTAAGTCGCTCTGGATAAGAGCGTCTGCTAAATGACTTAAATGTAAATGCATACACTCACTCACACACACACGGCATGGAGGTGTGACAGGTTAAAGGAAATATTCATAGCCTGTTATACATTCAAAAGTATTAATAAGTTCATAGTATGTGAGGATCTTAAAACATCTAAGGTTAAAAAGATGCATTCAGTATTAGTTGATAGAGATTGATAACATTCATATAATTGTGTTAAAGTTAAAATCCATCAAGTGTACAAAGGATACGAATTGTGAGAGTAATGTGTAAACATTATATTGATTACTTTATTTTGTGGTGCCTAAAAGTGTTAATCTGTGATCTACGAAATGCTCTTAATCTATAAGCCGGAGATCGATTGCTCTGGTCTCCACCCATATTCCTGGGGAAATCGCGGTCTTTTCTCATTGAACTAAAAGTTGAATTGAGAATACAACACCGTATCACTCTTGTGATTATTTCTCCCCTGTTTTCAGGTACTTTATTGATGAAATAGTAATTTAAATGTTATAACTCGCTAACATGTGAAGAGTGTTTAAGGTGCGTCTTAGTAACATCTTGAGGAAGTTAGAGTTAAGTTTGCAGAGAGTAATATTAGCCCTGCTCGGTTGTAGCGAAGAATAGCATCGTACTGAGAGTAGCTGCCATTTTATGTCGATTGTGAATGAACATGTGCGTTGTTAATAAGATATTTTGCTGTGTTATTTGTATAATGGTTTTTCTGTTGTTTTGTAATGTGTTACTTTTGTAAAATGATTGAACTAAAAGTTTAATTGAGAAAACAACACCGTATCACTCCCGTGATTATTTCTCCCCTGTTTTCAGGGGCGTAACAGAGGCACAAGTACAGACACGACAGCGCCTTCAGTAAGTATTCACACCCGTGACTTTGTCCACATCTTGTTGTGTTACAAAGTGGGATTAAAATGGATTTAATTGTATTTGTATTTTTTTGTCAACGATCTACACAAAATACTCTGTCGAAGGTGAATTTGTTTCCCAGTGTCTGTTGGAAAGCAGACTGAACCAAGTTTTCCTCCAGGGCTTTGACTGTGCTTAGCTCTATTTCATTTATTTTTATCCTACAAATCTCCCAAGCATACCCATAACATGATGCAGCCACCAGCATGCTTGAAAATATGAAGAGTGGTACTCAGTGACATTTTGTGTTGGATTTTCTCCAAACATAACACTGTATTCAGGACATTTGTTTTTCTCAGTATTACTTTAGTGCCTTATTGCAAACAGGATATATTGTTTGGAATATATTTATTCTGTACAAGCTTCCTTATTTTCACAGTCATTTGTTAGTAATTGTGGAGTAACTACAATGTGGACAAAGTCAAGGGGTGTCTGGTATTATTGTTATGTAATTGCTGTATGTTAAAGTACATATACATGTCAAATGTATGTATATGTAGCAGAAAAGCTGAAAGAAAACAAAGATATATATGTCCTCTGAAGAGGCTGGTTGGGTTCATAATAATAAATAAAAACATGATCAAAAAAGTCAAGGGGTGTAATACACTTTCTGAAGGCGGTGTATTGAGTATCTACTGCACACCATTATACTATACAGCATGCTTGTGTGTCCCGGGCGAGCGAGTGTTGACTGCGTGGATAGTGAGGGTACTCCGGAGGACCATCTGTTTTGAGAGGGCTTGAGGTAGCACACATCCCCTGGTGTACAATAGGTGTACTCATCAAGTGCTCCTTGAACACCCACTGCCTAATAACACACTCACAAAGGTCCACTTGGTGGAAAAGGGCTCTAGCCAAATGGAAAGGTTTGGGATGGGAACCGATGCAGATAACATGTTGTACTACATTCAAAAGATATTGTACGTAACACGCCAATCTTGTTGAATTGCTCCGAGTTGATGACACACCGCCTGTTCACAATGCAGTGCTTGTCAGCCTTTGAAACGGTTCAGTTTGACCCGCTTGTGTTGGCCTCTTTCACAGACGCACAATCAGTAAAGGTGGAGAGAAAAAAAGAAGATTGCAAATGTCAAACCAACAAGCCTTATCTACAACGGCCAGGGTATCATAGGTGTCCTTTCTCCTCCTCCGCCGGTGTGTGTGTCTGATTGTCTCTGTGTGTATGCCTCAGCCCTGCAGAGCGATGGGGAGAATAGAATGAAGAATACTAATGTCTGCCGTCTGAAAGGGAGGGCCATGCCTCTGTACCTACGGGCTGAGCTCGCTGTCCCCTCCACCTGACCTCCCACCGTGGTGATTATCAAACGCCTCTCCTTCTCAATATCGCCAGAAGCCGTGACAACAGGGCCAGCCGTAGGGGCCGTGGCCCAGAGTTCTCCCGCAGGACGAGTGCACAGAGCTGGAGCTGGTGTAGCCGCAGTGCTGCCTGCCTGGAAGTGTTGCTGGGTCATCAGCATGTATGTGGTTCGCCCATCAGCAAACAGTGCTGCTAATGCTAACACTGTAGTCAAACAGCAGGCACTGCCCCAGGTATCCTCTTCACTCAAACACCGCACAAAGGAGGCTATTGTATTGAGCAGGAAAGAAAGGGAGGGATGGAAGGGAGCGAGGGAGGGAGGGAGGGATAAAGAGAGACGGAATGAGGAGTGAAAGGGAGAGGCAGAGAATGGAACAAAGGGAGGAGCAAGAGAGAGAGGTGAAGAAGGGAAGATGAATAGAGATGTCAAGATAATACTTATTCCACGTGTACGTCCAGTTGTACGACAGAGAAAGCGGCTGAGAGAGATGGAGAGGGGAGAGCTACATCTAGGGGAAAGCCATGTAGACAAAGTCAGCGCGGGAGGGGTGGGGGCAGCCTCAGGGGTGTGTGTGTGTTTGTGTCTGTGTGTGTATAGGGGTTGGGGGGGGGCTCAGCTCCTCAGTACTTAATTCAAGGGCACCTGAAGGAGGGTTGCCATGGGGATGACGTGCCCACAGGGAGAAAAGGTGTGAGACCTCTCCATCCTCACGGCGATACACAACAACAGAGGTCACACCAGCAGAAATAAGTGCGGCGGGGAACAACTATCTTATTGTTCAAGGCTGTTGTATGACCATATTTGACCATCTCGCTCTCCCTATAATAAAGATGACGCATTTTCAAGGTAAACTCTCAGAGATGTTAAAAAGGCCAATTTTCATATTGGATGTAAGGATGAACAGCCTTGAGCTAAATGGGGAAAGAAAAACGTGGGCGTTTGAAGCTCTCTGCTTTTCTTCTAGTGATTGGCCTGAAGGACTAAAGGAATGAAGGAGAGATGTAGCACTCTGACTGAATGAGAGGCTGCTGCATTGCCACATCTCAGATCCAAACACCTACACTGGCACGCACAGACACACACAATCGTGTTCACACGCCCAGCTAACAGGGACAATGGAACTAAAACGTGTTTACCCGGTGAACGTATAATTAGAGGCTTGTCTAGCACGTGAATCTGGTGATTGTGTGAGGCTATACGTCACCCCCATTTCCGTTCATATGTGCACCTTTCATTTCAAATGGCTCACCCAGTTCCCTTGGTAACTCACTATGATGGAGATAGTGATGCCTCTGAACCTCCACTCAAGGCAAAATCCTTGGCAGAAGAGGACGGATCTACATTCTACGCTCACAGGACAGTTTATTAGGTACATCCATCTAGTACCGGGTCGGACCACCCATTTGCCTCCAAAACAGCCTGAATTATTTGGGGCACAGGGATGTTGGTCCATGCTGATGTGATGGCATCACGCAGTTGCTGCAGATTGGGGCGGCAGGTAGCCTAGTGTTTAGATTGTTGGGCCAGTAACCCGAAAGGCTGCTGGATCAAATCGCGAGCTGACAAGGTAAAAATCTGTTGTTCTTCCCCTGAACAAGGCAGTTAACACACTGCTCCCCGGTAGGCCGTCATTGTAAATACACAGTTCTTCTTAATTGACTTGCCTAGTTAAATTAAAAAATACAAAACCTCATGGTGTTCCATCTCACCCCAAAAAAAAAGCTCTATTGGGTTGAGGTCTGGGGACTGACCAGGCCATTCAAGTAAATGGAAAAAAAGTAGAACTCACTGTCACATTCCAGACAATGTTTTTCCAGTCCTCAGTTGTCCAGTGTTGCTGATTGCATGCCCACTGGAGACGTGTCTTCTTGTTTTTAGCTGATAGGAGTGGTCTTCTGCTGCAACAGCCCACCCATGACAAGGATCGACAAGTTGTGTGTTCTGAGGTGCCGTTCTGCACATCACTGTTTTACTGCGCCATTATTTGTCTGTTTGTGGCCCGCCTGTTAGCTTGCACCATTCTTGCCCTTCTCCTTCGTCCTCTCATCAACAATCTGTTTCCACCAACAGGACTGACTGGATGTTTTTAGTTTGTTGCACCATTCTCAGTAAACTCTGGACACTGTTATCTGTTAGCTTGCTTGTGTCCTCTCAAAAGCCAGGACTGACTGGATGTTATCTGGCTTGCACAATTCTCAGTAAGCTCTGACACTGTCGATAGCCCTGGACCGTCTCTGAATACTGGTGCCCGGCACTGATGATTATACCACACTCAAAGTCACTTAGGTCACTGGTTTTGCCCATTCTAACGTTCAGTTGATCAGTAACTTAATGCCTCGATGCCTGTCTGCGTGCTTTATATAGCAAGCCACAGCCACGTGACTCACCATCTGTAGGAGCGAACCATTTTCATGAACATTTTCACGTCCGGTGAGTTTATATTGTGACACACACATACAATGCAGCAACGTGTGAAGGTATGGATTACGACGCAGGGAAAATAGTCCTCAAAGCCTTGTCTGTTTGCCTTCCAAAGAGATAGGTTAGGTGTGTGTGTGTGTGTGTGTGTGTGTGTGTGTGTGTGTGTGTGTGTGTGTGTGTGTGTGTGTGTGTGTGTGTGTGTGTGTGTGTGTGTGTGTGTGTGTGTGTGTGTGTGTGTGTGTGTGTGTGTGTGTGTTGACTGATGAGGAAGTATGAGCTTAGACATATCAACAAAGCTACAGTAGTGTCATTGGTTTGTTATAAGTGATGAACCCAAACTTAAACGAGCTTTGAGGAACATCATCGGTCCATCTATATGCTGGATGATTACAGCCGTGGTGCAAAGTACTTACAGTAAAAATACTTGAAAGTACTACTTTAGTAGTCTATTTGGGTATCTTTACTTTACTACTTATATTTTTGACAACTTTTATTTTTTACTTCACTACGTTCCTAAAGAAAATTACGTACTTTTTACTCCATACATTTTCCCTGACAACCAAAAGTACTAAAGTCAAATTAAATGTACGTAATGTGCCAAATACAACACACACACACACACACACACACACACACACACACACACACACACACACACACACACACACACACACACACACACACACACACACACACACACACACACACACACACACACACACACACACACACACACACGTTGCGTTATGGTAATGAGCTTGAGGCTGTATTCACGAACCCGGATCCGGGATGGCTCGCCGCAAGAAGTTAAGTATATTTTAAACCAAATACTTTTAGACTTAAACTCAAGCAGTATTTTACTGGGTGACTTTCACTTTTACTTGAGTCATTTTCTATTCAGGTATCTTTACTTCTACTCAAGTATAACAATTGGGTACTTTTTCCACCAGTGGATTACAGCTCACAGCCATTACTCATAGCATTACAGTGTGTGAACCATAATGTAGCCTGTGATATATATATATATTTATAAATTACAATGTCGTGTCCCATAGACAAAGAAGTGCTAATATTTCATGAGATCTTCTCGTTTGTTGGTTTGCAAAAATAACAATTGACTCAGAATTGACTCAGAATTGACTCAGAACTGACTCAGTGAGGAGGTATGACCAAAACTCATGAAAACCTTGCATTAAAAAAAAGATCTGGTGTTCATATACTGTAAGTATACTGCAACATCCTTCAAAAGAGCCTTAGTGATATAACAACTGAACAACAAAGACATTCATGAGACAGTGTAATCGGAAAAGCCCAGTGATTTTGCAAGGCTCCTCCGTAAGACTGCAGAACGCGCTGTTTGCTGTGACATAACGACGTTGTGAAATAGGTTTTGGTTGGCCTGCGAGCGCTGGGGCTATGTTTTACCAGCCCCAAGGGACGCCCAGTGTGAAATGAGAACCGTCAACATGCATTAAATATATACCATACGTGGGAGGAAAAGAAGAGCCAGTGCCAAGCCAGCAAGCCAACCGCAGACTGAGTGCTTCTGGGTAATACCGGAGTGAGGAGAGACAGCGGTTTGAAATGACAAACACAGTCGGTTGGTCAATTAGCAGTGTAGGAGAAATCACAATGGCAATAATGAATTGCTTTACATATAGATAGGCTGAGAGTGGGGTATCGGGCGGCAGGCGGTTAGCGGTGGGGGCCTTGCAAACAGACGCCTTCCATTCGGCATCTATCACAATAGTGGTGTGGTGGTGGGCGGTGGCAGTCGTTCATCAGGCAGGATAACAGGACAAACAGTGGCCTCTGTCTGTCTGTCTGGTACTCAGAGTGGCTCACCCAACAACACCGGCTAATACTCAATCACTTTGGAGGAGTAGAGAGACACATGGAGATACTCGAGTGCCACATGTATAGACAAATGAACATAAATATAAGCATCTAAATGCTATTTGGAAACAATATTCCACTAGAGCTGGGAAGTGTCTCAAGATACAATATTATAATGATACTTATGTGACGATACAATATGTAATGTAAATCATATGATTCTATATGTATAGTGATTCTATATGTATTGTGATTCTATATGTATTGTGATTCCATATCTATAGTGATTCTATATTTATTGTTATTCTTTATTTATAGTGATTCTATACGTATAGTGATTCTATACATATTGTGATTCTTTATTTATAGTGATTCTATATGTATAGTGATTATATATGTATAGTTTTCCATATGTATTGTGATTCTATATGTATAGTGATTCAATACATATAGTGATTCTATTTGTATTGTGATTATTCATGTATTGTGATTCTATATGTATAGTGATTCTATTTGTATTGTGATTATTCATGTATTGTGATTCTATATGTATAGTGATTCTATATGTATAGTGATTCTATATGTATTGTGATTCTATATGTATAGTGATTCTATATGTATAGTGATTCTATATGTATAGTGATTCTATATGTATAGTGATTCTATATGTATAGTGATTCTATATGTATTGTGATTCTATATGTATAGTGATTCTATATGTATAGTGATTCTATATGTATAGTGATTCTATATGTATAGTGATTCTATTTGTATTGTGATTCTATATGTATAGTGATTCTATTTGTATTGTGATTATTCATGTATAGTGATTCTATATGTATAGTGATTCTATATGTATAGTGATTCTATTTGTATTGTGATTATTCATGTATAGTGATTCTATATGTATAGTGATTCTATATGTATAGTGATTCTATTTGTATTGTGATTATTCATGTATAGTGATTCTATATGTATAGTGATTCTATATGTATAGTGATTCTATATGTATTGTGATTCTATATATAGTGTGATTATATATGTATAGTGATTCTATATGTATTGTGATTCTATATATAGTGTGATTATATATGTATTGTGATTCTATATGTATAGTGATTCTATATGTATAGTGATTCTATATGTATTGTGATTCTATATGTATAGTGATTCTATATGTATAGTGATTCTATATGTATAGTGATTCTATATGTATTGTGATTCTATATGTATAGTGATTCTATATGTATAGTGATTCTATATGTATAGTGATTCTATATGTATTGTGATTCTATATATAGTGTGATTATATATGTATAGTGATTCTATATGTATTGTGATTCTATATATAGTGTGATTATATATGTATTGTGATTCTATATGTATTGTGATTCTATATATAGTGTGATTATATATGTATAGTGATTCTATATATAGTGTGATTGTATATATAGTGTGATTCTATATGTATAGTGATTCTATATGTATTGTGATTCTATATGTAGTAGCTTAACAGTATCTATTACGTACCAAACGGTAGTAAGGCATGACCTACTCTCCACTGTTTGTGTCATACATAAGCTGTCGTTAGTGGCTCTGTCCCTTCAGGAAGAGACGATGATACCAGAGTAAATACAGACAGAAGATAAGGCCTTCAGCAGCGCTCCCAGAGTCAACCGCCTCAGATATGCTAAACTGAGTGGGGTTACAGCACTCAGACAGCTTAATCACGGTAAGAGGCCCGGCTCCTCAAAAACCTCAAAAACCTGGCACATGGTGTGTGGAGGTTCTGTTTTAGACTGGCATTACTACAGCGAGGGTTAATCAAGAGTCCTGTTGTGACGTATGTGTGCTTGGTGGTTGCATTATGTTATTGCTGTTGATAGCTTTAGAGACACCTTCTGCTCATAGGCCATGGTGCTAAGGGGATCCACAGAGGACACAATCTCAAACGCACTCCACATTGCGCTTTCCTACCTGGACAAAAGGAACACCTATGTGAGAATACTGTTCATTGACTACAGTTCAGCGTTCAACACCATAGTGCCCACAAAGCTCATCATTAAGCTAAATACCTTGGGACTAAACACCTCCCTCTGCACCTGGATTCTGGACTTCCTGGCGGGCTGCACCCAGGTGGTAAGGGTAGGCAACAGTACATTTACCACGCTGATCCTCAAAATGGGGTCCCCTCAGGGGTGTGTGCTTAGCCCCCTCCTGTACTCCCTGTTCACCCAAGTCTGCATGGCCAAGCTTAACTCTAACAAATCAAATCAAATAACACCATCATTAAGTTTGCTGACGACACAACAGTGGTAGGCCTGATCACCAATAATGATGAGACAGCCTATAGGGAGGAGGTCAGAGACCTGGCAGTGTTATGCCAAGACAACAACCTCTCCTTCAACGTGAGCAAGACAAAGGAACTGATGGTGTCTTTTGTGTCCACATCACCAACAAACTATTATGGTCCAAACACACCAAGACAGTCATGAAGAGGGCACGACACAGCCTTTTCCCCCTCAGGAGACTGAAAAGATTTGGCATGGGTCCCCAGATCCTCAAAAAGTTCTACAGGTGCACCATCGAGAGCATACTGACCGGTTGCATCACCACCTGGTATGGCCACTGCTCAGCATCCAACCGTAAGCCACTACAGAGGGTAGTGCGTATGGCCCAGTACATCACTTGGGCCAAGCTTCCTGCCTTCCAGGACCTATATACTAGCTGGTGTCAGAGGAAAGTCCCCAAAATTGTCAAAGATTCCAGTCACCCAAGTCATAGACTGTTCTCTCTGCTACCGCACGGCAAGCAGTACCGGAGTGCCAAGTCTCGGTCCCAAGTCAAAGTGCTGCAGAACAATTCATCAAATGGCCACCAGGACTATTTATAATTGCCCTCCCCCTCTCTCTTGTTTTTTTAACACTGCTGCTACTCGCTGTTTATTATCTATGCATAGCCACTTTACCCCTACCTATACGTAAAAATAGCCTCGAATAACCTGTACCCCCACACATTGACTCTGGAACCGGTACCCCCTGTATATAGCCTCCACATTGACTCTGGAACCGGTACCCCCTGTATATAGCCTCCACATTGACTCTGGAACCGGTACCCCCTGTATATAGCCTCCTTACTGTTATTGTACCCCCACACATTGACTCTGGAACCGGTACCCCCTGTATATAGCCTCCACATTGACTCTGGAACCGGTACCCCCTGTATATAGCCTCCACATTGACTCTGGAACCGGTACCCCCTGTATATAGTCTCCACATTGACTCTGGAACCGGTACCCCCTGTATATAGCCTCCACATTGACTCTGGAACCGGTACCCCCTGTATATAGTCTCCACATTGACTCTGGAACCGGTACCCCCTGTATATAGCCTCCACATTGACTCTGGAACCGGTACCCCCTGTATATAGCCTCCACATTGACTCTGGAACCGGTACCCCCTGTATATAGCCTCCACATTGACTCTGGAACCGGTACCCCCTGTATATAGCCTCCACATTGACTCTGGAACCGGTACCCCCTGTATATAGCCTCCACATTGACTCTGGAACCGGTACCCCCTGTATATAGCCTCCACATTGACTCTGGAACCGGTACCCCCTGTATATAGTCTCCACATTGACTCTGGAACCGGTACCCCCTGTATATAGCCTCCACATTGACTCTGGAACCGGTACCCCCTGTATATAGTCTCCACATTGACTCTGGAACCGGTACCCCCTGTATATAGCCTCCACATTGACTCTGGAACCGGTAGTCTCCCCCTGTATATAGTCTCCACATTGACTCTGGAACCGGTACCCCCTGTATATAGTCTCCACATTGACTCTGGAACCGGTACCCCCTGTATATAGTCTCCACATTGACTCTGGAACCGGTACCCCCTGTATATAGCCTCCACATTGACTCTGGAACCGGTACCCCCTGTATATAGTCTCCACATTGACTCTGGAACCGGTACCCCCTGTATATAGTCTCCACATTGACTCTGGAACCGGTACCCCCTGTATATAGTCTCCACATTGACTCTGGAACCGGTACCCCCTGTATATAGTCTCCACATTGACTCTGGAACCGGTACCCCCTGTATATAGTCTCCACATTGACTCTGGAACCGGTACTCCCTGTATATAGTCTCCACATTGACTCTGGAAACGGTACCCCCTGTATATAGTCTCCACATTGACTCTGGAACCGGTACCCCCTGTATATAGTCTCCACATTGACTCTGGAACCGGTACCCCCTGTATATAGTCTCCACATTGACTCTGGAACCTGTATATAGGTGGAACCCCCTGTATATAGTCTCCACATTGACTCTGGAACCGGTACCCCCTGTATATAGCCTCCACATTGACTCTGGAACCGGTACCCCCTGTATATAGCCTCCACATTGACTCTGGAACCGGTACCCCCTGTATATAGTCTCCACATTGACTCTGGAACCGGGTACCCCCTGTATATAGTCTCCACATTGACTCTGGAACCGGTACCCCCTGTATATAGCCTCCACATTGACTCTGGAACCGGTACCCCCTGTATATAGTCTCCACATTGACTCTGGAACCGGTACCCCCTGTATATAGTCTCCACATTGACTCTGGAACCGGTACCCCCTGTATATAGTCTCCACATTGACTCTGGAACCGGTACCCCCTGTATATAGCCTCCACATTGACCCTGGAACCGGTACCCCCTGTATATAGTCTCCACATTGACTCTGGAACCGGTACCCCCTGTATATAGTCTCCACATTGACTCTGGAACCGGTACCCCCTGTATATAGCCTCCACATTGACTCTGGAACCGGTACCCCCTGTATATAGCCTCGTTACTGTTATTGTTATTTTGTTACTTATTAGTTCATTTAAAAAAACAGCATTGTTGGTTAAGGGCTTGTATGTAAGCATTTCAAGGTAAGGTCTACACCTGTTTTATTCGGCGCATGTGACAAATACACTTTGATATGATCCTATCATGGGGAAGACTGTAATAGGGTTCCAACCACTTGGTTGGCAGCACCGAGGGATGCCACTTCATTTAGAGAGGCTTGAGTCTGCACTTGGATGCCTTGGATAGCTTATTGAGAGCGATTAAAACGAAGCTTCTCCATTTGGAATGGTATTGAAGAGCATGTGTGATGTCTTTTTACCTGAAATGGAATCGGTGAGGAACACATGCTGCTCTGTATAGTTTAAAAAAGACCCCCCAGTTGTCCGAGTAATCACGGTATCACGTGACCACTAAAGCAATGCTAGACGTTTCAACGTGTTCTATGCGTTGTGTACCTGAATACGGTATGCTAATGTGAATGAGAGACAGTAGAAACAGCCATGACTATAGTGGACACTTGGTCAGTGTCATGCTCCGGAACAGAGGCTTCCTTTCTTTTGACATCATTTCCATTTAGCCAAACAAACACCCCATTTCTCCAAGCGGTCCAATATCATCTGACAGACGCAAATCCACCGAGAGACCCCGAGAAATGTTTATGTTAATTATGTAAATTTAAATAGCTTAGCAACTCGAGATGCAAGAGAAGTGCAATCCAATTACCCAAGCTGGAGGGTGAAAAAAACACAACAGTGATTAGAACAGGGTTGCCAGGGTTTCAAGTGACATTTTAGTTGCTAAAAGAATGTGTGTGTGTGTGTGTGTGTGTGTACCTGTGTGTGTCTGTGTACCTGTGTGTGTGTGTGTGTGTGTGTGTGTGTGTGTGTGTGTGTGTGTGTGTGTGTGTGTGTGTGTGTGTGTGTGTGTGTGTGTGTGTGTGTGTGTGTGTGTGTGTGTGTGTGTGTGTGTGTGTGTGTGTGTGTGTGTGTGTGTGTGTGTGTGTGTGTGTGTGCGTCTGTGTGTGTGTGCGTCTGTGTGTGTGTGCGTCTATGTGTGTGTGTCTGTGTTTGTGTACCTGTGTGTGTGTGTGTGTATGTGTCTGTGTGTGTCTGTGTGTGTCTGTGTGTGTGTGTGTGTATAGAGTGCTTCGAGCCAGGTCTATACAGTATCAGGCAAACATAATAAAAACATTTAATCAAACCCTGATTGGTGAAAGCAGGCATTATTTCCCCACATCTTCTCTGACTCTATTGCAAGCTCTACTGTGTTACATAGTGGTGGTTGGCTGAGACACAGCTGACATATTGAGCTCAATGGCTCGGCAGAGAAAGGGAAAAGTCATAAATCCAATGCGGTACTGAGCACAGGGAAGTATGCTGGAAGCCATTAACATCAATAGAGGTGCAGGCTCAGCCAATTGACTACGGTGGTCTATGTGAGCTGCCCTCCTCTGTCTGATTGATACAGATTACAGCTAAACAGACTGCAGCTAAGTGGAGAGAATTGAAAGATATGGACAGCGGAACACGCAAACATTTCAATGGAGGACAAGCTCGAGTTGCCGGAACACTGAGTATTCTCTCTGTGACAGGAAGGTTTGGATAGGCCGAAGACTGCAGAAGGGGAAGCTTATGATGGAGCACATCAAGACAAGTCTCGCTTCGGCTCTGACATCTTTGACTTAGAACAGTGCAGCAAGCAACACACAACCCTGAGAGAAGCAGCCAGAAACATTTCTAGAGAACAGTGAAGTCGTGGAGTCGATTGTCAATGCGAAACCAAGACACAATGCGAAACCTGCTGTCTGAGGATACACAGCAAAGCAAAGGACAGTGGCAGTAATGGTTGTGGTAAACATCATCATCGGCCATTCAGTGTGTGACCAGCGGGGACCTGCAGCCAATGAGGCGCTGTGGAAGACGGCTGAGCAGCCAATGGGGTGCCCTGTCTGTGTGGATTGACCAGGATCAATAGATGGATGTACATGTGTGGAAACTCTCAACCTGGACCACCTCCTCGCCAACTTCAAATCAACCCCCTTCAAGACCATAAACTTCCACTGACCCCGATAACCCAAATCATATATCCACACATCACACTTGTATACACTATAAAGCGCTACGTAACCGATACACCGACCGTTAGAATAGGACGAAGTAGTTTGGACCTTACCGTGGCCCCCACGCGTGAGGAACGGCATCCTGTTGATGGCGATGGGCACCGTTCCATGCTTGTTGTGGAAGTGGTGGACGTGGTGGGTGGTGCTGAGGCTGGAGGAGACGCGGGCGGCCACTGCAGGGCAGGGGAAGGCCAGCAGGGCCAGGGAGAGCACCAGCCGGAACAGGCAGGCCGGGCTGGCCCACACCAGGAGCGCCGCGGGCCGCTGCACTAGCAGCAGTCCTCCGCCCACCTCCAGGACTGCCTGAAGCACGGGGGCGGTTTTCCAAGGGAGCATCATTCCTCTCCAACTTCCTCCCACGCGACAGGAAGAGGAAGACGACATTTCAGATGGATCCAGGGCCCATGATCCCCGGCTTCCCAGCACAATTAAAATGAAAGAGAATGAACAAAAACAAGATCCTCCTCCTGAAGACAATGATCCCAAAAACACTGCAGGAAAAAAAAGGTATGTTCAGGAGAAAGAAAAACCCAAATCTTTCAAAAGAGGAGCAAAATTCTCAAATCCAGCGACGAAATCCTTCCAGGAGCCTATTTCCTATTCCTATCCTCCAGAGCACCAAAAATACAAAACCCAAAAAACAACAGCCCCCCCCAAAAAACGACCCTCCCCCCCTTGCCAACTAAAGATTTTTGTTAAAGCACTCTAATAGGCACCATAACACAAATGATCACTGGCAGCCTAAACAGCAACCGATTAATCAGGGGAACACATATTCTAAAACCAAAATGCCTCCATCTATAAAACTAAATGACTAATCTTATCTCGATAACCCTGTTTATTGTTGATAGTAACTGAAGGTTTCCTCTGCCTTGCGAGAGCGCTACAAACCTTCTCGGTCCAGAGCCTGAGCCCTCGGTGTGGTTAAAAAAACGACCACCATCCCCACCGTTTGCTGGACGAAATCTCTCACATCGGAAAACAACAGGCAAAAAAGGGATAGAGTGATAGAGAGAGGGCTAGTGCAGCGCCAAGACGATGGAGGTGCAGCTGAATCCAGCTTCCAGGCTTTCAAATCCCTGGAGGGACGACAGAGCAGAGCAGTCTGCAGCAGAGAGTGGAAGAGACGGGGATGTGGAAAATTAATACAAGGCAAAGCAGGAGTAGAAGCAGCAGCAAGAGCAGCTATATTCCCCACAACTACAGACTCTCAGAATCCCTCTCCCCTCGCTGGGATGGAGAGCAACGTGGATATGGACGCAGAGGCAGTAGAGTCACCCAAGAGAGCATCCAAGTGATTCTTATTCCTCTCCGGCTCTGAAAAGCATCACAGCGTATCGATCCTTCAAAACCCTCTTTGTCTCCTTCCTAACACAATATCACACAGTACCCTGCGCTTGTCCCTGTAGATGGAAAAGGATTCCCGGATCTCTCCCGCTCAGTCTGTGAATTCCAAGACACTGGTCTGAGGAAGAGGTAGTCCTCTCGGAGCTCCGGCACAGACTGCTGGCTGTCTGGCTCGGACCGGCGCCACTGCTGTGAAATTCATGCTAATTGAAACAGGGGCTGCAGCAACGAGAGCATCCTTCCCCTCTCTCCTTCGAAGAGAATCTCCTGATCCAGCGGTCTATAGGCAGGCTATCCGCGTACGCTGGGGCAGCAGAACACGAGACCGTGGCATAAATGGAGCGAGGGAAGGTGGACGCACTCTGCTCTCTTTGAAAGTACAGCCAGACTACGATACTTAGAGCCAAGAGGAGACGCGGGGAGAGAGTGTGAGAGAGTGAGAGAACGAGAGTTTAGGAGGGGAGGGAGGAGAGAGAGAGAGAGAGAGAGAGAGAGAGAGAGAGAGAGAGTCAGGGAGGAGGGGTAGCAGGCAGGCACACATGCTTGTGTATGCACACACACTACAAAAACAGAGTGAAGCTACTGATTTTGTGGCCAATGTATGGGCTCTCACCGGGTACTGTAAGTAACAGCTTGGTGGACTGTTGGGGCTATTCTTGTTCCAGAGTCACTGGAATAACAACATACCAGCAGGAATCAGAGAGGAATAAGGAATAAACGTTCACATGCAGGTTAAAAATAAACAACAGATGCACCCATACAAAAACGTGTATCTGCCTGCACACACACACACAAAGAGGGTGAGTTGGTACCTGATTGGGATGATTAATTTCTGTCATCCTCCCCATTGTTTTGTATCATCCTCCCCTCTTTCATATCATCCTCCCCTCTTTCATATCATCCTCCCCTCTTTCATATCATCCTCCCCTCTTTCATATCATCCTCCCCTCTTTCATATCATCCTCCCTTCTTTCATATCATCCTCCCCTCTTTCATATCATTCTCCCCTCTTTCATATCATCCTCCCCTCTTTCATATCATCCTCCCCTCTTTCATATCATCCTCCCCTCTTTCATATCATCCTCCCCTCTGTACTCATTTTTCATCCTTTCATTGCTACATGCCTCTCTCATCCACTAGCCATGAATATCACACTCCCATTTGTCTTTTCCTTGTACCTCCACTGGTCTCTTTCTGCTATTCGTGTTATAGGAGGCCAGGGTAGCAAGGTAGAGAGATAGTGATGAGGAGGCACAGACCAGTGGCACCAGCTAGAGAAATAAATGATGGACGGACGGGAGGACCAAAGAGAGTGGGAGAAGGAGAAGGAGAGAGAGAGAGAGAGAGAGAGAGAGAGAGAGAGAGAGAGAGAGAGAGAGAGAGAGAGAGAGAGAGAGAGAGAGGGAGAGCAAGGGTGAAAGAGAGACAAACTAAGAGAGAGAGAGAAGTAGAGATTGTAAAAGAGAGAGAGAGAAGTGATGGAGAGGAAGAGAGAGAGAGAGAGAGAGAGAGAGGAAGAGGAAGAAAGAGAGGGAGCACATCATATAAATCACGGCTGATAGAGATCTCAGTTGGAAACGCCTCGCTGCTCTGAGAAGAGCGGTCTCGAAAAATAGGCAAACAAAAAAAGCCAGCACCACTCGTCCCTCTGTGACAGGAGGACAGGGCTATCATTCAGATACACATACACACAGCCCCCCAGCATCAATGGTGGTCTCGCCTAACAGAGACAGGTGGAGCCAGCCCCGGGGCTATCAGGGAGATGAGGTTGGAAACCTGGGCCAGGGTGAGCTACGACACGGCCTGACCCAGACACCTGTCTAGAGGTGGCATGGATAGAACCAGGAAGCAAATCACCATACACCCAGCCTTCTGTGGTTTAGAAGTGGGCCTGGGATGTCTACATTGAGCCAGCAGTTAGCGCTAGGCTAGGAGAGAGTATGTCCAATCGGTAGGAACACATAGCTCTGTAGATGGAAGGGTACTGTCTTTGCTAGACAAAATCACACTCTGTTGGTTATGTTATTGTATACAGAAACTTGTCCTGAGAAACGTCTTACAACTGTGAACAGAGACACACTGAATAAAACACTACCATACAGAGGTGTTTTTCCACTCAGGTGAAGGGGTGTGTGAGGGGGGAACTGAACATGGTGAAATTCACGATGGGTCAGCTACTGTACCACTGCCGTTGCTGGGGGTTCCCTAAAGGCTGAGAACAACACACCGCCAGTAGTGTGTCGTCCTCACCTTGCCTCACCTGTCCTCCACATCCCCACCTGTCCTCCTGTCCTCCACTCCGAGGTGATGCAAACCTGTCCGCAAGGGCACCGCTGCCTCTAAAATGTTATCCCCTGTGTAACTTCCCATGCACTCCCTCCTAAAAGGCAAGTGAGGTCAGAGAGAGAGGAAGTGGGATTACAGTTCCTGGCAGTGTACAGATCAAATAGCCCCCTCTGCTCCTAATGCCTCTCTTCCCTACTGCCTAATCCCAAGGAAACTCTCCTACGTTAACCACATAATTAACTCCAACCCGTTGTCCTCCAGTCCATATACAGTGTGTGTCGGGCTGAGGACCATAAAAGAAAAGAGTTATTGAAGAGAGATTGGTGAAGAAATGTAGTATTCTGTTAACAATAGGACTGCAATGATTTAGCAAGCCTGAGAGATCAGCGTTTAGGTGTGAGGAAACGCTCATCTCCAGGAGGTGGCTATGTCACGGGACGGTTAGAGTGTGGTAACGAGGCAACGTTTTAGATTTTTCCTTCTCAGAAGAGGTCAGGAAAAAAAAGACATGCTGAATCCCATTTCTCGCACAGCGGGGGAGGCGGAAACACACAAAGCAAGTCATCACTTTTTAACTCCCGGCTCCCATTTGGGTAATTCAATAACTTTTCCTCCAAACCGATTCAAATGTTAGCCGCTTATGTACTGTACGTGAACTTTGTGCAGAAGCTCAAGCTGTCAGCCAATGGGACACACTATCAACACACAGTTTAGCAACATGATGCTAAAATTAGCAACAGATTCAGTACAGCACAGTATGTATTCTGTAGCATTGCACCAGTAGAGGCTATGAGGGTCATATGAGGCATATGAGGCACATTTTTGAGCAACTAGCTAATTAGCTAGCAATGGCTATGTAGTTAGCTATGGATTATTAAGTAGCTATATGGATTATCATGTAGCCATAATTTCAGTCTAGCCCGCTAACAGTAAGGCTAATGAGGATACAGGCTGAGTTTAGCAACTAGCTATGGAGATGTACTAGCTATTCACAAGCTTTGGATTAGCGAGTAGCTACAAAATGGCTATTTTGATACAGTTGTTTGAGTAGCCTCCTTGGCTAAAGTAATGGTTGGTTTATAATAATGCAGACTTAATGTTAACATCACTTTTGGGTAAAATAGAGAGAGAGACACAGCTGACTGTGGGCTGTAATCTAATTACACTGTGTATGTACTTCCTCTCATAGTCTGCTCTCAGGGACCCGGGTAATTCAAATCTATCTGTTTTCTACAAGCCCTAGATTTATTTCACTGCTCCCCTGTACTCAGGCATCCACCCACCACTCACCATCCCTCCTTCACAGCCACATATCGAGGTAGAGAGCGAGAGGGAAGAGAGAGGAGGAAGGAGGGATACAGCTATGGAGAATTGCTAAGTGCATTAGGAGAGACAAATGAATCCACTAATAACATCATGGTCTCAGTAGCTGTGAAGGAGCCTCAGTATCAGGTTGTATCAGATACAACAATCTTGTCAAAGACCATGTGATCTCCCCTGCTCTCACTGTGGCTTGCATGTTCAAAGGATAATGAGATTGTCAAAATAAAATAAAAACGCATTTATGTAATAACGCACACATGAGCAGGAGACAGGCAGGCGAGGGGGGGTGTGAGAGACGGAGAGAGGGAAGGAGTGAGAGACGGAGAGAGGGAAGGAGTGAGAGACGGAGAGAGGGAAGGAGTGAGAGACGGAGAGAGGGAAGGAGTGAGAGGCGGAGAGAGGGAAGGAGTGAGAGACGGAGAGAGGGAAGGAGTGAGAGACAGAGAGAGGGAAGGAAGGAGTGAGAGACAGACAGAGGGAAGGAGTGAGAGACAGACAGAGGGAAGGAGTGAGAGACGGAGAGAGGGAAGGAGTGAGAGATGGAGAGAGGGAAGGAGTGAGAGACGGAGAGAAGGGAGGAGTGAGAGACGGAGAGAGGGAAGGAGTGAGAGACGGAGAGAGGGAAGGAGTGAGAGACGGAGAGAGGGAAGGAGTGAGAGACGGAGAGAGGGAAGGAGTGAGAGACGGAGAGAGGGAAGGAGTGAGAGACGGAGAGAGGGGAGGAGTGAGAGACGGAGAGAGGGAAGGAGTGAGAGACGGAGAGAGGGAAGGAGTGAGAGACGGAGAGAGGGAAGGAGTGAGAGACGGAGAGAGGGAAGGAGTGAGAGACGGAGAGAGGGGAGGAGTGAGAGACGGAGAGAGGGAAGGAGTGAGAGACGGAGAGAGGGAAGGAGTGAGAGACGGAGAGAGGGAAGGAGTGAGAGACGGAGAGAGGGAAGGAGTGAGAGACGGAGAGAGGGAAGGAGTGAGAGACGGAGAGAGGGAAGGAGTGAGAGACGGAGAGAGGGGAGGAGTGAGAGACGGAGAGAGGGAAGGAGTGAGAGATGGAGAGAGGGAAGGAGTGAGAAACGGAGAGAGGGAAGGAGTGAGAGACGGAGAGAGGGAAGGAGTGAGAGACGGAGAGAGGGAGTGAGAGACGGAGAGAGGGAAGGAGTGAGAGACAGACAGAGGGAAGGAGTGAGAGACGGAGAGAGGGAGTGAGAGACGGAGAGAGGGAAGGAGTGAGAGACAGACAGAGGGAAGGAGTGAGAGACAGAGAGAGGGAAGGAGTGAGAGATGGAGAGAGGGAAGGAGTGAGAGACGGAGAGAGGGAAGGAGTGAGAGATGGAGAGAGGGAAGGAGTGAGATACGGAGAGAGGGAAGGAGTGAGAGACGGAGAGAGGGAAGGAGTGAGAGACGGAGAGAGGGAAGGAGTGAGAGATGGAGAGAGGGAGGGAGGAAGTGTGCTGTAGGTAAATAGGGAGGAGGAGAGGAGCCTGCCTGTTTCACACATCTTAATCAACTCTGATGATACATCCCAGAGAGAGAAGCAGTTTGAGAGACACTGACATTAATAACTAGCAACAACCCCCCAACCCTCTCGACATGATAGAAGCCCACCTCCTCTCCATCGCTTCCTTTCAGCCAATCAGATCGCAGATCTCCCTGAACCCGTTTTATAGAACCCCATTTATGGTATGTACAATAACAAGCCCTAGATGTCTCTCAGAGAAGACAGTAATGAGGGTGTTATCTGGCAATGCTGTTGTTTATTCAATCCGATCTGGAATCTATCACCGGTTGACGGGGTTCCCCGGGGCATAAAAGCCAGATTCTCTGAATCAGCGTTTGTGCCTGGTTACAAAATGAACTGTCAGGCCTCCTGAGTGGTGCAGTGTTCTAAGGCAATGCATCGCAGTGCTAGCTGTGCCACTAGACATTCTGGGTTCGAGTCCAAGCTCTGTAGCAGCCAGCCGCAACCAGGAGACCTATGGGGCGGTGCACAATTGGCCCAGTGTCATCCGGGTTAGGGGAAGGTTTGGCCGGCAGGGATGTCCTTGGCGCACCAGCGACTCCTGTGGCGTGCCGGGCTCACTGCACACTGACACGGTCGCCAGGTGTACGGTGTTTCCTCTGACACATTGGTATGGCTGGCTTCCAGGTTAAGAGGGCATTGTGTCGAGAAGCAGTGCGGCTTAGTTGGGTTGTGTTTCGGAGGATGCACGGCTCTCGACCTTTGCCTCTCCTGAATCCGTACGGGAGTTGCAACGATGATACAAGACTGTAACTACCAAAACCATGAAATTGGGGAGAAAAAGGGGTAAAAAAAAAGAAATGGCCACCAGAGATCTCTGAGAAGATGTAGTTCATTGTAGGAGAAGCCCCATTCCATTTTCCCCAACAACATTTATCAACATCCTCCTTTCTTTTTCAATGTCACACCCACCCATCTAAATAAGATACAGTGAGAACAATATCAAACCGATATCAACATGTCCTTCCCCTGAATGGCCCCTTTTCTCCATCACCTGGAGCCTTGGGCCATCCATCTACCACTGAACAAGGACCACAGGATGGCTCCAATGGGCCATCCATATACCACTGAACAAGGACTACAGGATGGCTCCAATGGGCCATCCATCTACCACTGAACAAGGACCACAGGATGGCTCCAATGGGCCATCCATCTACCACTGAACAAGGACCACAGGATGGCTCCAATGGGCCAATCCATCTACCACTGAACAAGGACCACAGGATGGCTCCAATGGGCCAATCCATCTACCACTGAACAAGGACCACAGGATGGCTCCAATGGACCATCCATCTACCACTGAACAAGGACCACAGGATGGCTCCAATGGGCCATCCATATACCACTGAACAAGGACCACAGGATGGCTCCAATGGGCCAATCCATCTACCACTGAACAAGGACCACAGGATGGCTCCAATGGGCCATCCATCTACCACTGAACAAGGACCACAGGATGGCTCCAATGGGCCATCCATCTACTACTGAACAAGGACCACAGGATGGCTCCAATGGGCCATCCATCTACCACTGAACAAGGACCACAGGATGGCTCCAATGGGCCAATCCATCTACCTGTCATGTTTGTCATTTATTATCATGTCTTGTCCCTGTGCTCCCCATTCTATTCGTTTCCCTCTGCTGGTCTTATTTGGTTCTATCCCTCTCTCTCCCCCTCCCTCTCTCACTCTCTCGCTCTCTCTTCTCTCTATCGTTCCGTTCCTGCTCCCAGCTGTTCCTATTCCCCTAATCATCATTTAGTCTTCCCACACCTGTTCCCGATCCTTTCCCCTGATTAGAGTCCCTATTTATTCCTTTGTGTTCCGTTCCTGTCCCGTCGGTTCCTTGTTTTGTATTCACCATGCTGTGATTGTGTTTCGCCCTGTCCTGTCGTGTTTTTGCCTTCATCAGATGCTGCGTGTGAGCAGGTGTCTCTGTCTACTACGGCCTGCGCCTACCCGAAGCGACCTGCAGTCTGTGGCCGCTTCTCTTGTCATTCCCCTCTACAGACAAGAGGATTTCTGTTATTCCCTGTTTGGACTTGAATAAACTCTGTTTCTGTTAAGTCGCTTTTGGGTCCTCTATCACCTGCATGACAGAAGGAACCGACCAAGTAATGGACCCAGCGACTTCAGACGCTCGTTACACTGCCGTCGAGATCCAAGGAGCCATGCTCGGCAGACACGAGCAGGAATTGTCTGCTGCTCGCCATGCCGTGGAGAACCTGGCCGCTCAGGTTTCCGACCTCTCTGGACAGTTCCAGAGTCTACGTCTCGTGCCACCTGTTACTTCCTGGCCTGCCGAGCCTCCAGAACCTAGGGTTAATAACCCACCTTGCTACTCCGGGCAGCCCACTGAGTGCCGCTCCTTTCTCACGCAGTGTGAGATTGTGTTCTCTCTCCAACCCAACACATACTCTAGAGAGAGAGCTCGGGTTGCTTACGTCATTTCACTCCTTACTGGCCGGGCTCGAGAATGGGGCACAGCTATCTGGGAGGCAAGGGCTGATTGCTCTAACAAGTTCCAGAACTTTAAAGAGGAGATGATTCGGGTTTTTGACCGTTCAGTTTTTGGTAGGGAGGCTTCTAGGGCCCTGGCTTCCTTATGCCAAGGTGAACGGTCCATAACGGATTATTCTATTGAGTTTCGCACTCTTGCTGCCTCTAGTGAGTGGAACGAGCCGGCGCTGCTCGCTCGTTTTCTGGAGGGACTCCACGCAGTGGTTAAGGATGAGATTCTCTCCCGGGAGGTTCCTTCAGATGTGGACTCTTTGATTGCTCTCGCCATCCGCATAGAACGACGGGTAGATCTTCGTCACCGGGCTCGTGGAAGAGAGCTCGCATCAACGGTGTTTCCCTGCTCCGCATCGCAACCATCTCCCTCCTCTGGCTTTGAGACTGAGCCCATGCAGCTGGGAGGGATTCGCATCTCGACTAAGGAGAGGGAACGGAGGATCACCAACCGCCTGTGCCTCTATTGCGGAGTTGCTGGACATTTTGTTAATTCATGTCCAGTAAGAGGCCAGAGCCCATCAGTAAGCGGAGGGCTACTGGTGAGCGCTACTACTCTGGTCTCTTCATCTAGATCTTGTACTACTATGTCGGTCCATCTACGCTGGACCGGTTCGGGTGCTACATGCAGTGCCTTGATTGACTCTGGGGCTGAGGGTTGTTTCATGGACGAAGCATGGGTTCGGAAACATAACATTCCTTTCAGACCGTTAGACAAGCCTACGCCCATGTTTGCCTTAGATGGTAGTCATCTTCCCAGTATCAGATTTGAGACACTACCTTTAACCCTCACAGTATCTGGTAACCACAGTGAGACTATTTCTTTTTTGATTTTCCGTTCACCGTTTACACCTGTTGTTTTGGGTCATCCCTGGCTAGTATGTCATAATCCTTCTATTAATTGGTCTAGTAATTCTATCCTATCCTGGAACGTTTCTTGTCATGTGAAGTGTTTAATGTCTGCCATCCCTCCCGTTTCTTCTGTCCCTACTTCCCAGGAGGAACCTGGCGATTTGACAGGAGTGCCGGAGGAATATCATGATCTGCGCACGGTCTTCAGTCGGTCCCGAGCCAACTCCCTTCCTCCTCACCGGTCGTATGATTGTAGTATTGATCTCCTTCCGGGGACCACTCCTCCTCGAGGTAGACTATACTCTCTGTCGGCTCCCGAACGTAAGGCTCTCGAGGATTATTTGTCTGTGTCTCTTGACGCCGGTACCATAGTGCCTTCTTCTTCTCCGGCCGGGGCGGGGTTCTTTTTGTTAAGAAGAAGGACGGTACTCTGCGCCCCTGCGTGGATTATCGAGGGCTGAATGACATAACGGTTAAGAATCGTTATCCGCTTCCCCTTATGTCATCAGCCTTCGAGATTCTGCAGGGAGCCAGGTGCTTTACTAAGTTGGACCTTCGTAACGCTTACCATCTCGTGCGCATCAGAGAGGGGGACGAGTGGAAAACGGCGTTTAACACTCCGTTAGGGCATTTTGAGTACCGGGTTCTGCCGTTCGGTCTCGCCAATGCGCCAGCTGTTTTTCAGGCATTAGTTAATGATGTTCTGAGAGACATGCTGAACATTTTTGTTTTTGTCTATCTTGACGATATCCTGATTTTTTCTCCGTCACTCGAGATTCATGTTCAGCACGTTCGACGTGTTCTACAGCGCCTTTTAGAGAATTGTCTCTACGTAAAGGCTGAGAAGTGCTCTTTTCATGTCTCCTCCGTTACTTTTCTCGGTTCCGTTATTTCCGCTGAAGGCATTCAGATGGATTCCGCTAAGGTCCAAGCTGTCAGTGATTGGCCCGTTCCAAGGTCACGTGTCGAGTTGCAGCGCTTTTTAGGTTTCGCTAATTTCTATCGGCGTTTCATTCGTAATTTCGGTCAAGTTGCTGCCCCTCTCACAGCTCTTACTTCTGTCAAGACGTGTTTTAAGTGGTCCGGTTCCGCCCAGGGAGCTTTTGATCTTCTAAAAGAACGTTTTACGTCCGCTCCTATCCTCGTTACTCCTGACGTCACTAGACAATTCATTGTCGAGGTTGACGCTTCAGAGGTAGGCGTGGGAGCCATTCTATCCCAGCGCTTCCAGTCTGACGATAAGGTTCATCCTTGCGCTTATTTTTCTCATCGCCTGTCGCCATCTGAGCGCAACTATGATGTGGGTAACCGTGAACTGCTCGCCATCCGCTTAGCCCTAGGCGAATGGCGACAGTGGTTGGAGGGGGCGACCGTTCCTTTTGTCGTTTGGACAGACCATAAGAACCTTGAGTACATCCGTTCTGCCAAACGACTTAATGCCCGTCAAGCTCGTTGGGCGTTGTTTTTCGCTCGTTTCGAGTTTGTGATTTCTTACCGTCCGGGTAGCAAGAACACCAAGCCTGATGCCTTATCCCGTCTGTTTAGTTCTTCTGTGGCTTCTACTGATCTCGAGGGGATTCTTCCTTATGGGCGTGTTGTCGGGTTGACAGTCTGGGGAATTGAAAGACAGGTTAAGCAAGCACTCACGCACACTGCGTCGCCGCGCGCTTGTCCTAGTAACCTCCTTTTCGTTCCTGTTTCCACTCGTCTGGCTGTTCTTCAGTGGGCTCACTCTGCCAAGTTAGCTGGTCATCCCGGTGTTCGAGGCACTCTTGCGTCTATTCGCCAGCGCTTTTGGTGGCCGACTCAGGAGCGTGACACGCGCCGTTTCGTGGCTGCGTGTTCAGACTGCGCGCAGAAGAAGTCTGGTAATTTTTTTCTGCTTCTGCTCCTGGTCTTGCTGGGTCTCAGTCTGTTCCCTGCCATCGCATCTCTCCTGTTCTTGTTCCTGCCCTTGCTGTGTCTCAGTCTGTCCCTAGTTCTCATTTTTTTTTAGAGTAGTACCCTAGTTTCCCTTTTTATCGTTTTTCGTTACGGTCCTGAGGAGAGGAGTTGGGTTCTTTCTCGGGACGTGCTGGACCGTTTGATCTATGATTTCCTCCGTTGCCGCCAGTGTTCCTCCTCGAGAGCGCCAGGAGGCGCTCGGTGAGTGGGGGGTACTGTCATGTTTGTCATTTATTATCATGTCTTGTCCCTGTGCTCCCCATTCTATTCGTTTCCCTCTGCTGGTCTTATTTGGTTCTATCCTCTCTCTCCCCCTCCCTCTCTCACTCTCTCGCTCTCTCTTCTCTCTATCGTTCCGTTCCTGCTCCCAGCTGTTCCTATTCCCCTAATCATCATTTAGTCTTCCCACACCTGTTCCCGATCCTTTCCCCTGATTAGAGTCCCTATTTATTCCTTTGTGTTCCGTTCCTGTCCCGTCGGTTCCTTGTTTTGTATTCACCATGCTGTGATTGTGTTTCGCCCTGTCCTGTCGTGTTTTTTGCCTTCATCAGATGCTGCGTGTGAGCAGGTGTCTCTGTCTACTACGGCCTGCGCCTACCCGAAGCGACCTGCAGTCTGTGGCCGCTTCTCTTGTCATTCCCCTCTACAGACAAGAGGATTTCTGTTATTCCCTGTTTGGACTTGAATAAACTCTGTTTCTGTTAAGTCGCTTTTGGGTCCTCTATCACCTGCATGACACTACCACTGAACAAGGACCACAGGATGGCTCCAATGGGCCATCCATCTACCACTGAACAAGGACCACAGGATGGCTCCAATGGGCCATCCATCTACCACTGAACAAGGACCACAGGATGGCTCCAATGGGCCAATCGAGCTAAACATCAAAACATAATAAAATGTCTGTCTGTCTGTTTGAGGTTTTACTATGTTACATTGTGAGTATTATAATGAGGGGGAATGGGAGAGGGGTTGGCTAGGACTGTGAGCGGCTGAAAACGCAATTCCAGAAGAACACAGGCTGGTAGTAATCTGCTGCACAGGAGGACAAAAGAGAGTCTATTTTGACAATAATTTACTATTTTACTATTTCAATGGGCAATGCAGGCTCAACAATGCTGCCAGCTACACAGAGAGAGATGGAGAGAGCAAGAGAGAGAGATGGAGAGAGCGAGAGAGATGGAGAGAGACAGATAGAGGGGGGGGGGTCTTCCTAAAGGACCAGATTGCAGCGCTCTCGGGTATGAGACGCCAGAGTGTTTAAAACTGAATTACATCTAATTTATCCCTTGCCAGAAAATAAGTGAAGAGGAACTGCTGATAACTGCTGGGAGACAGAGAGAAGGAGGGAGAGAGAGAAAGAGAGAGCGAAACAAGGGAGGAGGAAGAGAAAGAGAGAGCGAAACGGGGAGGGAGAGAACAACATCAAGTAAGGCGTATTTAAAACATAAGCTATTCTGGAAGTTTTGTGGGTATTTAGATCCAATAAATGGGAAGCGGCTATTGATTTAAGCTCCAAACAGCAAGCGGAGATTCACTTCCTTATTTCACAGATTACACACAACACAATGAGAAGTCCACTGGGAATAGATGGTTGTGGAAGTCTTCCCCTTTCTTCTACACAAAGGAGAAATACGCGCCAAACTTTGAGTCATGATCTCATATGATACTACTGCTGTGCTGATAGTGCTTCCTACATCAACATCCTGTGATTTATAACCTACACAGAATGATAACTAAATATACTTTCTCTGCTCAGACCCATGAGGTTATTAAATGAGGATTTAATGGTACATTGACTCTTAGGCTGCGTTTAGAGAGGCAGTCCAATTCTGATATTTTTTTACACTAATTGGACCAATCACATCAGATCTTTTCACATCAGATCTTCTTCAGAGCTGATCTGATTGGTCAAGAGACACATTAGAGCGGGGGGGGGGGGGGGGGATATCTCAATTCGTCTGCCTGTCTAAACGCAGCCATTGTCACCTAGCAGAAGTTGCTGCAAATAGAGTGAACCGTTGATGTCGTCTTCAACTGGAGGGGAGTACGCAGGTGGAAACCAGAGGGTCAACAACATTTTAACGTTTTCATTCCATGAAAAATGTTCTAACTACTTACCGCTGGAGATCTTTCTCTGCCACCTCTGAGACTGAGTTCACTGATCTTAGACAAAGGTGCTGGACCAGTGAGGCTGCAGATCAACATCGCTTAAAAGCTCCCTAAAAAAATGTTTCAATATTGTTTACAGGTCCACTATCATTCACTGGCTGTGAGTTTCAGTTCGGTCATAATCCGCTTTCCGTGGCCCACATCAGAACACTGGACTGCCCTTACAAAGCAAAGCCCTGCACTCATTCTTTATCAATTCATTTCCCATTGGGCCAACAACATTTCCTTAATTTTTCTTTCTGGATCCCAAGTCACCTATCAACAGGGACAACGGTTAATGACAAGAAAAAGTAGAACTATTGGGCTTGTGATGAATTTCCTGCTTTGTCAGAGCTCCTTTCTGGCAGTGTAGCCGGTGTGTCTGCAGTGCAGAGGCAGCCCCTGAAAATCTGAATGTCATAGTTTATAGCTGGGCGGCCTGGTGCTTGGCTGGAGGTGTCAGCCTTGGTTACACGCCCGGCACGCAGATGCTCATCGCCCAGGGAGCCTGGGATTGAGCTTTAGGGATGGATAGAGCCCAAAGCGACAACACTGTACCAGAGTATATCCTAAACCCATTTACACATGATCTACTGAAGTTTCCTGCCAACCAATGATAGCCACACAGTTTATACCGTCCTATTGGATACAGTAAGTCATATAGTATTATTGAAACATGAAATACAGTGGGGAGAATAAATAAAGAACAAACATATATTTCATTAGTTTACTCCTATCAGGCGATGGGTGGTAGGACTAGGGGAAAATAGTAAAGAAAGAAAATATATTTAAAAAATATATATTTCAAATATATATATATATATATATATATATATATATATATATATATATATATATATATACAGTTGAAGTCAGAAGTTTACATACACATTAGCTGAAGTGAGGACCAAGATGCAGCGTGGTATGTGCTCATCATTATTTTAATAAACTGAACACTAAATACAACAAGGAAGAAAAGCAACAATTGAAACAGCTCCGTCAGGTGCAAAACACAAACTCAACAGAAAATAAACACCCACAACCCAACAGTGAAACCCAGGATACCTAAGTATGATTCTCAATCAGGGACAACAATTGACAGCTGCCTCTGATTGAGAACCATACTTGGCCAAACTCAAAAACCAACATAGAAAAACAAACATAGACTGCCCACCCAACTCACGCCCTGACCATACTAAAACAAATATATAATAACAGAACAAAGGTCAGAACGTGACACTGACATTTAATCCTAGTAAACATTCCCTGTCTTTGGTCAGCTAGGATCACCACTTTATTTTTAGAATGTGAAATGTCAGAATAAAAGTAGAGAGAATGATTTATTTCAGCTTTTATTTCTTTCATCACATTCCCAGTGGGTCAGAAGTTTACATACACTCAGTTAGTATTTGGTAGCATTGCCTTTAAATTGTTCAACTTGGGTCAAACGTTTTGGGTAGCTTTCCACAAGCTTCCCACAATAGGTTGGGTGAATTTTGGTGTAACTGAGTCAGGTTTGTAGGCCTCCTTGCTCGAACACGCTTTTTCAGTTCTGCCCACACATTTTCTATGGGATTGACGTCAGGGCTTTGTGATGGCCACTCCAATGCCTTGACTTTGTTGTCCTAAAGCGATTTTGCCACAACTTTGGAAGTATGCTTGGGGTCATTGTCCATTTGGAAGACTATTTGCGACCAAACTTTAACTTCCTGTCTGATGTCTTGCTTCAATATATCCACATGATGTTCCTACCTCATGATGCCATCTATTTTGTGAAGTGCACCAGTCCCTCCTGCAGCAAAGCACCCCCACAAGATGATGTTGCCACCCCCGTGCTTCACGGTTGGGATGGTGTTCTTCCCTCTTTTTCCTCCAAACATAACGATGGTCATTATGTCCAAACAGTTAAATTTTTGTTTCATCATACCAGAAGGCATTTCTCCAAAAAGTACGATCTTTGTCCCCATGTGCAGTTGCAGACCGTAGTCTGGCATTTTTATGGCAGTTTGGGAGAAGTTGCTTCTTCCTTGCTGAGCGGCCTTTCAGGTTATGTCGATATAGGGCTCGTTTTATTGTGGATATAGATACTTTTGTACCTATTTCCTCCACCATCTTCACAAGGTCCTTTGCTGTTGTTCTGGGATTTGTTCTGGGATTGATTTGCACTTTTTGCAAAGTATGTTATTCTCTAGGAGACAGAACGCGTCTCCTTCCTGAGCGGTATGACAGCTGCGTGGTCCCATGGTGTTTATACTGGCGTACTTTTGTTTGTACAGATGAACGGGGTACCTTCAGGTATTTGGAAATTGCTCTCAAGGATGAACCAGACTTGTGGAGGTCTACAATTGTTTTCTGAGGTCTTGGCTGATTTATTTGGATTTTCCCATGATGTCAAGCATAGATGCACTGAGTTTGAAATACATCCACAGGTACACCTCCAATTGACTCAAATGATGTCAATTGGCCTATCAGAAGCTTCTAAAGCCATGACGTCAGTTTCTGGAATTTTCCAAGCTGTTTAGAGGCACAGTCAATGTAGTGTATGTAAACTTCTGACCCACTGGAATTGTGATACAGTGAATTATAAGTTAAATAATCTGTCTGTAAACAATTGTTGGAAACATTACTTGTGTCATGCACAAAGTAGATGTCCTAACCGACTTGACAAAACTATAGTTTGTTAACAAAAGTGTGGTTGAAAAACAAGTTTTAATGACTCCAACCTAAGTGTTTGTAAACTTCTGACTTCAACTGTATATATTTATTTAAAAAGTATATATATATGGGGGATTGGAAATGATGCAGACAATTCCATTGATAGAAGTCACAATCAATCTGCAATATGAAAGCTGAAGCCTTAAAGGGCCATCCGGAGAATCAACAACTGTGTGAGACTGACTTTCCTTTGCATTGTTTGTCCATGTGAATGGAGCCTGCTGTTGTTTATCGTGTGTGTGCGTGGTTATATGATACATGATTGCGTATGCATGAGTTTGTGTGTACTCTTCTTAGTATTACTGTGTGTGTCCACTAAAGTAAATCCTTGAATGTGTTTCATGCCCTCTAAGGTGGTTGGCAGTCAAATGCGTCATGGTCCCTATACACCGCCACAACTCCAACTGGATTACACACACCTTGCACTATGGGTCAGGCGCTTGGATTAAACACATTGTTGGGCAGGTGTTTAGGGCCCAATTTGGCAACCTCACTGTAAATGCCTGGTATCAAATCTCTCCATCTATCGGCCCCACATCAAACACAAAGTCGCTGTACATGTTATATGTAAAATAGGACTAGCTTTACCGCTAGTGTCCCGCCTGCTGGCTAGTGCACCGCCTGCTGGATAGTGCACCGCCTGCTGGCTAGTGCACCGCCTGCTGGCTAGTGAACCGCCTGCTGGCTAGTGCACCGCCTGCTGTTATAGGTAGGAAGGTATTTGAGGAAGAGAGCCGAGCCTTTGTGTTGAAACTCTCTCAGAGCTTGAGGAACATGCAGTCTGGGCGCTGGGGAGGATTAAGCTCGGAGGTGATTTATTTTACACTTTCTGATACAGTATTCATTTTGAGCGAGTGAGAAAAAAGGAAGAAAGAGAGAATAACAGAGAGAGAGAAAAATAAATGGCTCAAGGAAATGCCCTTAGTATTTCTGCAGTGTATTGGCTACTCACCTCTGGCTAAAGCATATGAATTGGAAGGTTCAATGCTGTCTGCGTTAACCCTTGATATACCGCTTCGTATCGAGACACATGGATTCATAAGAAGATTTTGATAGACAGGTTAAAGTGTTAACTATTTCATTTGTGAATGTTGCCTTTCCATTAGCTGGTCTTTTTTTTCACACTTCAATCACAACAGAGGCCATAGTTTTCAATCAAAGAGATGCAATGCAATTGGTCTCCTATTCACAAACATGTGCACACTCAAGCAGAAACACACACTTCCAACCCCCTAGCCTCTGGAAGTACAGTAGATGGGTAGGAGGAGTTGACAGCCGTGGTGTAAGTACTCATAAAGCTTTTTCACACTTAATGACCCAGGGTGAATGCATCACTTTATTTTAATTAAGTCGCAGGAGGAACCCCTTCAGAGAGAGAGAGAGAGAGAGAAAGAGAGAGAGACAGAGAGAGAGAGAGAGAGAGAGAGAGAGAGAGAGAGAGAGAGAGAGAGAGAGAGAGAGAGAGAGAGAGAGAGAGAGAGAGAGAGAGAGAGAGAGAGGGAGAGAGAGAGATTGAAACACGTACAAAAGGATACGCTAACATCATGCGAGATCCTTTGTTTGAGAAAGGCATGGTGGCCTTGTGTCTTTTAACATGTACATTTGGAAAGTATTCAGACCCCTTGACTTTTTCCACATTTTGTTACATAATAGCCTTAGTCTAAAATTGTTGTTTTTTTATCCTCAATATACACACAATGCCTCATAATGACAAAAGTGCCACAATGACAAATCCCCATACTGACATTTTTTCAAAACAGAAATACCTTATTTACATAAGTATTCAGACCCTTTGCTATGAGACTCGAAATTGAGCTCAGGTGCATCCTGTTTCAATTGATCATCCTTGAGATGTTTCTACAACTTGATTAGAGTCAACCTGTGGTAAATTATATTTATTAGACATAATTTGGAAAGGCACACACCTGTCTATACAAGGTCTCACAATTGACAGTGCATGTCAGAGCAAAAACCAATCTATGAGGTCAAAGGAATTGACTGTAGAGCTCCGATACAGGATTGTGTCAAGGCTCAGCTCTGGGGAAGGATACCAAAAAATGTCTGCAGCATTGAAGGTCCCCAAGAACAGTGGCCTCCGTCATTCTTAAATGGAAGAAGTTTGGAACCACCAAGATTTTTCATAGAGCTAGCCGCCTGGCCAAACTGAGAAACTGGGGAAGAAGGGCCTTGTTCAGGGAGGTGACCAAGACCATGAGAAACATGATTCTCTGGTCTGATGAAACCAATATTGAACTCTTTGGCTTGAATGCCAAGCCACACATCTGGAGGAAACCTGGCACCATCCCTACGGTGAAGCATGGTGGTGGCAGCATCATGGTGTGGGGATGTTTTTCAAAGGCAGGGACTGGGAGACTAGTCAGGATCAAGGCAAAGATGAATGGAGGAAAGTGCAGAGAGATCCTTGATGAATACCTGCTCCAGAAAGCTCCGAACCTAAGACTGGGGGCGACAGTTAATCTTCCAACAGGATAATAACCCTAAGCACACAGCCAAGACAACACATGGATGTCCTTTCGTGGCCCAGCCAGAGCCCGGACTTGAACCCGATCAAAAATCTCTTGAGAGACCTGAAAATAGCTGTGCAGAGATGCTCCCCATTCAACCGGACAAAGCTTGAGAGGATCTGCAGAGAAGGATGGGAGAACCTCCCCAAATAGAGGTGTGCCAAGCTTGTAGCGTCATACCCAAGAAGACTGGAGGCTGGAATCGCTGCCAAAGGCGCTTCTACAAAGTACTGAGTAAAGGGTCTGAATACTTATGTAAATGTGATCTTTCAGTTTTTGTGTTTTAATTTACTCAACTTTCCAAAAAACTATTTTTGCTTTGTCACTATGAGGTATTGTGTGTAGATTGATGAGGGGGAAAAAAACGATTTAATCCATTTTAAAGTAAGGCTGTAACGTAACAAAATGTGGAAAAAGTCAATGGGTCTGAATACCGAATACGGACCTGAATACAGGTAACTGCCAAAATAAATGAAACACCAACATAAAGTGTCAAATAGGGCATTGGGCCACCACGAGCCAGAACAGCTAGACATAGATTCTACAAGTGTCTGGATGCAACACCATTCTTCCATGAGAAATTACATCATTTGGTGTTTTGTTGGTGGTGGAAAAAACGCTGCCTCAGGTGCCACTCCAGAATCTCCCATTGGGTTGAGATCTGGTAACCGACACACACACACACACACACACACACACACACACACACACACACACACACACACACACACACACACACACACACACACACACACACACACACACACACACACACACACACACACACACACACACACACACACACACACTCACTTTAAACCCCCTATGCTCCTTTGAGACCCCTCTTTCAGAGATCTCTGGAAGACAAAAACTATGGAAGACGAAACAATGATAATGTGTTAATACGTACAGAGAACATACATTCTGCCATTGCAGAGAATGCATTCAATTTTCCGAGGTGTGAATGCATTCAATTTTCCGAGGTGTGAATGAGTTCCATTTTCAGAGGTGTGCATGCGTTCCATTTTCCGAGGTGTGATAGCATTCCATTTTCCGAGGTGTGCATGCGTTCCATTTTCAGAGGTGTGAATGCGTTCCATTTTCAGAGGTGTGCATGCGTTCCATTTTCAGAGGTGTGAATGCGTTCCATTTTCAGAGGTGTGCATGCGTTCCATTTTCCGAGATGTGCATACGTTCCATTTTCCGAGGTGTGAATGCATTCCATTTTCCGAGGTCTGCATGAGTTCCATTTTCCGAGGTGTGCATGCGTTCCATTTTCCGAGGTGTGAATGCATTCCATTTTCAGAGGTGTGCAGGCGTTCCATTTTCCGAGGTGTGAATGCGTTCCATTTTCAGTGGTGTGCATGCGTTCCATTTTCCGAGGTGTGCATGCGTTCCATTTTACGAGGTGTGAATGAATTCCATTTTCAGAGGTGTGCATGCGTTCCATTTTCCGAGGTGTGCATGCGTTCCATTTTCCGAGGTGTGCATGCGTTCCATTTTCCAAGGTGTGAATGAATTCCATTTTCCGAGGTGTGAATGCGTTCCATTTTCCGAGGTGTGCATGCGTTCCATTTTCAGAGGTGTGCATGCGTTCCATTTTCCGAGGTGTGTGTGCATTTCATTTTCCGAGGTGTGCATGTGTTCCATTTTCCGAGCTGTGCATGTGTTCCATTTTCCGAGGTGTGAATGCATGCCATTTTCAGAGGTGTGCATGCGTTCCATTTTCCGAGGTGTGAATGCATTCCATTTTCAGAGTTGTGCATGCGTTCCATTTCCGAGGTGTGCTTGCGTTCCATTTTCCGAGGTGTGCATGCGTTCCATTTTCCGAGGTGTGAATGCATTCCATTTTCAGAGGTGTGCATGCGTTCCATTTTCCGAGGTGTGATAGCATTCCATTTTCAGAGGTGTGCATGCGTTCCATTTTCCGAGGTGTGAATGCGTTACATTTTCAGAGGTGTGCATGCGTTCCATTTTCAGAGGTGTGCATGCGTTCCATTTTCCGAGGTGGGAATGCGTTTTATTTTCAGAGGTGTGCATGCGTTCCATTTTCCGAGGTGTGCATGCGTTCCATTTTCCGAGATGTGAATGCATTCCATTTTCAGAGGTGTGCATGCGTTCCATTTTCCGAGGTGTGTGTGATAGCATTCCATTTTCAGAGGTGTGCATGCGTTCCATTTTCCGAGGTGTGATAGCATTCCATTTTCAGAGTTGTGCATGCGTTCCATTTCCGAGGTGTGCTTGCGTTCCATTTTCCGAGGTGTGCATGCGTTCCATTTTCCGAGGTGTGCATGCGTTCCATTTTCCGAGGTGTGAATGCATTCCATTTTCAGAGGTGTGCATGCGTTCCATTTTCCGAGGTGTGATAGCATTCCATTTTCAGAGGTGTGCATGCGTTCCATTTTCCGAGGTGTGAATGCGTTACATTTTCAGAGGTGTGCATGCGTTCCATTTTCAGAGGTGTGCATGCGTTCCATTTTCCGAGGTGGGAATGCGTTCCATTTTCCGAGGTGTGAATGCGTTACATTTTCAGAGGTGTGCATGCGTTCCATTTTCAGAGGTGTGCATGCGTTCCATTTTCCGAGGTGGGATGTTTTATTTTGAATGCATGCGTTCCATTTTCAGAGGTGTGCATGCGTTCCATTTTCAGAGGTGTGCATAGTTCCATTTTCCATTTTCAGAGGTGTGCATGCGTTCCATTTTCCGAGGTGTGAATGCATTCCATTTTCCGAGGTGTGCATGCGTTCCATTTTCCGAGGTGGGAATGCGTTTTATTTTCAGAGGTGTGCATGCGTTCCATTTTCCGAGGTGTGCATGCGTTCCATTTTCCGAGATGTGAATGCATTCCATTTTCAGAGGTGTGCATGCGTTCCATAGCATTCCGTGCATGCGTTCCATTTTCCGAGGTGTGAATGCATTCCATTTTCAGAGGTGTGCATGCGTTCCATTTCCGAGGTGTGCTTGCGTTCCATTTTCCGAGGTGTGCATGCGTTCCATTTTCCGAGGTGTGAATGCATTCCATTTTCCGAGGTGTGAATGCATTCCATTTTCCGAGATGTGAATGCATTCCATTTTCAGAGGTGTGCATGCGTTCCATTTTCCGAGGTGTGATAGCATTCCATTTTCAGAGGTGTGCATGCGTTCCATTTTCCGAGGTGTGAATGCATTCCATTTTCCGAGGTGTGCATGCGTTCCATTTTCCGAGGTGTGCATGCGTTCCATTTTCCGAGGTGTGAATGCATTCCATTTTCCGAGGTGTGCATGCGTTCCATTTTCCGACGTGTGAATGCATTCCATTTTCCGAGATGTGAATGTATTCCATTTTCCGAGATGTGCATGCGTTCCATTTTCCGAGGTGTGATAGCATTCCATTTTCAGAGGTGTGCATGCGTTCCATTTTCCGAGGTGTGAATGCATTCCATTTTCGAGGTGTGCATGCGTTCCATTTTCCGAGGTGTGCATGCGTTCCATTTTCCGAGGTGTGAATGCATTCCATTTTCAGAGGTGTGCATGCATTCCATTTTCCGAGGTGTGCATGCATTCCATTTTCCGAGGTGTGATAGCATTCCATTTTCCGAGCTGTGCATGCGTTCCATTTTCCGAGGTGTGAATGCATTCCATTTTCCGAGGTGTGCATGCGTTCCATTTTCCGAGGTGTGATAGCATTCCATTTTCAGAGGTGTGATAGCATTCCATTTTCCGAGGTGTGCATGCGTTCCATTTTCCGAGGTGTGATAGCATTCCATTTTCAGAGGTGTGCATGCGTTCCATTTTCCGAGGTGTGATAGCATTCCATTTTCAGAGGTGTGCATGCGTTCCATTTTCCGAGGTGTGAATGCATTCCATTTTCCGAGGTGTGCATGCGTTCCATTTTCCGAGGTGTGCATGCGTTCCATTTTCCGAGGTGTGAATGCATTCCATTTTCAGAGGTGTGCATGCATTCCATTTTCCGAGGTGTGCATGCATTCCATTTTCCGAGGTGCGATAGCATTCCATTTTCCGAGCTGTGTATGCGTTCCATTTTCCGAGGTGTGAATGCATTCCATTTTCCGAGGTGTGATAGGTGTGCATGCGTTCCATTTTCCGCAGGTGTGATAGCATTCCATTTTCAGAGGTGTGAAAACCATTCCATTTTCCAAGGTGTGACCAGGTGCGTTCCATCTCTGCATGTTGGCAGACATATCAGTGTGGATGATCAACCTGCTGAATTCCAGCTGCTTTTCCAGGGAAGGACTGCCCGTGTGAATGCATTCCATTTTCCAAGAGGTGTGCATGCATTCCATTTTCAGAGGTGTGCATGCACTTGTCATTCCATTTTCCGGGGTGTGATAGCATTCCATTTTCAGAGGTGTGCATGCATCCGTTCCATTTTCCGAGGTGTGAATGCGTTCCATTTTCAGAGGTGTGCATGCGTTCCATTTTCAGAGGTGTGCATGCGTTCCATTTTCCGAGGTGGGAATGCGTTTTATTTTCAGAGGTGTGCATGCGTTCCATTTTCCGAGGTGTGCATGCGTTCCATTTTCCGAGATGTGAATGCATTCCATTTTCAGAGGTGTGCATGCGTTCCATTTTCCGAGGTGTGATAGCATTCCATTTTCAGAGGTGTGCATGCGTTCCATTTTCCGAGGTGTGAATGCATTCCATTTTCCGAGGTGTGCATGCATGCATTCCATTTTCGAGGTGTGCATGCGTTCCATTTTCCGAGGTGTGAATGCATTCCATTTTCCGAGGTGTGCATGCATTCCATTTTCCGAGGTGTGAATGCATTCCATTTTCCGAGGTGTGAATGTATTCCATTTTCCGAGATGTGCATGCGTTCCATTTTCCGAGGTGTGATAGCATTTCATTTTCCGAGGTGTGATAGCATTCCATTTCCGAGGTGTGCATGCGTTCCATTTTCCGAGGTGTGATAGCATTCCATTTTCAGAGGTGTGCATGCGTTCCATTTTCCGAGGTGTGATAGCATTCCATTTTCAGAGGTGTGCATGCGTTCCATTTTCCGAGGTGTGAATGCATTCCATTTTCCGAGGTGTGCATGCGTTCCATTTTCCGAGGTGTGCATGCGTTCCATTTTCCGAGGTGTGAATGCATTCCATTTTCAGAGATGTGCATGCATTCCATTTTCCGAGGTGTGCATGCATTCCATTTTCCGAGGTGTGATAGCATTCCATTTTCCGAGCTGTGCATGCGTTCCATTTTCCGAGGTGTGAATGCATTCCATTTTCCGAGGTGTGCATGCGTTCCATTTTCCGAGGTGTGATAGCATTCCATTTTCAGAGGTGTGAATGCGTTCCATTTTCCAAGGTGTGCATGCGTTCCATTTTCCGAGGTGTGAATGCATTCCATTTTCCGAGGTGTGAATGCATTCCATTTTCCGAGGTGTGCATGCGTTCCATTTTCCGAGGTGTGATAGCATTCCATTTTCCGAGGTGTGATAGCATTCCATTTTCCGAGGTGTGCATGCGTTCCATTTTCCGAGGTGTGAATGCATTCCATTTTCAGAGGTGTGCATGCGTTCCATTTTCTGAGGTGTGCATGCGTTCCATTTTACGAGGTGTGAATGAATTCCCTTTTTCATAGGTGTGAATGCATTCCATTTTCCGAGGTGTGAATGCGTTCCATTTTCCGAGGTGTGCATGCGTTCCATTTTCCGAGGTGTGAATGCATTTCATTTTCAGAGGTGTGCATGCGTTCCATTTTCCGAGATGTGCATGCGTTCCATTTTCCGAGGTGTGCATGCATTCCATTTTCCGAGGTGTGTTCTCCTCGCTCAGGAAATATCAAGGAGAATAAATGTTTTCATTAGCTAAAAATGGAACTTTGGTTCCGAGAGATTTCAAATGGATTTTTCTTTGCTTGAAACTCAAAGGAAAGTGCACTTTTTGACAAAGAGAAAAAAGCCAGAGCAGAAAACAACATCAATCCCGGTAGGCGGAGGGGTGAAGAAAAAAAACTTGACAAGTGCAGACAGGAAATTGAATCACTTGACAATTTGCCTCGCTGCTGGGCCTGGTTCAGGGGTGTCAGGATTATTCTGTAGGAGGCCTCGAATGAATGAGTCAATCACTCGACCTGCACCTCGGTTGATCTCTGCTAGTTTTACACATCACACGCTCACACAAAACTAACTCTCTCTTTCTCGCTCTCTGTACCTGTTCAATAATTCACATGGCTTTGAGATGAGTCTCCGGGTGAGGTCATGTGTTAGACAAGGAGTCAGAGGTTGACTTAAGTTTCTGTAGTCTGGTGCCAGCTCATTTGAAGATAATGGGTGTACGGGCTAATTAACAAATAACATGAGTTACAACTCTCTCCTCGTCTCTCCTCCTGTTTGCTCTGAGCTTTGATTAGTCTCTTATGTGACTCTACTGGAAACAACATCTCTAATTTAGAAGAAATATAACTCGTATCTCTAATTGTGTCATTTGAAATAACAACGTCTAAAATCTAATTGTATTCAATTAGAGTTAATATAACCTGTTAGACTGATAAGTAAAAAAGGGAGGAAACAATCATTAAAGCTTTTAACTGTGGACTTTTATGATTTCTTATTTCAACACCATTTTGAAGTTAAGAGAACGCGTAGGGTCAAACAAATATGTTTACCACCTTCAAAGAGCATAATTCAGCCTCAATGATGATTTGTTCACTATCCCTATAAAGATCATCAAGTTGGATAGTTTTTTGTGCCAAATATCTTATTTGATTTTCTGGGCGTGTTGTACAAATGTTTCACACCAAATGTTTTAATCATAATGAGATTAATGTCATCTGTAATTGGAACAATTTAAATAATACTTTTTTAAAAAGGGTAACTTTGCTCTATAATCCTGCCCCTGTGTTATAAACGAAGTCCCTCCACGTGAACACGGCAGACGTGGCATTACCCCGTTTAATGAGGTATTCCGTAGTAATGCATGAGGACAGGGTGTAGCGACTACAGTGACGTGCGAGGGGCGTCTCTGCGGGGTCTAAACTGAGCACGATACATGGAGACCATTCCGTTCCAATCACCCTCCCACCGCTACACACCCAGCAGGGATAATATACTTCCTCGCTTATCAAATGCCGTGATGGCACATTTAATGAAATACCTTTTCTATTTGGATTGGCCCGTTTTTGCCTCGCCATGCACTGCCTCGGCTAGAGGGTCTGAAAGGCGTCTCCGTGTTCCGGAGACTGATAAAGTCATTACACTGTTATAGTCATCATCGTAGTCCGTGGACGTGTGTTCCTCTGTTCACCATGCGGTATATTACATGCCAGGGTTCCCCAAAAGGCGGCCCGTGGACATTTTCTCCAAGTGATTTTACATTTTGGAAATCTGTTCCCAAGTATTCCCAGGAATACTAGAGAGACACGTGATCGCATACAAATGTAAGCAAGGTTTGAAATGATTCTGTTTTAGCCAAATATTGTTTCTGTTTGGGCTACTTGCGGTCAATTTGCAGTCTCAAAATATTTGAGATTATGTTCCGCCCCCCGGGCCATCCGCTCAAGAAGATAATAAGCCTGCGGCTGAATCTAGTTGATGATCCCGGTTATAACCCTTAAATATGTAGCATGATCAGAAATACTCACGAAGCAGTCATAACCATATCCTATTCAATTACTAGAGGGGTCATGTCATCAACCAGCAACGTTACAGAATGTATTCTAATTCCTAATTCTATGGTCATAACACTGAACATGGGTAAAGGGTGCATATGACTGCCTGTGTTCTTTTGTCCACAGTGAGATATGCAACATACGTGTTTGTGAAATAACATTCTCACATGCAACAAAATTAGAATAGTTGTGAAACGGCAATACAAATGAACATCGGATGAATAAACCCCACAACAGAGATTCATATGCTTGAGGAAGCATCTATAATCCTGTATACACATTCTCTGTCCCTCATCCCTTCTTTCCACTGTGGTTGCAGGCATCTATTTTTCCTGACTATGTAAACACGCCCCTGCTTGCTCATGATTGGTCAGCCCGGCCCTGGGAAGTTAGAGCTGGCCACACACATATGCTCTTGGTTGATACCCGTGCATCGAAGAACCTTGAACTTGAAATTGACGTGCTGTTTTCCAGGATGACGGGCTTTGTCCCCCTTAACTGTCTCCATAATATGTATTAAAGAAAAATGATCTGCCTTTATCTCTCGCGGCGTGTACGTTGGCATCATTTCATTTGTGATGCCTGGCTATGTACTTTTCTTCTCTCTCTCTCTCTTTTTTTCTTCTTCTTACTTTCTCTCCCGAGTGCATAGATTCCTCCGGGGTCAATGTCTTTTAAGAAAGAAAAAGGCAAGTCTTTAAAAGCCGGCCGCTAGCTTTGATTCTGAAACCGAATCTCTCTGCGTCTCAGCCACACCCATATCAACATGAGAGGGAGTACGAAGCCACACCCATATCAACATGAGAGGGAGTACGAAGCCACACCCATATCAACATGAGAGTTAGTACGAAGCCACACCCATATCAACATGAGAGTTAGTACGAAGCCACACCCATATCAACATGAGAGGGAGTACGAAGCCACACCCATATCAACATGAGAGGGAGTACGAAGCCACACCCATATCAACATGAGAGGGAGTACGAAGCCACACCCATATCTACATGAGAGGGAGTACGAAGCCACACCCATATCAACATGAGAGGGAGTACGAAGCCACACCCATATCAACATGAGAGGGAGTACGAAGCCACACCCATATCAACATGAGAGGGAGTACGAAGCCACACCCATGTCAACATGAGAGGGAGTACGAAGCCACACCCATATCAACATGAGAGGGAGTAGGAAGCCACCACTCGGCACAACCTCTTTGGTAAAGCATTAGTAATTAAAAGTAGCCACTGGTCACCATTCATTGGCTAAGTGGGCATTTCCTTCCTCTCATCAATGGTGCTTTGCTCAACCATAATAGCATTCGCCTATTCAGCAATTCGTCATCAATAGTCCCCTATTCTAATAAAGACTACATCACCCACAATTGTCAGACACTTCCTGGTTGGCTGATACACCTTCATACTGTATCTTGTAGTTGTAAGCTCCCCCTTTGTCAGGACTTTATTGAGAATGAGAGCCGGTTAAATATCTCCGCGCTCCGGCGGCAGATTAAGATCATTTAAATCCAAAGCATAGGCCCCGGCCTCGAGAACCTCGAAGAAAAATCAAGGGCAATTAACAGAACATAAAGAGCGTATCGCTTCCCATCTCGGTGGATCTTGTGTTACCACTGTAAGGGATAGGTTTTATCTACCCCTCCAGACCCTCAGAGGGTGTACCACACACACACACACACACACACACACACACACACACACACACACACACACACACACACACACACACACACACACACACACACACACACACACACACACACACACACACACACACACACACACACACACACACACACACACACACACACACACACACAGCGTGGAACAATTTGACTTAAGTCTCTACATCAGAACAGTGTTAGGCTTTGAGGTCCCCTGAGGTGGAATTTTTCCCCAGGAACATTCTTATTACCTACACCGTTCCAATTCTAGTTCAAAGGCAAGCTTGAGGGATGCATGTCCCGGAGTGAGCCACTGCCTGTAGAGACAGTTAGGAAGCCTGGTTGTTGGAACACTGGAACACACAGCTATCTGGATGGAATGAGTTCTCCCTGGAGCAAGGAATACTGTCAGCCTGTGTGTTAAGTTTGAAATGGCCAAGCTCAGATAACCTCTCCCTGAGGCCTGGCGGTTGAAAACACAAACCTCCTTTAGAAGGGCTTCTATCTGGAGCAATGCATACTGTATGTGGTGGCTTACCTTAGCAAACCTCTCACTAAGGCATTAGCTGCCACTCACACACGGAGCAGCAGAGCCTACCACTTCCTGGGAGGGTAAATGTGTCTGGATATCTTCGCATGATAAGACAACTGAAACGGTATTGGTATACTGGTTCAACATGATCAGACAACTGAAACGGTATTGGTATACTGGTTCAACATGATCAGACAACTGAAACGGTATTGGTATACTGGTTCAACATGATCAGACAACTGAAACGGTATTGGTATACTGGTTCAACATGATCAGACAACTGAAACGGTATTGTTCAACATGTATGAAACTGGTTCAACATGACTAGACAACTGAAACTGTATTGGTATACTGGTTCAACATGATCAGACAACTGAAACGGTATTGGTATACTGGTTCAACATGATCAGACAACTGAAACTGTACTGGTATACTGGTTCAACTGAGCTACAAATGTATTCCATTTTAAACTTCCCGTGAGGTGGTCTTATGCAATGTCTTAAGAAACTTTAATGTTGTGTATCCATACAGGACACATAAGGAGAGAGAGAGAGAGAGAGGAAGGACAGAGGGAGTGGGTGATGGAGAGATTGCAGACATGCAGAGAATTCCCAGCGCTGTCCTCCCACAGTGTTCGCACGGCTACCACAGTTAGACAACCAATTAGCAAAGAGTGGTGAGCAGGTGGAGATCTCTTGGCCTGGCAAACACTGCTCACATCACCCGCTCTCTCCCTCTTTCTCTCTCTTCTGTGTCCCTGCCTCCCTCAATGGCCATCCACTCATCAGTAGAATGTCTCTGTGGGCCTCTCCCCTCTAAAGACCTCGTCTACGAGGCCTGAGGCCTGGCTAAACAGCTCAATATGAGAGCGGTATGAAGAGGAAGACATGGAGGAGTGTAGATGAGGAGGAAAAACACACCATCAACCTAGGAACCACATACAGAATGATGTCCTTAGCATTTGGCTGGACAGGGGAAAGCCTGGCCTACTCAGTGAGTAAGGTGGATACAGAACCTGGGGCCGAAGGAGCACTAGTGGAGCCTGCCAGTAAACCATGGATACTACAGGGCAGAGTAGACAGGCTATCCGAGGCTAGAGCACCCAACCACCAGCCCAGAGGCCAAATCCAGGCCCTGGCAAAGACAGGCAGCTGGAAGCGTACCAGGCCTCATGGGGTAAACCCTGTTGGAAGGAGGGATAGCAGAGGCAAGCAGCAGATCAGACAGTCAACAATTCAATGCAATGCAGTGCCTCTTTTCACACACAGACACACACACATTTTGAAGCTCTACATACATACACATACAGTAAGCATTAAAACAATCAACCTGGCAGTTTTTCCAGTGTTGAGCAGCGGTTGAAAACTTGGAAGCTTTTCCAGAGACACAAAATGACCTACCGTAGGATATTAACACATGATCTTACATCACTGCATCGCCCCACTAGAACACACCCAGAAGTGTCAGGGTACATAAACAGCTGTGTACGTAGCCTGTGAATTCTGACTAGAATACCACATATAATCAACCAAAGACTGCTCATATTTCACTACCACTGCAAGGTACATTATTTGGTATCGATCCGATCCTCGGTACTCTAAAGGGGTGGCAGGTAGCCTAGTGGTTGGAGCGTTGGGCCAGTAACTTAACGGTTGCTGGATTGAATCCCTGAGCTGACATGGTACAAATCTGTCATCCTGCCCATGAGCAAGGCAGTTAACCTACTGTTCCCTGGGCGCCGATGACGTGGGTGTCGATTAAGGCAGCCCCCTGCACCTCTCTGATTCAGAGGGGTTGGGTTAAATGCGGAAGATATATTCTGTTGGACAAATGACCAGGTATTTCCCTTTCGCTTAATGTAGTACTGCTTCTGTGACCAATAGTTCCCCACCACTCGAGGAGGATTCCCTGTTGCTAGACGCTCCATCTTGCTAATATTATGCAAATGTGATATTGTAATATCATATGTAAATATGTACAATATTACTCCTGGAACTGTCCAGGGCTCGCATGCCCGGTGGGGTTTCAGTTTTTCGAGAGTATGGGACTATATGGTTCTATCTGTATTTTAGTAATGTAGTTATTGTCATGGCCTTGTTCTGTTCAATGTTCTCTACCTAAATAGTACTCTAAATACCCCAATTCATGTTGTTAAGTTCGAAAGAATACTAGATAAAAATTGCTGACACCAATCCAACCAATGAGGGTTTGGAACTTTAAAGCCAATTATCTGCCAATTATCTTTTTGCAGATAGAACCTTATAGTCCCAAGCTCTCATTTTACCCAGAGCAGGACATGCATCTGAGTGGCACCGCGCTGTCTGAACTCCACACTAATGAAACGGCCATTTTTGGGGACAAAACCTATTTCCTCATTAGTATTCCGGAAGTATCCGTGTGGGTGTGTGACATCAATCAATCTATTTCACAGGAGCCTGTAGTTTCTCATCAGCTGATATCAATCAAGCTCAGGTTAATGGGCCTCCAGCATTAATCTGGGGATGCGAGGTCTACTCAGGAATGCATCACGCAACCCCGCCAGCTAAAAACACAAATGAGGTGAAATCAGTGCTCCTGCAAAGGGCAGGTATGGAGTGAACGCACGAAGGGATAAATACATGCAAACAAATTGACATAATTATTCATGGTCACACACAATACTGCAGAATTACAACTGTACCTTGGTCCTCTCATATGTGGAAATACATACAGACATCCCCACATTATAAATAGGCGCTGGGTGGCATCCACACACATTTCTCTAGACCGGGTTGAATACCATAGTGCATACCCACACATACAAACAGCTTGTGAGCTACCACGAGCACACGGCCCGACATCCTCTATGCCACTCTGCTGGGAAAAGTGTATTATAGCTCCAAACACACGCACACGTACACGCACACACACGCACACAGACACACCCTGCCCTGTGGGTGGCAGGGCAAGAGTGACCAGTGCTCCTCACCTCCCTGCCCCAGCATTCCCTGGGGCAGGTAGGTAGACTATTATGACCCCTCTCCTCTCTTTCTGTCTCCACCTCCATCTGCCTCCCCCAGAGGACCTTCCCACAACAACCAAGGCTGAGATTCTCCCCCTCACCCAGCTAGCCAGGAGTATGCGAGGACATTACATAAGCTCATTATTTCTCCCGTTTTTGCTCGTTTCATGACGCCTACGGTCCTGGATGTGTGAGGAAGTAACAACAGGTTCACCGGCATGGCAAGACAACTGGGCAAGACACTTCTCTCTCATTGCATATTGTGTTCTATGCTGTCAAAAAACAAATGGATGCTACACCTTTTCCCCGCTCCATCAGCGTATGTGCTGTGCTCACATGACCCACTTCCATTACAAAGTCTATTTGCGATGGGACCTGCGTGTGTGTTCTGCATAACACACAGACGCCTCCTCCTCCTCGGCCTGCTATGCAGTATTGTGTTCAAGTCAGGTCAAGGGGTGCACGGCAAAGAGCTTTCATATTCATCGTTTGAACACAAGGCTCGCGGATAAATCTGAGGGGCCAATAGGGGTGATCTCTATTGTATTTATTCATGACTTGGATGTCTAGACCGGAGATGCAGGAAGTGACTGGCTTTCAGAGCCCGCATGCTAACCACAGATATGCTACACTTGTCTGACATTCTAGACACAATTAGCCTTTTTTAAAGTAAAGGTGTTATTGCAGGACATTTCACAGTTCACAACATAGCACTTTTCCCAGCTACAAGCACGTAACCAACCCTTTTACTGTCTCCATCCCCTTTCGGTGGCAGCCATTTTGTCTTGTTTTATGATAGGCATGCTTAATCAGGACCCAGAAGTGAAACCCCTATGACGAGACATGAAAGATGCTCTGTAAAATCCCCGTGAATGTAGAGCCCTGGGTCGGATGACCAGCAGGGAAACTGTGGGAAATGATATAGTGTGGAAGTAGAGGGGAGAGAAATGATATGGTGTGGAAGTAGAGGGGAGAGAAATGATATGGTGTGGAAGTAGAGGGGAGAGAAATGATATAGTGTGGAAGTAGAGGGGAGAGAAATGATATAGTGTGGAAGTAGAGGGGAGAGAAATGATATGGTGTGGGAGTAGAGGGGAGAGAAATGATATAGTGTGGAAGTAGAGGGGAGAGAAATGATATGGTGTGGAAGTAGAGGGGAGAGAAATGATATGGTGTGGAAGTAGAGGGGAGAGAAATGATATGGTGTGGGAGATATAGTGTGGAAGTAGAGGGAGAGAATGGTGTGGGGAGTAGAGGGGAGAGAAATGATATAGTGTGGAAGTAGAGGGGAGAGAAATGATATGGTGTGGAAGTAGAGGGGAGAGAAATGATATGGTGTGGAAGTAGAGGGAAGAGAAATGATATGGTGTGGGAGTAGAGGGGAGAGAAATGATATAGTGTGGAAGTAGAGGGGAGAGAAATGATATAGTGTGGAAGTAGAGGGGAGAGAAATGATATGGTGTGGAAGTAGAGGGGAGAGAAATGATATGGTGTGGAAGTAGAGGGGAGAGAAATGATATAGTGTGGGAGTAGAGGGGAGAGAAATGATATGGTGTGGAAGTAGAGGGGAGAGAAATGATATGGTGTGGGAGTAGAGGGGAGAGAAATGATATAGTGTGGGAGTAGAGGGGAGAGAAATGATATGGTGTGGGAGTAGAGGGAAGAGAAATGATATGGTGTGGGAGTAGAGGGGAGAGAAATGATATAGTGTGGAAGTAGAGGGGAGAGAAATGATATAGTGTGGAAGTAGAGGGGAGAGAAATGATATGGTGTGGGAGTAGAGGGGAGAGAAATTATATGGTGTGGGAGTAGAGGGGAGAGAAATGATATAGTGTGGAAGTAGAGGGGAGAGAAATGATATAGTGTGGAAGTGGAGGGGAGAGAAATGATATAGTGTGGAAGTAGAGGGGAGAGAAATGATATAGTGTGGAAGTAGAGGGGAGAGAAATGATATAGTGTGGAAGTAGAGGGGAGAGAAATGATATAGTGTGGAAGTAGAGGGGAGAGAAATGATATGGTGTGGAAGTAGAGGGGAGAGAAATGATATAGTGTGGAAGTAGAGGTGAGAGAAATGATATAGTGTGGAAGTAGAGGGGAGAGAAATGATATAGTGTGGAAGTAGAGGGGAGAGAAATGATATGGTGTGGAAGTAGAGGGAAAAAAGTACTTGATCCCTTGCTGATTTTGTACGTTTTCCCACAGACAAAGAAATGATCAGTCTATAATTTTAATGGTAGGTTTATTTGAACAGTGAGAGACCAGAGAAATCCAGAGAAACATATGTCACAAATGTTATAAATTGATTTGCATTTTAATGAAGGAAAAAAGTATTTGACCCCTCTGCAAAACATGACTTAGTACTTGGTGGCAAAACTGACGTTGTTGGCAATCACAGAGGTCAGACGTTTCTTGTAGTTGGCCACCAGGTTTGCACACATCTCAGGAGGGATTTTGTCCCACTCCTCTTTGCAGATCTTCTCCAAGTCATTAAGGTTTGAGGCTGACGTGTGTTTTGGGTCATTGTCATGCTGGAATACCCATCCGCGACCTATTTTCAATGCCCTGGCTGAGGGAAGGAGGTTCTCACCCAGGATTTGACAGTACATGGCCCCGTCCATCATCTCTTTGTATGCGGAGAAGTTGTCCTGTCCCCTTAGCAGAAAAACACCCTCAAAGCATAATGTTTCCACCTCCATGTTTGACGGTGGGGATGGTGTTCTTGGGGTCATAGGCATCATTCCTCCTCCTCCAAACACGGCGAGTTGAGTTGATGCCAAAGAGCTCCATTTTGGTCTCATCTGACCACAACACTTTCACCCAGTTGTCCTCTGAATCATTCAGATGTTCATTGGCAAACTTCAGACGGGCATGTATATGTGCTTTCTTGAGCAGGGGGACCTTGCAGGCGCTGCAGGATGTCAATCCTTCACGGCGTAGTGTGTTACCAATTGTTTTCTTGGTGATTATGGTCCCAGCTGCCTTGAGGTCATTGACAAGATCCTCCTGTGTAGTTCTGGGCTGATTCCTCATCGTTCTCATGATCATTGCAACTCCACGAGATGAGATCTTGCATGGAGCCCCAGGCTGAGGGAGATTGACAGTTCTTTTGTGTTTCTTCCATTTGCGAATAATCGCACCAACTGTTGTCATCTTCTCATCAAGCTGCTTGGCGATGGTCTTGTAGCCCAGTCCAGCCTTGTGTAGGTCTACAATCTTGTCCCTGACATCCTTGGAGAGCTCTTTGCTCTTGGCCATGGTGGAGAGTTTGGAATCTGATTGATTGATTGCTTCTGTGGACAGGTGTCTTTTATACAGGTATATACTCCCTTTAAGAGTTTTTTTATCCCTTTAAGAGTTTTTTATCCCTTTAAGAGTGTGCTCCTAATCTCAGCTCGTTTCCTGTATAAAAGACACCTGGGATCCAGAAATATTTCTGATTGAGAGGGGGTCAAATACTTATTTCCCTCATTAAAATGCAAATCAATTTATAACAAATGTACAAAATCAGCAGGGGATCAAGTACTTTTTTCCGTCACTGTAAGAACACAAGCATTTCGCCTCACCCGCAATGACTTCAGCTAAATCTGTGTATGTGACCAATAAAATGTGATTTTGAATTGCTTACAGGGTTCATTCCGTATTACAGGGCGTATTAAACAGAAACAACTCTAAGGGTTAAGTGTAGGTCATTTCCAGAGGTTAAGGGCTATGGATTGGGGAAAGCATGAAACCCCAAAATGTGCTGTTTCCATTTAGTATCATCAAATACTCTCCCTGCTTGCTGAATAATTGTGAAATGCTGTGACACATTTGTTTAAGCAGCATGTTCTGGCTGCGAGTGTTGTGAATTTGAGCCCAGTGCTGTCCCATAGTTCTTTGTGTCGAGTGTCGAGTGCCGACGAAGACATTTATTGACATCCTCGAGACCTTCTCAAACGTCTCTGGTGACCAGGCTGCTCTATCACTCCCTTTTTACACGACAGCAGAGGGGTTTTATGGCTAGTGGAGAAAGAGGAGGGGGACTAGCCAATCACAGGAAGTGGATGAGAGAAAGCATTGAGCATCCGAGAGAAAAAGCTTCCCATTAAGGAACACCCAAAGTGTAATTAAAACATGAGGTGACCTTCAACGCTGAAACCTCACAGAAGAAAATCACTTTTATTTCTATCAGCCCGCGTCAGAAGTTATCAAAAGCACAGGGGTCTGATGATTAAACAGAGCTAGGTAGAAGTCATCACTTAGTGTCTTCTTCATTGCGTATCCTCCTCGTATCTCCAACATTTTACCAGTGTCTCCCTTCGTTTACGTCAGAGAAGGGGGTTGGACCGCATCGGCGACGACAGCGGGCAGATTTGCAATGATAAGCAGATGATGAATCGGAGCGCGGACGTCGCTATTTCTCTCTGTCACTTCGCCTTTTACGCTTCATATTTCACCCTTTTTAATGTCTCAGGGAACGCCCCCCTCCTCCACACACACACACACACACACACACACACACACACACACACACACACACACACACACACACACACACACACACACACACACACACACACACACACACACACACACACACACACACACACACACACACACTCCTACCCATTACACCCATAATCACCTCAACCTCTCTCTCTCCGAGGCAAACTTTATCCTTGTTTGGTCTAGACAACCGCTTGCTTGAAATTCATCTCTCCTTCACTTGGCCCTTTCTTTTCTTCATCGCGTACCTCCTCGTGTCTCTGACATTTTACCAGTGTCTCCCTTCATTTATGTCAGAGAGGGTTCGGACCGCACTGGGACGACAACGGGTAGATTTGCAATGATAAGCAGGTGATGAATTGGAGCGTGGACATCGCTATTTCTCTCTGTCACTTTGCCTTATGCACTTCATAATTCACCCCTTTTAACGTCTCGGGGAACGGCCATAACCCCACCGCCAATCCTTTACACCCATCATCATCTCAAGTCTCTCTCTCTCTCTCTCTGAGGCAAACTTTTTCCTGGCTTGTATCGCCCAGACAACCATTTGCTTGAAATGCATCACTCGTTCACTTGTCTTCTCACTAAATTCGACTAGGAGAGGCACTGCCATGAGGATTTTTATTAATCAGCCTATTGGGTTCCAGTGACAAATCTAGGGCATCTCCTGAACCTGGAGATATAAGGGTCATTCTGTGGCAAACGGGGTCGCTGTCCTTTGAAGATGGGATGGCATTTATCTGCAGATTCTTAACAACAGTATTTCCCTTTAACGATCCCCTGCCATCCATCTGTATGTACAAGCTGCTCCGAACACCATTCTGCTTGATTTTAACATCACCATATATCTATTGGGATCTGTCCTTTGACCTCAAGCTCTTATCCAGTACTCACTGGGTTTGTTTTCTCAGTCCAATATTCAAATGGGGGTTATGTGTTCTCTCTACCCCTGCAAAGCCCCAAGGTCTCCACCAACATGCCCTTGAGAGCATTGTATTTATGACTAACACTAATGTTCACATCGTACTACCTCAATGGGCTGCGTAATAGATGAAGTCCTACAGAAACAGAGGCCCCCCTCGTTCGCCAGCTGTCTGCCACATGCTCTGCCCCTGCCATTCCCCTTGCCAATCTGCTATTACAGCTGATATAAACTAGATAAATGTGTTCGGAGATGGATACCATCTCCCTTAATATCCTGTTAGACAGAAGAGGGCTTTTAATTTAAGCTAGATGCCTGACTGGCTGGCGAGACTCCATTTTGTTTCCGTCTCTTTACAACCCATAGCTACCTGGCTGGCAAAACCCCATTTTGTTTCCATCTCAGACTCCATTTGTAACCCATTTCAGGAAACTAGGCATATGTCGCATGTCGGGACTTCACAGGAGAGCCATTTGAATGTTTTTTTTTTTTTTTTAATCAAAATGCTTAAAACTTAAGCAGGGTGAGGGTGTGAGGGTGTGAGGGTGTGAGGGTGTGTACAATGCTGAACGGTGTAGACAAAGAAGAGCTCTTCACTCGATACCAAAACATTCAAAGGGCATTTTCTCAAAAGTGATTTTACAAGTTTATCAACTTTCAAAGCCGATTTACTTTCCAATTGTTCCTCAACTACAGTGTATGATTATACTACTTTTATCCAATGTAATTAACACAATTTCAAATGTTGCTACATAAGACCCCATGTAGGAGGTGAATCACATCTAGTTTCCATCTCTTTGCCACCCCACTCTGTATCTCTTGTATGTATCCATTTGTTGTTCCTACCCTACTTTTGTGTGTTGAGACAAAACCTTCAGCAATTACTACTGTACTGACCCATTGTCGGCAAAGGAGTTGCAAGCGAACACAAGCACACACAGAAACACAAACACAAACACACAGACACACATTCCTTCGCAATGCCACTGTTCGACCTTAACACTCCAAATTCCTATTACAATAGGTTCGCCTTTTGATTTTCTCCATTCTCCATGTTCTCTAACAATTCCATGTGTCCTCTCTTTCACACCAACGCCCCCTTTTCCCCTCTCCCCATCCAGAGTATTACAACCGATCTCAGCAAGGCAAATGACAACTGCCTTCAACTGGTCTGAGTTATGTGGTGAAGGCCTACTCGGTATTCTCACTCATGTACTGTCTAAATAATAGGTCTGACTCAGAGGCGCAGGGACAATGACATGTTATTCAATCTACAAACCAGATCAATATCAAAGCCCATCTAAGACTGTTTTCTCATCATCTCTTACCTGCTGTTTGTCTATCAGTGGGAATGGAAGGAGGAACGTTAGGAGAGGGGCTCTGAAGGGAAAATTAAAGTGGGTTGTTGGGGAAAACGCCGCCTCCCAATAAAGATGTGACACATCACACTAAACGAATCTCTGAGTCACACATCAAACTACAGCAGCAAAGGGTTGCTAAGAAATATCTCTGCTATAACCTCTAATTGGGTTTGGCTTCACATAGGAACCTCTTATAACAACAAAGATGCTAGGAGACAACCTCACCAAACGACATAATCTGAAGAAGAGAGGTGGCAGACAACCTCACCAAACTACATAATCTGAAGAAGAGAGGTGGCAGACAACCTCACCAAACTACATAATCTGAAGAAGAGAGGTGGGAGACAACATCACCAAACTACATAATCTGAAGAAGAGAGGTGGCAGACAACCTCACCAAACTACATAATCTGAAGAAGAGAGGTGGGAGACAACATCACCAAACTACATAATCTGAAGAAGAGAGGTGGGAGACAACATCACCAAACTACATAATCTGAAGAAGAGAGGTGGGAGACAACCTCACCAAACTACATAATCTGAAGAAGAGAGGTGGCAGACAACATCACCAAACTACATAATCTGAAGAAGAGAGGTGGCAGACAACATCACCAAACTACATAATCTGAAGAAGAGAAGTGGCAGACAACCTCACCAAACGACATAATCTGAAGAAGAGAGGTGGCAGACAACATCACCAAACTACATAATCTGAAGAAGAGAGGTGGCAGACAACCTCACCAAACTACATAATCTGAAGAAGAGAGGTGGCAGACAACCTCACCAAACTACATAATCTGAAGAAGAGAGATGGCAGACAACCTCACCAAACGACATAATCTGAAGAAGAGAGGTGGCAGACAACCTCACCAAACGACATAATCTGAAGAAGAGAGGTGGCAGACAACCTCACCAAACGACATAATCTGAAGAAGAGAGGTGGCAGACAACCTCACCAAACGACATAATCTGAAGAAGAGAGGTGGCAGACAACTTCACCAAACTACATAATCTGAAGAAGAGAGGTGGCAGACGTAACCAGCTATGACAGCCGGGAGTTACGTGTGGCTCAGTTGGTAGAGCATGGTGCTTTCAACACCAGGGGGTTCGATTCCCACAGGGGACCAGTACAATATAGAATGAAAGTGTATGCACTTGCTACTGTGAGCTGCTCTAGATAAAAGTGTCAGTTAAATTACTAAACTGTAAAAAATGGAGGATAACACAGGAGTGATGCCAGATAAAGGAGACTGTGTTCCCTATTAAACCGTTCCCTGCCTTCCCTTCATACGGTACCAACCTCCACTGAGTGAGCAAGTGGCCGAGCATGAAATCACACAGCACAAGTTGTACACACATGTACAAGAGTTCAACACAAGAGTTCAACACTGGCACTGGTGTCCACTATAGGTCATCACCATTCAGCACTGTAGATTACCCACTGATTGGCCTCGGTGTTTAGTGCAAGGCTATGGGGTAGGTCAGACTGTGCCCATACACTGGATGGTTGGGTAGGCTTGAGTGATGCTAAGGACAGTGGAAGGGGAGGTGGCTGTACTTGACTTGTCATTGGCAAATACCCTCCAACTCAACGCTTGCTCCTGTGGCCCCAGGCACCTCTGGCTGTGTGTGAGACCAAGGATGGAAATCCATTACCTTTCCAATTAACCACTGCCAAGTGGCCCCTGCTCCATGGCAGCCAGTCACACGTCATGGTGCGCTCTCCCTCCACCACAGCGCTCAATCAACCTGTGACATCCGGCTGAAGGATGGCGGGCTGCTTGTCATCTCAACTTGGTGCAGGAGCCTTCATTTGTACATGTGATAGATCTCTCCTCCCCTTGTGTGCCTTTATCACTAATCAGGTTCTAAAGTCAATTTGAAGGCCTCCTTCAGTACACTTTACTGAGGAAGTGCTTTCCCTCTCTCTCCTTGTGGGGGTGCTCTCCCTCTCTCTGCATGTGGGGCTGTTACCAAGGGGTGCTCTCACTCTCTCTCCCTCTCTGTCCTTGTGGGGCTGCCACCAGGAGGTGCTCTCCCTCTCTCCATGTGGGGGTGCTCTCCCTCTCTCTGCATGTGGGGCTGTTACCAAGGGGTGCTCTCACTCTCTCTCCTTGTGGGGCTGCTAACAGGGGGTGCTCTCCCTCTCTCTCCATGTGGGCAGCTACCAGGGGGTGCTCTCACTCGCTCTCCATGTGGGGCTGCTACCAGGGGGTGTTCTCCCTCTCTCTCCTTGTGGGCAGCTACCAGGGGGTGCTCTCACTCTCTCTCCATGTGGGGCTGCTACCAGGAGGTGCTCGCACTCTCTCTCCATGTGGGGCTGCTACCAGGGGTTTTTCCCCCTCTCTCTCCATGTGGGGCTGCTACCAGGGGGTGCTCTCACTCTCTCTCCATGTGGGGCTGCTACCAGGAGGTGCTCGCACTCTCTCTCCATGTGGGGCTGCTACCAGGGGGTGTTCCCCCTCTCTCTCCATGTGGGGCTGCTACCAGGGGGTGCTCTCACTCTCTCTCCCTCTCCATGTGGGGCTGCTACCAGGGGGTGCTCTCACTCTCTCTCCCTCTCCATGTGGGGCTGCTACCAGGGGGTGTTCCTGGTACATATTCTACTACAGAAGCGGAGAAGACACAATGGTGGATGTGATAGTGAAGCCATGGTCTATTTTCACTGGGTTAGAATACTTTAAAGTGACATCTCTATTTGTCATTAGCCATAAAATATTTAGGTTTTTAGTTTGCCTCCATAGTAGTATAGTAAAGCTGCATCAGCTATCAGCTATCAGCTTAAGCTATGGATTTGTGGAACTAAACTAAACCCAAACTTTCTCCACAAACGTCTTGTGTGGACAATGCATTAATAAATTCAAACTAGATAAGAAGTCCATAAAAAAGATTCCACCAATGAAAAACCCATCTTGCAACAAGACAGATGGGATGATCCACCCCAAACACCCAAGAGGCCCAATTTTCCTCCAGATCTATGAAGCGGGGTCCACCCTTTCCCTCTCCTCTCTCCCCTCTTCCTCTCCTTTCCTCTCTCCCCCTTCTCTCCTCTCACTCCCTCTCTCCGTATTCTTGCCTCCCCTTCTCAGCCCCCTGTCCACCCTCTGAGGCCCCTGCTCGAGCGGAGGTGCATGGCTCAACGTAACACTCATTATACCCCTTCATTATTCATGGCCACTAATGGAGAGTGTCCCACCGGCCGACGCTTAGCAGGAGAAATGAGCCCGAGAGGCGGCGGGGAGGGATTGTTTTTTGTCTTTTCTTTTTCCCTGTGTGCTGCTGATTCAGGGTTTTGGTCCTGGGTGATGAGTCAGATCTCTCTGCTATGTGAGTAATGGGACACAGGGAGTGTCTGGAGGCAAATGGGGAACTGGGGAGGGATGGAGGGGGGGGGGTCTGTCTCCTTGGACCCTCAGCTCCCTCACCCCTCCACCAAGGCAGGCTAGATGCCTCTGGTCCCTAGTCCTTATCCTGAACCTCACAATGCAATTCAAATGCAGAGGACGGGTTCAAATAACCAGCCCCAGAATCCTAATGAGTAGCAATGAAGTGTCAGAGGAACCTCTTAGTCTCTGCAATTTTGCTGAGATTGTAATACTTTTTTTGCTTCATAAGTCCCCAGACTTTAAGCTTGATCTTAGTTGTAGCGCTCCTAGACAAAAGTATGCGAGGCAGTCTGCTTCCCCGTCATTTCCTACATCGGGTACAAGGGTCTGAATGACTAGGCTGATACATTGGCTCATACTTTATTCACCTCCTTAGAGAATGCTCTGAATCACAGTAATAATGGGGGTCCTAAAATGGCAATGTGCCTCCTTTATATATACAATGCATTCAGAAAGTATTCAGACCCCTTGACTTTTTCCACATTTTGTTACGTTACAGTCTTATTCTAAAATTGATTAAATAGCTTTTTTTCCCCCATAAATCTACGCAAAATACCCCATAATGACAAGGCAAAAACTGTTTTTTCAATTGTTTTGCAAATATCACATTTACGTAGGTATTCAGACCGTTTACTCAGTACTTGGTGAAGCAGCGATTACAGCCTCCAGTCTTCTTGGGTATGATGCTACAAGCTTGGCACACCTCTATTTGGGGAGTTTATCCCATTCTTCTCTGCAGATCCTCTCAATCTCTGTCAGGTTGGATGGGGAGCCTCGCTGCACAGCTATTTTCAGGTCTCTCCAGAGATTTTTGATCGGATTCAAGTCCGGGCTCTGGCTGGGCCACTAAAGGACATCCAGAGACTTGTCCCGAAGCCACTCCTGTGTTGTCTTGGCTGTGTGCTTAGGGTCATTGTCCTGTTGGAAGGTGAACCGTCGCCCCAGTCTGAGGTCCTGAGCTTTCTGGAGCAGGTTTTAATCAAGGATCTCTCTGCACTTTCCTCCATTCATCTTTGCCTTGATCCTGACTAGTCTCCCAGTCCCTGCCTTTGAAAAACATCTCCACAGCATGATGCTGCCACCACCATGCTTCAACAAAGGGATGGTGCCAAGTTTCCTCCAGATGTGTGGTTTGGCATTCAAGCCAAAGAGTTCAATATTGGTTTCATCAGACCAGACAATCATGTTTCTCATGGTCTGAGAGTTGTTAGGTGCCTTTTGGCAAACTCCAAGCTGGCCGTAATGTGTATTTTACTGAGGAGTGGATTCTGTGTGGCCACTCTACCATAAAGGTCTGATTGGTGGAGTGCTGCTGAGATGGTTGTCCTTCTGGAAGGTTCTCCCATCTCCACAGAGGAACTCTAGATCTCTGTCAGTGTGACCATCGGGTTCTTGGTCACCTCCCTGTCAAAGGCCCTTCTCCCCCGATTGCTCAGATGGTGGTTCCATTAGTGGTTCCAAACCTCTTCCATTTAAGAATGATGGAGGTCACTGTGTCCTTGGGGACCTTTCCCGAGATCTGTGCCTTGACACAAACCTGTCTCGGGAGCTCTACGGTCAATTCCTTTGACGGCATGTCTTGGTTGCTGCTCTGACATGCACTGTCAACTGTGGGAACTTAAATAGACAGGTGTGTGCCTTTCCAAATCATGTCCAATCAATTGAATTTACTATAGGTGGACTCCAACCAAGTTGTAAAAACATCTCAATTATGATCAATGGAAACAGGATGCACCTGAGCTCAATTTCGAGTCTTATAACAAAGGGTCTGTATACTTACTTAAATAAGTTATTTCTGTTTTGAATTTGTAATAAATTTGCAAAATTTTCTAAAAACCTGTTTTCACTTTGGCATTATGAGATATTGTGTAGATTGCTGAGGATAAAAAAATATATATTTTAGAATAACGTTGTAACATAACAAAATGTGAAAAATGTCAAGGGGTATGAATACTTTCTGAAGATACTGTAGTTAACATTGCCCCTCCAATGTTTCTGCTGGACTGAAATACAGTACCTTCAGAAAGTATTCATACTTGGGAAACAGTGTTTAAACCATTTACGCTCCGCAGACCGTTGCCACAATGGAACGGAGATAGCCCAAATGCAAGGTTAAAGGTAACAGGTTATCTTTTAAAGCATTTCAAAAGTAAGAACCATGTTCCGTAGACGCTAACAAAAAAGGGTACCCAAAAGGGTTATTCGGCTGTCCCTAGAGGAGAACCCTTTTTGGATCCAGGTATAACTCCATTTGGTTCCAGGCAGAACTCTTTTTGATTCCAGATATAACTCTTTTGGGTTTCATGTAGAACCCCCCCAATAGTTTTCCATGTAAAGTAACATTGAGGCCAATGTTTGGAACTGCAGCACCTTAGGCACATGTGTAACCGTCAAATTTGTCCCCTTATTCATGGTCCAAGGAAACAAACCTCTTCCGTAGATACATGGGCAGTGGTTGAGGGGGTGTTCGTATCTACACTGTCGGTTATGTCACTTTTAACAGAAAAAGAGCCTCTCTAAAGAGCCTCTCCCATCTCATTTTTCTCTGTTTTGATCGAACAGGGCGATGTTCCAGCCATGATTAAACATTCAGTCGTACGTTATCATCCTGTAGCGCCAACTCCAGTTTCTCTGCAACCTTTGCTAAGACCAAATCATTACATATCATTACAAATCATTACCCACTGGCTCCATGTCATCTACAAGACCCTGCTAGGTAAAGTCCCCCCTTATCTCAGCTCGCTGGTCACCATAGCATCTCCCACCTGTAGCACACGCTCCAGCAGGTATATCTCTCTGGTCACCCCCAAAACCAATTCTTTCTTTGGCCGCCTCTCCTTCCAGTTCTCTGCTGCCAGTGACTGGAACAAACTGCAAAAATCTCTGAAACTGGAAACACTTATCTCCCTCACTAGCATTAAGCACCAACTGTCAGAGCATCTTACAGATTACTGCACCTGTACATAGCCCACCTATAATTTAGCCCAAACAACTACCTCTTTCCCAACTGTATTTAATTTATTTATTTATTTTGCTCCTTTGCACCCCATTATTTTTATGTCTACTTTGCACATTATTCCATTGCAAAACTACCATTCCAGTGTTTTACTTGCTATATTGTATTTACTTTGCCACCATGGCCTTTTTTGCCTTTACCTCCCTTCTCACCTCATTTGCTCACATTGTATATAGACTTGTTTATACTGTATTATTGACTGTATGTTTGTTTTACTCCATGTGTAACTCTGTGTCGTTGTATCTGTCGAACTGCTTTGCTTTATCTTGGCCAGGTTGCAATTGTAAATGAGAACTTGTTCTCAACTTGCCTACCTGGTTAAATAAAGGTGAAATAAATAAATAAAAAACATATGGGGAGTGTTTTCAGACAGCACTCATTTCTAACCCTTGCTGCTTTGACACCCTTATTCTTTGCTCGTTCCATTGTAAGCTTCTCAAAGGGCATCCAACGTGAACACCTAGCTCTTTCAAACGATACAACGAGACAATTCTCCTTAAAGGAGGGCACTTTGAGGGTGAGAAACAAGCCGGTTCTCTCCCCATTACACGGAACCTCTCGTGTTCCGGTGCTAAACTCAGCAAAAGAAGAAAAGATCCTCTCACTGTCAACTGCAAACTTAACATGTGTAAATATTTGTATTAATATAACAAGATTCATCAACTGAGACATAAACTGAAGAAGTTCTACAGACATGTGGCTAACAGAAATGGAATCATGTGTCCCTGAAAGAAGGGGGGGGGTCAAAATTAAAAGTAACAGTGTGACCACCAGCTGCATTAAGTACTGTAGTGCATCTCCTCCTCATGGACTGCACCAGATTTGTCAGTTCTTGCTGTGAGATGTTACCCCACTCTTCCACCAAGGCATCTGCAAGTTCCCGGACATTTCTGGGGGGAATGGCCCTATCCCTCACCCTCCGATCCAACAGGTCCCAGACGTGCTCAATGGGATTGAGATCCAGGCTCTTCGCTGGCCATGGCAGAACACTGACATTCCTGTCCTGCAGGAAATCACTCACAGAATGAGCAGTATGGCTGGTGGCATTGTCATGCTGGAGGGTCATGTCAGGATGAGCCTGCACGAAGGGTACCACATGAGGGAGGAGGATGTCTTCCTTGTAACGCACATCGTTGAGATTGCCTGCAATGACAACACGCTCAGTCCAATGATGCTGTGACACACCGCCCCAGAGCATGACGGACCCTCCACCTCCAAATCGATCCCGCTCCAGAGTACAGGCCTCGGTGTAACGCTCATTCCTTCGATGATAATGTGGAATCCGACCATCACCCCTGGTGAGACAAAACAGCGACTCGTCAGTGAAGAGCACTTTTTGCCAGTCCTGTCTGGTCCCAAGGCGGTTGTTGCCGACGTTGTTGCCGGTGATGTCTGGTGAGAACCTGCCTTACAACAGGTCTACAAGTCCTCAGTCCAGCCTCTCTCAGCGTATTGCAGACAGCCTGAGAACTGATGGAGGGATTGTGCGTTCCTGGTGTAACTCGGGCAGTTGTTGTTGCCATCCTGTACCTGTCCCGTAGGTGAGATGTTCGGATGTACCGATCCTGTGCAGGTGTAGTTACACGGGCTCTGCCACTGCGAGGATGATCAGCTGTCCATCCTGTCTCCCTGTAGCGCTGTCTTAGTACAGACATTGCAATTTATTGCCCTGGCCACATCTGTAGACCTCATGCCTCCATGCAGCATGTCTAAGGCACATTCACGCAAATGAGCAGGGACCCCGGGCATCGTTCTATTGGTAGAAAGGCCTCTTTAGTGTCCTAAGTTTTCAAAACCGTGACCTTAATTGCCTACCGTCTGTAAGCTGTTAGTGTCTTAACGACCGTTCGAAAGTTGCATGTTCATTAATTGTTCATGGTTCATTGAACAAGCATGGGAAACAGTGTTTAAACCCTTTACAATGAAGATCTGTGAAGTTATTTGGATTTTTAGGAATTATCGTTGAAAGACCGGGTCCTGAAAAAGAGTTTAGCTATTCCCTCTCTCCTCTCTGTGATTACCGGCGGTGGATTCTACCGACTCAGCACTTCCAGTGGGTTTTAATGAAGTACACCAGGTCAGATTCAGAGTCAGACAGGAGCACAGAGGACACGGCCCACCACGGCTCCACTCCCACCTGTACAGCCACAGCTGATTGGTGGATGTAGTGAGGTAGAGTAGTTGGAAAGGTTGAAGAAACTGAGTGAGAAGGAGGTGCATTGTGGGTTAGAGAGAAGTGGTGTGTATGGGATCATTAGTGTGTGGCAATTTGTGTGTGTGTGTGTGTGTGTGTGTGTGTGTGTGTGTGTGTGTGTGTGTGTGTGTGTGTGTGTGTGTGTGTGTGTGTGTGTGTGTGTGTGTGTGTGTGTGTGTGTGTGTGTGTGTGTGTGTGTGTGTGTGTGTGTGTGTGTGTGTGCGCAGATGGTATTACCTAAGCTCATTTATTTGTGTGTGTTTGCGAGTGCATGACGAACTGCAACCGTGTTTGCACATGTGCGTGCGCGTGTTTATCCAGGGTTTTTGTGAGGGATCGCCTAACAGCTCTTGGTGTCTGAACACATCGCATCAAACCTCTGCGTGCCGCGGTTAATATTATCACTGTCGTCCTTATTCTCCCTCACACTTGCAATTACTACTCCAAAAGTACTTTGGTTGAACCAATAAAACGCTGAGAGGAAAGGAAAAGCAGGAAGCAGATTTACTTTGACAATGAGGCTTGTAATATTGTTTCTCTCGCACCGTGTTTTTCATGGTTTTACAAACGTATTAGTATTAAGACAAGATAATAATTGGCTCTTCCAACTGTCCACGGATAAAAATGCAGAGAAATTAAACTACTTCCCAGCTGATCTGCTTCACAACACCACCAAGATACTTGATGAGCCACTTTAAGACGAACATGGTTGTTACATTGGAAATGCCGGTAAAGGGACTTACAAAATATCTCAACAGTGGAGAACATGACAACAAATGGAGACAATTGTTTGTGTTTCTGCCAGCAGCTCAGGCTCAAGAGTGCACCTCTGATTACATGTTTTGTGCTTGTCGACTAGACATACAAACACATTCAGGAGGAGTTCAGGGATTTGGTGTTCTACCCATACTGCTACCTGTCCTTGGAACACCGTGTGTAGAGAAATGGGTTTGATACAACCATACCTTATGTTCAAAGCCTGCACTGACAGCTACAGACTCCTGAGCTACAGTGTCAGTGACATTTATATACGCATGAACTACAGTGTCAGGGACATGACTGTGTAAGCAGTTGGAAACCCCATTGAGTAACATGGGAGCATTTCTACACAAGGGGACAGATGGGGCTAAGTCAGGCTTTGTGGCTCTAAGGAAGGGTTGATTTCATCACAAGATCAAAGAAGCGAAGACAGGGAGTGGAAACGGATAGGGTGCTGAGGATAACTAGATAAGATCTCTCACACACACGCACACACGCACACATACATCTGAACACACACAGGATCAATGTAAAGGAACACAGCAGAACCTATGAAGCCCATATAAGCTTCCCCTTAAGCTCCTCGCTCGTTCTTCCTCCTTAGGAAACTTAGCCTGAAACAAAAGCTCACCCTCACCTCATCCATCTGATGACGTCCCCGCAACCTGCCCACCCCACTTCACCCCAACCCAGTCTGCCTCTTGCTGGGTCAATGTTATTCATTTGGTCCTCTTCGGCTTTCGCTGTGTGTCCATTTGGCCTGCATGGCTTTAGTTGCTCAGCTTATGGGCCTCTGATTAATGCCAGGGACTCAGCTCAGAACCATTAGCTCCTTGCCTCCCATGAGGCCCTAAGAAACGGGACGAGAGGTAAGGAGAGAGGGGAGAGATTCATTGGGTGCACAGCCGAGGGAGAGAGAGGCTGTAGTGCAGGGACCCACGCTAGCCTACAGTTACAGAAGGAGTGAAGAGGAGAGAGAAGTAAAGAGGAGGAGAGATGAGGAGAGAGGAGGAGAGAGTGGGTGAGATGAGGACAGATGAGTAGAGAGGAGGAGAAAGGAGGACAGAGGAGGATAGAGGAAGATAGGCTGTGTCCCTTACTCTGCAGCCTAACAACCAAACAGGTTGCACAAATATATCTAATGCTACATGTACTGTCATTTGAATGCTCAAATTATACTTGTTCTTCAATTTCCATCCATCCATGCTAAGACATGTTTCCCACTCTTAATTTATAGAAGCTAATGTTCTTTGTACCACTGTCCACAAACATACAAATTAACCACTGCACTACACACAGGATACCAGACAGCCTAAAGAAAGTTTTGATATTTTTTAGGTTTGTAATACAAACTAGTATCAAAACAAAAAAATATGAAAGTGATATCATAGCTCTAATCCTTTGATTAACCAACAAGTCCACTACAGCCATCTCATCCTATCTCAACTAATTCAAGCAGACAAAGAGCCAATCCCCGAGGACAAACAGATGCCTCTTGACTTGCAGATGCGCTCGTATGATCGTAGATGATTTCCTGTCCGTTTGGGGGCATTTCTTCTTTCTACTTACATTGTGACCTGGTGAGCGGAATCAGTAAATGAGGAGCAGAGAGGAATGGTCCATCCCTCTAAATTGTCCATCTAAACCAGGCAGCCTGGGTCTTATTACGCGGTGGTTATGAGCCCATTCACAGAAGCAGAGAGGCAGTTAAAGTGATTTAACAGATCACTAGAGCAGAGTGGGGAGAGTTGCGAGAACTGTTGCTAAGACACCCACACAACAACAAGCGCAGGACAAGGGCAAAGGCTAGAGAGGACCTACATCCAGACCACAGCACCACCAGCAACATCCATACACCCACCCCAACCAATTACCCCCCCAAAACCAACCATGCCCGCACCCCATATAGGCCCCCTCAGATCAGACCTATGTCCCTCCTGCCCACCACATGACCCCACACCCGCAAAGAGGGCCTCAACATGAAAGTCAGGCCATGAGCAGGGAAACAGGCCCAACCCCCACTCTTATACTGGCCCAAGCCAATGGCATGTACCAGATGCTCAGCAGGCTCTGCTCACACTTACTGGTCTGATGCCAAACCACACAACTAACAACATTCCACTTTATGGAACACAAAGCCTTCAATATCGGATCCTGGAATACAGTGCCTTGCAAAACTATTCATCCCCCTTGGCATTTTTCCTATTTTGTTGCATTACAACCTGTAATTTAAATATATTTTTATTTGGATTTTATGTAATGGATGTACACAAAATAGTCAAATTTGGTGGAGAAAAAACATTAAAAATACTTTTTAGAAAAATTCAAAAAAATCAAAAAGGCAAAGTGGTGTGTATATGTATTCACTCACTTGAAGCCCCTAAATAAGATCTGGTGCAACCAATTACCTTCAGAAGTCACATAATTAGTTAGATTGCACACAGGTGGACTTTGTTTAAGTGTCACATGATAAATCACATGATCTCAGTATATGTACACATGTTCTGAAAGGCCCCAGAGTCTGCAACACCACTAAGCAAGGCGCACCAGCAAGCAAGCAGCAGTGTGAAGACCAATGAGCTCAGGTCAGGGACAAAGTTGTGGAGATGTGCAGATCAGGGTTAGGTTTTTAAAAAATATCCCAAACTTTGAACATCACACAGAGCACCATTAAATCCATTATAAAACAAATGAGACTGGGACGGAGGTTCCCCTTCCAGCAGGACAATGACCCTAAGCGTACTGCTAAAGCAGTGGCTTAAGGGGAAACATTTAAATGTCTTGGAATGGCCTAGTCAAAGCCCAGACCTCAATCCAATTGAGAATCTGTGGTATGACTTAAAGATTGATGTACACCAGCGGAACCCATCCAACTTGAAGGAGCTGGAGCAGTTTTGCTTTAAAGAATGGGCAAAAATCCAAGTGGCTAGATCTGCCAAGCTTATAGAAAAATACCCCAAGAGACTTGCAGCTGTAATTCCTGCAAAAGTTGGCTCTAACAAAGTATTGACTTTGGGGGGTGAATAGTTATGCATGCTCCAGTTTTTTTTGTGTGTGTGTGTGTTATTTATTGTTTGTTTCACAATAAAAACATATTTTGCATATGCAAAGTGGTAGGCATGTTGTGTAAATCAAATTATACAAACCCCCCGAAAAAATCTATTTTAATTCCAGGTTGTATGGCAACAAAATAGGAAAAATGCCAAGGGGGTGAATACTTTCGCCACTGTATCCAAGGCCTGAGGTCATCTCCCTTTGGCCTATAGAGCTGGAACCTGGACTTCACCAAATAAATCAGAAATACAGACATTGTCATCCTACAAAAAACATGGTATAGAGGAGATGGACCCACTGGTTTCCCTCTAGGTTAGAGAGAGCTGGTAGTCCCATCCACCAAACTACCTGGTGTGAACAGTGATGTAAAGTACAGAAGTAAAAATACTTTAAAGTACTTCTTACTATTTACTCATATTTTTGTGAAGCCGTACTTAACCTTTAACATTTTTACTACTTTTACTTTAACTTCACTACATTCCAAAAGAAAATAATGTGATTTTACCGCATTTTTACTCAGAACATTTTGACAGAAAAAACAACAAATCCACACACTTCACAGACTTCCCAGGTCATCCCTGTTGCGGACTCACTAAACACAAATGCTTGGTTTTTAAATTAATGTCTGAGTGTTTGAGTGTGCCCCTGGCTTTCTGTATATAAAAAATAAATAGAAAGAAGTGTTCCATCATAATTTAAGGAATTTTTATTTATTTATACTTTTGATACTTAAGTATATTTGAGCAAATCCATTTACTTTTAATACTTAAGTATATTTAAAACTAAATACTTTTGGACTTTTACTCAAGTAGTATTTTACTGGGTGACTTCCATTTTCACTTGAGTCGTTTTCTATGAAGGTATCTTTACTTTTACTCAAGTATGGCAATTGAGCACTTTTTCCACCACTAGGTGTGAAACAGGGAAGGGACTCAGCGGGTATGCTAATTTGGTATAGAGTAGACCAAACTCACTCTATTAAATTAATCAAACCAGGAACATTTTACATTTCACATTTGGCTATAAATTTAAAAGTAAATGATCTCATCAGAAAAAAATGTTCCCCTGTGTGCTACATATATCCCCCCACTAGAATCCCCATACTTTAATGAATACAGCTTCTCCATCCTGGAGGGGGAAATTAGTCATTTCCAGGCCCTGGGACATGTACTAGTCTGTGGTGACCTTAATGCCAGAACTGGACAAGAACCTGACACCCGCAGCACACAGGGGGACAAACACCTACCTGGAAGTGACAGCATTCCCTCGCCCATATGACCCCCTTGGCACAACTACGACAACATAGCAAACAAAAATGGGTCAGAACTCCTGCAACTCTATCGCATGCTGGGTATGTACATAGTCAATGGCAGGCTTCGAGAGGACTCCTATGGTAGGTACACATATAGCTCATCTCTTGGCAGTAGTGCTGTGGACTACGTTATTACTGAATTCGACCCAGAGTCTCTCAGAGCGTTCACAGTCAGTCCACTGACACCCCTATCAGGTCACAGCAAATTCACAGTCAGCCCACTGACCCATCTATCAGGTCACAGCAAATTCACAGTCTACTTAAACAGTAATACTCAATCATGAGGCATCAAAGACAAATGAACAGAATAATATTAAGAAATACTACATATGGAAGGAAAGTAGTGTGGAAATCTGTGAAAAAACAACAGGCAACAACAAATTCAATCCCTTTCAGACAACTTCCTGGACAAAAGGTTTCACTGTAATATTGAAGGTATAAACTTGGCAGTAGAAAACCTAAACAGTATATTTGATCTCTCAGCTTCCTTATCAAATTTAAAAATGTCAAACAGAAAACCTAAGAAGATTCACAACAATGACAAATGGTTTCTTGAAGAATACAAAAACCTAAGAAAGAAATTTAGAAACCTATCCAACCAAAAATATAGAGACGCAGACAACCTGATCCTACGCTTTCGCTATGGTGAATCACTAAAACAATACAGAAATACAGCACGGAAGAAGAAGGAACAGCAAGTCAAAAATCATCTCAATATAATTGAAGATTCCATAGTCTCTAACCACTTCTGGGAAAATTGTTAAACACTAAACAAACAACAACTCAAAGAGTTATCTGTCCAAAACTGAGATGTATGGATATACCATTTCTCCAATCTTTTTGGCCATAAAACAAAGGACAAAAAGGGAAAACATATGCATGATCAAATACAAATCTTAGAATCAACTATTAAAGACTACCAGAACCCACTGGATTCAACACATTGAATAAACTACAGGACAAAATCCAAACCCTCAGATATGCCCTGACCTTAGAGAGCCTTTTTATGTCTCTATTTGGTTTGGTCAGGGTGTGATTTAGGTGGGCATTCTATGTGTTGTATTTCTTTGTGTTTGGCCGAGTGTGGTTCCCAATCAGAGGCAGCTGTCTATCGTTGTCTCTGATTGGGAATCATACTTAGCCTTTTTTCCCACCTATTTTGTGGGATTTTGTCCTTGTATTGTTGCTGTTGAGCCCTACAAGGCTGTACATGTCATTGGTTCTCTCGTTCTTCTGGTTATTCATTAAAGAATATGTTTAACCTACCCCATGCTGCGTCTTGGTCTAATTCCACCAACGACGATCATCACACCCTCCAACCCAAAAAGGCCTGTCGTGTTGATGGTATCCTAAATGAAATAATACAATTTACAGACCACAAATTCCAATTGGCTATACTTAAACTCTTTAAAATCATCCTTAGCTCTGGCATCTTCCCCAATATTTGGAACCAAGGACTGATCAACCAAGGACTGATCAACCAAGGACTGATCAACCAAGGACTGATCAACCAAGGACTGATCAACCAAGGACTGATCAACCAAGGACTGATCAACCAAGGACTGATCAACCAAGGACTGATCACCTCAATCCACAAAAGTGGAGACAAATCTGACCGCATTAACTACCGTGGGTTATGCGTTAACAGCAACCTTGGGAAAATACATTGCATTATCATTAACAGCAGACTCGCACATTTCCTCAGTGAAAAAAATCTACTGAGCAAATGTCAAATTGGCTTTTTACCAAATTACCTATCAACAGACCACGTATTCACCCTGCACACCCTAATTGACAAAGTAACAAAAACAAGGCAAAGTCTTCTCATGCTTTGTTGATTTCAAAAAAGCTTTGACACTATTTGGCAAGTGGGTGAGACAAGGATGCAGCTTAAGCCCCACCCTCTTCAAAATATGTATCAACAAATTGGCGAGGGCACTAGATCAGTCTGCAGCACCCGGCCTCACCCTACTAGAATCTGAAGTGAAATGTCTACTGTTTTCTGATGATTTGGTGTTTCTCTTCCCAACCAAGGAGGGCCTACAGCAGCACAGATTCTGTCAGACATGGGCCCTGACAGTAAATCTAAATGAGACAAAAATGATAGTGTTCCAAAAAAGGTCCAGTTGCCAGGACTACTAATACAAATTATATCTAGGCATCGTTGCCTTAGAGCACACAAAATACTATACATACCTCGGACTAAACATCAGCTCCACATCTAACTTCCACAAAGCTGTGAACGATCTGAGAGACAAGGCAAGAAGGGCCTGCTATGCCATCAAAAGGAACATAAAATGTGACATCCCAATTAGGATCTGGCTAAAAATACTTACAGAGAGATGAACTTGGAAAAGAGTCCCCTAAGCAAGCTGGTCCTGGGGCTCTGTTCACAAACACAAACAGACCCCACAGAGCCCCAGGACAGCAACACAATTAGACCCAACCAAATCATGAGAAACCAAATTATAATTACTTGACACATTGGAAATAATTAACAAAAAAAACTGAGCAAACTAGAATACTATTTGGCCTTAAACAGAGAGTATACCAGAATACAGAATACCTGACCACTGGGACTGACCCAAAATGAAGGAAAGCTTTGACTATGTACAGAATCAGTGAGCATCGGTATTGAGAAAGGCGGCCGTAGGCAGACATGGCTCACAAGAGAAGACACAAAATGAGGTGGAAACTGAGCTGCACTTCCTAACCTCGTGACAAATGTATGACCATATTAGAGACACGTATTTCCCTCAGATTACACAGACCCACAAAGAAACTCCCATATCTATTGGGTGAAATACCACAGTGTGCCTTCACAGCATTGCTCTTGTTGTATCAAACATATTGATACAACAGTAGCTAAGATGGGGAGAAGTCTGTCCACAATATAGCGCTTCTCTGCCTTCTTAACAACACTATCAACAAGGCAGGTCCTACAGGCCCTGGTTTAACAACACTATCAACAAGGCAGGTCCTACAGGCCCTGGTTTTGTCGCACCTGAACTACTGTTCACTCATGTGGTCAGGTGCCACAAAGAGGGACTTGGGAAAATTGCAGTTGGCTCAGAACAGGGCAGCACGGTTGGCCCTTAAAAGTACACAAAGAGCTAACATTAATGACATGCATGTCAATCTCTCATGGCTCAAAGTGGAAGAGAGATTGACCTCCTCATTACTTGTTTTTGTAAGAGGTGTTGATAAGCTGAAGGTACCGAGCTGTCTGTTTAAACTACTAGCACACAGCTCGGACACCCATGCATACCCCACGAGACATGCCACCAGAGGTCTCTTCACAGTCCCCAAGTCCAGAACAGACTATGGGAGTCACAAAATAATACATAGAGCCATGACTATATGGAACTCTATTCTACATCAGGTAACTGATGCAAGCAGTAGAATCAGATTTAAAAACAGGTAAAAATACACCTTATGGAACAGCAGGGACTGTGAAGCAACACAAACATAGGCACAGACACATGGTGCGGCAGGTAGCCTAGTGGTTAGAACATTGGGCCAGTAACCAAAAGTTTGCTGGATTGAATCCCAGAGCTGACAAGGTGAAAATCTGTCGTTCTGCCCCTGAACAAGGCAGTTAACCCACTGTTCCCAGATTGGCCATCATTGTAAACAAGAATTTGTTCTTAACAGACTTGCCTAGTTAAATAAAGAATAATTCAAATAACACGTACATATGGATTTTGCGTTGTAGAGGAGTACGGGCCTGAAGGAACACACTTGGTGTGTTGTGAATTCTGAAATGAATATATTGCAATATTTAAAAAATGGTAGAACTGCCTTAATTCTGCCGGACCCCAGGATGCATTTCGATTTCTACGGAGGGAATGAACAGAGCTGAAGGGAATAACAATCTATTTATTTTCCTCATTTGTGCAACAGATCTCATTTTATGTGGGCTTTAAAAACCAAAACAAAAGAGAGGAGCCTAGCAGCACACGACATGGATCATCAGGCCTTGAAATAACAAGTTAATGCATGGCAGCTCATCTCGCCATTCAAGCCTTGGTGAATCATTTAGATGAAGTAGAGCAGACTGCACAGGGGAAGAATGACAGATGCACATCCATGGCATTAAAAAAAGAAAGAGAAGACAATATTTAATGGTCTATCATGTCAAGGCGTCCAAGTGTATGTGTGTGTACGTGCATGCCGGAGTGTCAAGCAGCTGAACATTGTGTTCCATCTCTCATAAAAAGAGTGTATGGACATCATAGCCACTTCCACGTGGAAGGACTCTCGCTAGTTAAAAGCGTTCTATATCACGCCTCCACATCTTATAGACAAAACAAGCACATACTACATATTTGACCAGACTTCATTAAAACACCACTACTTCCAAACCATCGTCTCTCTGATCAGTAGATGTTTAACTGGCGACCAGTGATAATTGGCTCAGTATGCATCTAACTTCCTGTGGGCTCTGCTGACATCAGTACAGAGGGGAGTGACAGCTTTTTCCTTCCTCTGACCTTTCGCCAAAACTTTCTAGCCTATGACTCTGCAGTTTCAAGAGGTTCATTACTACCTGCTTCCGCAAATGAGTGCTAGGCTGAAACCCCTCATTCACAGACAAAATGTCAAGGCGGTACGGACCGACACATGCATGCCAACTAAGACGTGGGCTTACTTGGATGTCTGCGTGCAGTGATTAATCATTCAGTGTCCTCCGGTATCGTTTTGGGTTTGTGAAAGAAGTGTAAAAGTCCAAAGTAGTCGCGAACACCCAGTACGATTGATGAGACTTACGTAACATGACCATTTGAGAGTGTTATAATGTGGCATTAGAATGTGAGTTGACTGACACAAAGATTACTATACTTGCCTCCCTGGTGAATGCCTATGTGTGTAGAAAGACTAGGTAATGTAGCTTTGCTGGACACCATGCAGAAAGCTCCTCCACACAATGGCAGCACTTACATGACTGCTCTTCACATTTTACAAAAGTAACAGGGCCGAAACTCAAGTCGTATTCAACGTCGGCGTTCTGACTAGGAAAACTGAGGACGGAAGTGGGTGGTGTCCAGTCGTCAGCAATGGGAACAAAGACCTTCAACCCATTTTGAACAAACCCGGTATGTACAGTGCCTTCAGAAAGTATTCACATCTCTTGACTCATTCCACATTTTGTGGTGGATCTGAAAAGACGTATCTCACCCATCTACACACAAGACCCCATGATGACGAAGTGAGAAGATGTTTGAAGACATTTTAGTAGATGTACTGAAAATTAAATACAGACATACCACATTTACATAAGCAGTCACACCCTTGAGTCAACAATTTGTAGAAGCACCTTTGGCATTGATTACAGCTGTGAGTCTTTCTGGGAAGTCTCTAAGCGCTTTCCACACCTGGATTGTGCAACATTTTCCCATTATTCTTCTCAAAATTCATCAAGCTCTGTCAAATTGGTTGTTGGTCATGGCTAGACAACCAGTTTCAGTTCTTGCCATATATTTTCACGTAGATTTAAGTCAAAACTGTAACTTGGCCACTCAGGAACATTCACTGTCTTGGTAAGCAACTCCAGTTTAGATTTGGCTTTGTGTTTTAGAACCAGGTTTTCCTCTAGGATTTTGCCTGTGCTTAGCTCCATTCCATTTATTTTTATCCTAAAAAAAACTCCCCAGTCCTGAACAATTACAAGCATACCCATAATATGATGTAGCCAGCACTATGCTTGAAAATATGAAGAGTGGTACTCAGTAATATGCTGTATTGGATTTGCCTCAAACACAACATATTTTATTCAGGACACAAATTTACTTAATTGCGTTGCTACATTCTTTGAATTATTACTTTAGTGCCTTGATGCAAACAGGATGTATGTTTTGGAATATTTTTATTCTGTACAGGCTTCCTTTTCACTTTGTCATTTAGGTCAGAATTGTGGAGTAACTACAATGTGGTTCATCCATCCTCAGTCACAGCCATTGAACTCTATCTGTTTTAAAGTCACCATTGGCCTCATGATGAAATCCCTGAGCGGTTTCCTTCCTCTCCTGCAACTGAGTTAGGAAGGACGCCTGTGTCTTTCTTTTGGGCTCCCGAGTGGAGCAGCTGTCTAAGGCACTGCATCTCTGTGCCTGAGGCATCACTACAGACCCTGGTTAGATCCCGGGCTGTATCACAACTGGCCGTTATCGGGAGTCCCATAGGCCGGCGCTCAATTAGTTCACTGCCGTCCTGGTTCGGGGAGGGTTTGGCCGGGGTCGGCCAAACTGCTATCCCCGGCCCGCTAGCTTCCTGAACGCTGTGTCTCCCGCTCACCTAGCGTAGTAACGACACCGAACGGCTCCTTGTTTCATCTATTGCTGCTCATTGAACCCTATGATCACTCGGCTACACAGCTGATGCATGCTGGAGTGTTCATTAACACGGTACTTCATTTTGTTTATCTGTCGAACTCAGGCCATGTGTGTAGCTAACTGACCCTCTCTGCCCATTCATCGCCATTTACCCGTTGTTGTTGTCTTAGCTCTCCCAATCAACACCTGTGATTGCTTTATGCCCCCCACTAATGTCAATATGCCTTGTATACTGTTTTTGAGGGTAGCTCTCATTGTTTAATTTTACCCCGGAGCCCCTAGTCCCACTCAACATGCCTCAGATAGCTCCTTTGCCCCACCCCCCACACATGCGGAGAGCGCACCTAGCTTAACTGGTGCCTTCAGAGATGTATCCTCTCTCATTGTCACTCAATGCCTAGGTTTACCTCCACTGTACTCGCACCCTACCATACCCTTGTCTGTACGTTATGCCCTGAATTAATTCTACCACGCCCAGAAATCTGCTCCATTAACTCTCTGTTCTGAACGCACTAGACAACCAGTTCTTATAGCCTTTAGCCGTACCCTCATCCTACTCCTCCTCTGTTCCTCTGGTGATGTAGAGCTTAACCCAGGCCTTGCAGCCCCCAGCAGCACTCCCATTCCCCAGGCGCTCTCATTTGTTGACTTCTGTAACCGTAAAAGCCTTGGGTTCATACATGTTAACATCAGAAGCCTCCTCCCTAAGTTTGCTTTATTCACTGCTTTAGCACACTCCGCTAACCATGATGTCCTAGCCATGTCTGAATCCTGGCATAGGAAGGTCACCAAAAACTCGGACATTTCTATCCCCAATTACAACATTTTCCGTCAAGATAGAACTGCTAAAGGGGGCGGAGTTGCAATCAACTTGCCCTCTAAATACACATCTGCTGTTTTCAACCAGGACGTCAGCAATCACTGCCTCATTGCCTGCATCCGTTATGGGTCCGCGGTGAAACGATGACCACTCATCACTGTCAAACGCTCCCTAAACACTTCTGTGACCAGACCTTTCTATTCAACCTGGCCCGGGAATCCTGGAAGGATATTGACCTCATCCCATCAGTAGAGGATGCCTGGTTGTTCTTTGAAAGTGCTTACCTCACCATCTTAAATAAGCATGCCCCTTTCAAAAAATGTAGAACTAAGAAAAGATAAAGCCCTTGGTTCACTCCAGACCAGCACAACAACATCCTGCGGCTTACGGCACTAGCTTCAAATAGTCCCCACGATATGTTTTTCAGGGAACTCAGCAAGCAATACACACAGTCAGTCAGGAAAGCAAAGGCTAACTTTTTCAAACAGAAATTTTCATCCTGCACTAATTCCAAAACGTTTTGGGACACTGTAAAGTCGATGGAGAATAAGAGCACCTCTTCCCAGCTGCCCACTGCACTGAGGCTAGGAAACACTGTCACCACCGATAAATCCATGATACTCGAGAATTTCAAAAAGCATTTCTCTACGCCTGGTCATGCGTTCCTCTTGGTTACCGCAGCCCCGGCCAACAGCACTGCACCCACTGCAGTAATTGGCCCAAGCCCCCCCCCCCCCCCGCTTCTCCTTCACCCAAATCCAGACAGCTGATGTTCTGATAGAGCTGCAAGATCTGGATCCCTAAAAAAATCCATTGGGCTAGACAATCTGGACCCTCTCTTCCTAAATTATCCACCGCCATTGTTGCAACCCCTATTACTAGTCTGTTCAACCTCTTTTTCGTATCATCTGAGATTCCTCAAGATTTTAAATAGGCCGCGGTCATCCCCCTCTTCAAAGGGGGAGACACTCTAGACTCAAAATATTACAGACCTATATCTATCCTGCCCTGCCTTTCTAAAGTCTTCGAAAACCAAGTGAACAAACAGATCACCGACCATTTTGAATCACACTGTAGCTTCTCAGCTATGCAATCCGGTTTCCGAGCTGGTCCTGGGTGCACCTAAGCCACGCTCAAGGTCTTAAACGATATCATAACCACCATCTATAAAAGACAGTACTGTGCAGCCTTCTTCATCAACCTGGCAAAGGCTTTCGACTCTGTCAATCACTGTATTCTTATCGGCAGACTCAACAGCCTTGGTTTCTCTAATGACTGCCTCGCCTGGTTCACTAACTACTTCTCAGATAGAGTTCAGTGTGTCAAATCGGAGGGCCTGTTGTCCGGACCTCTGGCAGTCTCTATGGGAGTGCCACATGGTGCAATTTTCGGGCTGACTCTTTTCTCTGTATATGTCAACGATGTCGCTCTTGCTGCGGGTGATTCTTTGATCCACCTCTACGCAGACAACACCATTCTGTATACATCTGGCCCTTCTTAGGACACTGTGTTAACAAAACTCCAAACGAGCTTCAATGCCATACAACACTCCTTCCGTGGCCTCCAACTGCTCTTAAATGCAAGTCAAACTAGATGCATGCTCTTCAACCGATCACTGCCCGCACCCTCCAGCCAGACTAGCATCACTACTCTGGACGGTTCTGACTTAGAATATGTGGACAATTACAAATACCTAGGTGTCTGGCTAGACTGTAAACTCTCCTTCCAGACTCACATTAAGCATCTTCAATCCAAAATTAAATCTAGAATCGCCTTCCTATTTCGCAAACAAAGCCTCCTTCACCCATGCTTCCAAATATACCATACTAAACCTGAATATCCTACCAATCCTTGACTTTGGCGATGTCATTTACAAAATAGTCTCCAACATTCTACTCAGCAAATTGGATGCAGTCTATCACAGTGCCATCCGTTTTGTCACCAAAGCCCCATATACTACCCACCACTGCAACCTGTATGCTCTCGTTGGCTGGTCCTCGCTACATATTCGTCACCAAACCCACTGGCTCCAGCTCTGTAACCTTATCTCAGCTCACTGGTCACCTTAGCAACACCCACACGTAGCACCCACTCCAGCAGGTATATTTCACTGGTCATCCCCAAAACCAACACCTCCTTTGGCAGCCTTTCCTTCCAGTTCTTTACTGCCAATGACTGGAACGAATTGCAAAAATCACTAAATCTGGAGACTTATATCTCCCTCACTAACTTTAAGCATCAGATGTCAGAGCAGCTTACCGATTGATGCAGCTGTATACAGCCCATCTATAAATAGCCTATCCTGCCGACTACCTACCACATCCCCATATTTAAAAAAAAATCTGCTATTTGCACACCTGTATTTCTACCTGCACATCTATCACTCCAGTGTTAATTGCTAAATTGTAATTACTTCGCCACTATGGCCTATTTATTGCCATACCTCCTTACTTCATTTGCACAGACTGTATACAGAAGTTTCTATTGTGTTATTGACTGTACGTTTGTTTATGTGTAACTCTGTTAGGTCGCAGTTGTAATTGAGATAAATAAAGGTGAAATAATTTAAAAAATGAAATACAATAAAATTGTAAAATAAGAATTTGTTCTTAACTTACTTGCCTAGTTAAATAAAGGTTCAATAAAATAACAAATATTTGTTGCTACACCATCTAACATGTGATTAATAATTTCACAATGCTCAATGGGATATTGAAATCCTGCTCTTTGCGAGGCACTGGAAAACCTCCCTGGTCTTTGTGGTTGAATCTGTGTTCAACTTTTAATTTTTTATTCATTTGTACATGTTTCGAAAAACATTATTCCACTTTGACATTATGGGCTATTGTACGTAGAACAGTGACCAACACATCTCAATGTAATCCATTGTAAATTCAGGCTGTAACACAACAAAAAGTGGAAAAGTCAAGGGGTGTGAATACTTTCTGAACTGTATGTATGCCTGTGGGTTTGTATTGAATCGAAATGCAGACATTGAACACTAAAGATCATTGTCTTGCAGTGAAGGCCTTGTCAGTGAAAACCAGTCACAAACACACAGGATATCACAGTATTGGTCAATTCCGTTTTAATTTGAAATTCCAATTCAATTCTTGAATTCACCAATAATGTGAATTGATTTTGAATTAAATTCAAATTTCAACAATCTTCAAGTTATGGAAATTGGAATTGACATTATACTTTGGACTGTTACTTTGGGGTGCATTCACCCCCCCCCCCCCCCCACACACACACTTTCTCTCTCTGCCTCTCCCTTTCTGCCCCCCCCCCACCTCTCTCTCTCTCTTTTCCTCTCTTTTCCTCTCTCTTTCGGGGGCCCCACCTCTCTCTGCCCCTCTCTATCCGCCTCTCTCTAGCCTTAATCTGGGTTGCAAGCCTTTAAAATCACAGTTCCTTACAGCCAAGAGTGAGACAGAAAGTGGAGAGAGAGAGAGAGAGAGAGAGAGAGAGAGAGAGAGAGAGAGAGAGAGAGAGAGAGAGAGAGAGAGAGAGAGAGAGAGAGAGAGAGAGAGAGACAGAGACAGAGACAGAGACAGAGACAGAGAGACAGAGAGACAGAGAGACAGAGAGACAGAGACAGAGACAGAGACAGAGACAGAGACAGAGACAGAAGAGAAAGACAGACAGAAGAGAAAGACAGACAGAAGAGAAAGACAGACAGAAGAGAAAGACAGACAGGAGAGAGAGACAGAAGAGAGAGAGAGACAGAAGAGAGAGAGAGACAGAAGAGAAAGACAGAGAGAGAGACAGAAGAGAGAGAGACAGAAGAGAAAGACAGAAGAGAGAGAGAGACAGAAGAGAAAGACAGAAGAGAGAGAGAGACAGAAGAGAAAGACAGAAGAGAGAGAATACCTAGGATAGGATAAAGTAATCCTTCTCCCCCCCTTTAAGATTTAGATGCACTATTGTAAAGTGACTGTTCCACTGGATGTCATAAGGTGAATGCACCAATTTGTAAGTCGCTCTGGATAAGAGCATCTGCTAAATGACTTAAATGTAAATGTAAATGTAGAGAGAGACAGAAGAGAAAGACAGAAGAGAGAGAGAGAGACAGAAGAGAAAGACAGAAGAGAGAGAGAGAGACAGAAGAGAAAGACAGAAGAGAGAGAGAGACAGAAGAGAAAGACAGAAGAGAGAGAGAGACAGAAGAGAAAGACAGAAGAGAGAGAGACAGAAGAGAAAGACAGAAGAGAGAGAGAGACAGAAGAGAAAGACAGAGAGAGAGACATAAGAGAAAGACAGAGAGAGACAGAAGAGAGAGAGACAGAAGAGAGAGAGAGAGAGTGAGAGACAGAAGAGAAAGAGAGAGAGACAGAAGAGAGAGAGAGAGACAGAAGAGAAAGAGAGACAGAAGAGAAAGACAGAGAGAGACATAAGAGAGAGAGAGACAGAAGAGAAAGACAGAGAGAGAGACAGAAGAGAGAGAGAGACAGAAGAGAAAGACAGAGAGAGACAGAAGAGAGAGAGAGAGACAGAAGAGAATGACAGAGAGAGAGAAGAGAGAGACAGAAGAAGAGAGACAGAAGAGAAAGACAGAGAGAGACAGAAGAGAGAGAGAGACAGAGAGAGAGAGACAGAAGAGAGAGAGAGAGACAGAAGAGAAAGAGAGACAGAAGAGAAAGACATAGAGAGACAGAAGAGAGAGAGAGACAGAAGAGAAAGACAGAGAGAGAGACAGAAGAGAGAGAGAGAGACAGAAGAGAAAGACAGAGAGAGAGACAGAAGAGAGAGAGAGACAGAAGAGAATGACAGAGAGAGAGAGAAGAGAGTGAGAGAAGAAAGAGATTGAAAGCTAGAGAAAAGGTGCGCAAGTAAAGGAGTGTGCGAAAAGAAAGAAGACGATGTCGGGAATTGTAGACAGCAAGACATTTGCTTCACTTCTTCTTCCCTGCAAACATTATGGCTCAATCAATGCTGAGTTCTTATTGTGTTTCTTAGAATTAAAAAGAAACAGCAAAACATCTGACTAAAATGCCAATATCGGTAATCTATAGGTCCCTGCTGAATTGCCCATGGTCAATTCTATCCATCTTAAAAGGGTTAATAGAAAGCACAGCCTGTCTGTGCACAAAGACAAGTTGTACTATAAACAAACTGCCTACTGTGAAACCCTCGCCTTCTGATATTCAGACAAGCCAATAAACACACACTATGACTGATTATAAGGGCCTCTGCAATCAGATTACTGCTCCCACGCCCCATGTCGACTGGCAGTGGTTCAGTGCTAGTTTGCAGTTAGCGTTCCCGCGCAGGCTAAATGGCAGATGTGTGGGGAGGAGCGTAGACTAGTCGATGCTAGCCGCTAAATGTCTTGGCTAATGAAGGAGGTTCCTGTGTGTAGGACCAAGGCTGTGTACTGGCCAGCTGCCCACGGATCATGGCCTTACTGGGAGGTACAGTTGGGGATTGTGGGAATGTCTGTCATTGTAGGGGGCGGTTAAGCGATGCAGCTGGCCTAGCGCTAAGCGCCACAGTTGCCTACATCAGGAATTGACTACCTGCACAACATGGGGCCTCCTTCCATATGAAATCCTACAGATCCAAGATGAAGACGTCCGGAGAAGGAGTTTCTGAACAGCTGGGGACTGAGATTAGCTTAAGCTCTGTGTTGATACTATAGGTCTCTCTGTGCTTTGACATTTTCAAATCTGATCTCCGTATTGAAGAGGATAGGGTTTAACCACATGAGAAAGCCTCTGAGGCTTGGACTCCTCCCAGTAGGCATACCACATGATTCCCACCGCTACCAGTTCTGAAGGTAAAGAAAATCCATTGCTTTCTTTCAGGGAAATGTAAACAGAATGGGATCTGGAGCAGCGGGTTCTATCAAAATGCATTCTATAGGTCATGCCAGGATATATTACCGACTCTGCCTCGCAGCTTACTGGGTTTACCTTAGTTGTATCACATGTAACTTTTTCGATTTTTACGAAATGCTATGTTTTGTGGTTTCACATTGAAAACCAAGCAAGATACAGAACGTACTGTATTAAATGATGACTTCTTTACCAGCACTGTGCAGCTAGCAGCGATACAGCAAATAGTTAACCCATTGTCAACAGCTGTGTGAGGTACTACAAAAGGCCTGACGCCACAGCATAAGGACAATAATTGAACATAATAGCTAGACGATTATATCTAAAGGGGTTAGAGTGTAGAGAACGGAATGAGAACAAACCCAGAGGAAGTGCCACCGGGACTTGGTTACGGTGGGCTGGATATGGGAACGGATGCTAAAGGAATTCATTATGCAGTTTTTGGCCACAGTGGGAAAACAGCAGATAGCAAACAGTGCCGCTAAGACCATGTGAGGACAACGGCGAAAGCCCTTTAGAAGCTGTGTGCTTGTGCAAATATGCTCATGCTAACAAACACACAAGTACACACACAAACACAGACAGGTACAAATTCACACACCTACACACATGCACACCGACAAACACACACCTCTAATCATACATAACACTATGGCTTGCGACACATACAGTGCAGTACACACAGCAGAGAACCACAGCTCTCCCCAGCAGGTTATACTCTCTCTTCCCCGGAGTGGGTTGGGGTATAGGGAGGATCCAGACCTGGCCGCCCAGTCTCTGCCCTGGGGCGGGTGAATCTAGCCTGCAGCCAGGCACAACCATGGCCCTGGCAGCCAGGGACAGACACCTGACAGATAAAAATTCCCACGTCCAGCTATTCATTATTTAAAGGCCTGGGAGAGATAGCGGGGAGAGGCACACTGCCTCAGCACAAAAGGGAGCAAGCGAAACACTGTCAATAAAAAAACAACAGCACTCGTCCTAATGTAGGAGGGAGAAAGGGATGGTGGAAGGGAGGGTTGGGAGGAAAGGAGAGAGTCCCACAGGACAGGAAATGGAGACAGCTAAGCTATCAGTTCTGTGAGTAACTACAGCAGGGTGGAGAGGTTGAGAGGTTGAGCGGTGTTCTTTGGGTTTGAGGTGCTGACGGAAATGGATGAATGGGGATCTCCACTATAGGGAGAGCTATTGGAGATGGCTCTGGGACAGCAGTCAACGCTACGAGGTCCACTAGTTTGGTCTGAATGAATGGTGGTCGGGGAGGACAGGCAAAAGGTGCTGGGGTGCAGTACAACACTATGGTACATTGACATCCACATCGAGGAGTTCCAACTCCAAACCTTCACACCAGAGCATAATTCATTTTTCTGGCTGTCCTAGTTCAGTCAGACTTATTTCTCCGGGGGCTAGGGGCCTATCAGGGGCCTGCTAGGCAGGGCGGAGAAACCATTAGGTACTCCAAGAATAATACCGGAAGAAGAACTAACACTTCAACATCTCTTTACCACATACAAGCCCCCCAAGTCCACTGCAATCTACACCTCAATCGCCGAAGAACATCCTTCAGCAGCCCACCCCCTTTCCTTTTCCTGTTCCTCTCTAGGTTTCTTCTGGCTCTGACCTCTAGTCCACCACTTTATCCTTTCACCCTGTCTTCCACTTAGCTTCTCCTGATCTCTTTGTGTTCTGTTGATAAAGCGTTGTGGGGTAAAGGTGGTAGCTTGGATGGGCTTTGAAGGCGGCAACCCCAGCCTGTCTGAGGGGATTAGCAGAGAGCGAGATTGAGGTGTGCCCAGCGAGTCATCATAGAGGCCTTGTGATTTGTATGTGTATAATAATGACAAGGAGACACTGGTTGAATGTGTGCCCGCTCAACAGCCAATGTGATTGCTTAATACAGTCTGGGATACTGATTATTTCACCCTCAAAGTATGTTTTATGGTAAGCTAAAAAAAAGCTACTATTGGAATGAAATGTTTGATTTCCAATGGGATTAAAGGAGGGCAGAGACCTCAGTTGATTTTTACTGTACCATTGACACTGCAGAAAAGCCTGAGCGGTGTTTTCCACTAGCGCCGGCTGTCGGCGTTACAGACGATTACAGAGTCCTTTTCAGCCAGGTACTTTTTCCACTTAATTTAACTAGGCTACTTTTCAATTCGCTAGTCAGAAAAAAGTCTGCCGCAACCTCTCCCCTGCATTCAAAAGAAAAGAATAGGGCAAAGTGGAATTCGACTCGATATGCATCTTCTTCTGGGTGTGTGTGTTGTATGTGCCGTGGTTGCAGTTGAATTTATATATGGAGGGAGAAGGCATGAATTTGCACATCCCATATAATGTGGTAACAATGAGTCTAATTCCACTTTGCCTATTCTTTTCTTTGGAATGTTGGTAAAAACACGTCTTTGGCCAGCGGATCTCTTCAGTCTCGACAGGGCCAGTAACTTTTCAGCACATTTTTGCATTCCCGTCCTCCTCTGTCACAGTCTACCACTGAAAACCATTGAAGACTGCATGCGTAAATGTCACAATCAAATCAAATTTTATTTGTCACATACACATGGTTAGCAGATGTTAATGCGAGTGTAGCGAAATGCTTGTGCTTCTAGTTCCGACAATGCAGTAATAACCAGTAATAACCAACAAGTAATCTAACTAACAATTCCAAAACTACTGTCTTATACACAGGGATAAAGAATATGTACATAAAGATATATGAATGAGTGATGGTACAGAGCAGCATAGGCAAGATACAGTAGATGGTATCGAGTACAGTATATACATATGAGATGAGTATGTAAACAAAGTGGCATAGTTAAAGTGGCTAGTGACACATGTATTACATAAGGATGCAGTCGATGATATAGAGGACAGTATATACGTATGCATATGAGATGAATAATGTAGGCTATGTAACATTATATAAGGTAGCATTGTTATAAGTGGCTAGTGATATATTTACATCATTTCTCATCAATTCCCATTATTAAAGTGTCAGTGTCAGTGTGTTGGCAGCAGCCACTCAATGTTAGTGGTGGCTGTTTAACAGTCTGATGGCCTTGAGATAGAAGCTGTTTTTCAGTAATGTCATGCTATTTTGTATTTGAGCAATATGAGTGGTCATTCATTCAAGCACCACCATGCTCCCGTGAGTCATAACTTCTCGAGCAGTACATGAGTTGATGGCTTCACACAGCACACGCTATCTGACCACAGCAAAAAGAAGAGCCCATCAATCTACTCGCTGAGTTGATTTATTTTAGGGAAAGTGATTTACAAAAGTAAAACTTCAATAGTGAACATACTAGCAATATGCTGGCTACTGTTGATAGTATGCAAAGAAAAGCTACAAAAAGACACCTAGCATTGGTTTTGGCTAGACTAATGTAGCCATGTCCATGATCTCTTTCGGACCGTTTGTCTTAAAGGGGCAACGTCCTATTTTCAAATCATCTCAAAATGGCGTACTTTGGAAACAAAAATGACAATGCAGTTCTAAAGAATAGAGAAATGACTTGAATTGAAAAATTGTATTACACAGCTTTTGAATACATATAATAACCAAATGTAGCTTATAATAGCTGAATATAGAGAAAAGTCATGCCAAACTATAGGCCCTGCATGACCCTAATGCATTTTAGAACTACAATGTCCAGGCCAGTAGAAATTCTGTTCTGGTGGCTTGGATTTTTGGCCAACTGTCCCAACTCGGCCAGTGAGGACCCTGTGCTTTGATTGACGAGCAGCAAGCCTGACTAGTGTATAAAAGGTGTTGAACTGACTGAATAAAGTTGATCTCATATAGCCATCCCATCCATAAATCATACAACGTAGTTATATGTCCATGGTATCTCATCCGGACAAGTAAATGAAAGATCCCTTTTGTGTTTTCGACATGAAGTCCATAAGGACTTGCCAGACAGTGACGTTAAAGTGAGTGATTCGTCAGTTTCCTACCAAATCGCATCGGTAAGAGAGCTATTTATTTGACTCGCCGATTTTGCATACTTGTAGGGTTTTGTCAATTATCTGCAGATAAATGATGAAATCATTCGATGAAGTTAATCCTCCTCACCAGCAGGAACAATATGTAGGCTAGTGGAGAGATTGCCTCACTTTGGTCCAAAATATGATAAAAGAAAACAGATTGTTTTAATAGCTAATGATATTTATATGGTATTTTGAAAGATAGTGATCTAGGTCTAGTGATTTAATCAAAGTGTTGACAATGGACTCGTCAACTGCTGTTTTCTGTGTAGCAAAGCCCATGATTAACACCTGCTTCATACTTCAATCATAACTGTAGTGAAGATGAGCTGAGAAAATGCCTCTTTAAAGGAAGCTTGAAGCCCATGGAAGTCAGCAGGACACTTTAAATGTCCTGTGGAATTCGAATTCAGTTTTTCCTGCATTTTATGTCATATTGAAACTAACACTGTTAAAGTGTGATTTTTTTTATCAGTGTTATTTCCTGATAGTTGCTGGGATAGTTGAAATCTAGCAATAGAATGTACCAGAGGCCACCGAAATATAGAAATCTTACCACCCCCCAGCCCGGCGACTTTTTCTGTTTGGCTGGCTACTCCGTGTGCCTGTGGAAAACACTGGAAGCACTAACGATGCAGGCATTAACACCAAAGACAGGGAGAGACAGAAGAAAGCGATGGAGTGAAGAAGAGAGAATTATAAAATGAGAGGGGGAAAGAAGGAGAGGGCCTCCTGTGATGTACAGATTCACTCTGTTCTGCGGTCAAAGCGTACACATTAATTATGAGAGCAAAGCCTGAGCCTCTTTTATTCATGGGACACTGGGTTATTTCTGTCTCTCTCATGTCTCCGCCAAGGACACAAGGCATCAGGATGAGTGTAAGTGAGGAGAGGAGAAGAGAGGAGGCCCAGTCCAAAGTGTATTGACGAATGGATGAATAGACACAACACAGACATGCTAACCCCTGCGTATTCCGATTTACATTTCCTGTGATATAGTACATTTGAAGCCAGGTAGAGTTGACTATGTTTGGCCGGGGCCTTGCTACCCCATCGCCCCAAAACACTAGCTTCAGCAGCAGCCCAGTTTTTGTTTGCAATAATCACACGGCCAGTAGAGTGGTTAGGGAGAGAGCAACAAGACAGTAAAATACGAATTTAACCAGGATGGTGGTTGGGCGGCAGGGTAGCCTAGTGGTTAGAGCGTTGGACTAGTAACCGGAAGGTTGCAAGTTCAAACCCCCGAGCTGACAAGGTACAAATCTGTCGTTCTGCCCCTGAACAGGCAGTTAACCCACTGTTCCTAGGCCGTCATTGAAAATAAGAATTTGTTCTTAAATAACTGACTTTCCTAGTTAAATAAAGGTTTAAAAAAAAAACAGTGAGAGAAGGAGAAAAAGCCAGGGGTACAAATTACAAGGGAGGGAAAAGAAAGCAGTGTGATAGAAAAACTACTATAAGATTTGTGATTGGGGGAACTTGTGAGTCGGGGGGACATTGTGTCTCCTGCTCTCATGCCGTACATTGTAATGGAGCCAGTCTGGGCAAACAGGATACACACTGAGTCTCAGACTATAAGTTAACTAGGAGCCATCATATCTCTGGAAAGTCAGTTATTTAAGAACTAGGGAAACTAGATCAGAGAGACAGAAAACAAGCCCCCTCGGCCCGTTAAGGACTCAGCTCTGAAGTTGGTTTGTGTAATTAAAGATGATTCAATTCATGATCGTCACTGGGTTGCTCAAACAAAACATGCATTAGTGTTTGATTTATCACATTGTGTGACTAATAGAGACAGATATTTTGATCAAAATGTCGAGATTTTAATGTTTACTCAGCATTTGACACGGAGGTAACGTTGGTAGACTAGAGACTTCTACCCAGAGCCTCCTTCTTTTGTGAATCCTAAAATGGCTGCCATAGTTCCTCTTGGCAGCCTGATTGGCCTGTCTGTGTGGGTGATGGGTCAATGCAGTAGTCTGTGGTGTTCTGCCTGTCACGGGTGGAGAGAGGAGAGAACCTCAGTGAATCTCTGATAGCCCTACTTTAGCATTAGTAGCGGCCATTCTGTGCTCTGTCAGACTACTGGCTCTGTTATCCAATAGGATCCCACTGCCTATGTACCCTTGCAGTGCCAAAGCATGCACCTGCACATTGCTGAGTGATCCCTATGAAACAGGTCTAAGTGAACTAAGCTGTGTAATAGAATCACTTGGTTCAATAAACTATTCGGTTACCCTTCACGTTTCAAAATATATTCCCAAAACTTTTCCTTGACCACGTGACCTAACATCCCAGGGCCAGAAGAGGCAGAAAACAATCATTCTGACAGTTACATATCAGAGCACCTCAATCCCCACTAGTGTTATAGTGAGATGATGTCTTGAGAAATATGGGGTGGGGGGGGGGGGTAGACTGGGGAATACACTTCACTATTTCTAACACCTTCAAAAGGGGAAAATGTTCCCCCACCTTCACACTGTTCCTTCACATTGGGCTGCTCAGCCAGGCCTTCATATCTAACAGTTATCCTGTCAATGCCACATCGCCCTGCCATATTGATCCACACCTAAACATAGCACACCTGTCACTCTCCAACCTTACTGTGACTCAGTCTGCTAGAAGAACAATCAACTAGCTGGACTGTACGGCTCTATTTTCTTACACTGGCTGATTGTGAGAGGGTGACAGTAAGGGTGTGGGTTGTGTGTATGACAGGGTGACAGTAAGGGTGTGTGTTGTGTGTATATGAGAGGGTGACAGTAAAGGTGTGTGTTGTGTGTATGTGAGAGGGTGACAGTAAAGGTGTGTGTTGTGTGTGTATGACAGGGTGACAGTAAGGGTGTGTGTTGTGTGTATGACAGGGTGACAGTAAGGGTGTGTGTTGTGTGTATATGAGAGGGTGACAGTAAAGGTGTGTGTTGTGTGTATATGAGAGGGTGACAGTAAGGGTGTGTGTTGTGTGTATATGAGAGGGTGACAGTAAGGGTGTGTGTTGTGTGTATGAGAGGGTGACAGTAAGGGTGTGTGTTGTGTGTATATGAGAGGGTGACAGTAAGGGTGTGTGTTGTGTGTATATGAGAGGGTGACAGTAAGGGTGTGTGTTGTGTGTATATGAGAGGGTGACAGTAAAGGTGTGTGTTGTGTGTATATGAGAGGGTGACAGTAAGGGTGTGTGTTGTGTGTATATGAGAGGGTGACAGTAAAGGTGTGTGTTGTGTGTATATGAGAGGGTGACAGTAAGGGTGTGTGTTGTGTGTATATGAGAGGGTGACAGTAAGGGTGTGTGTTGTGTGTATATGAGAGGGTGACAGTAAGGGTGTGTGTTGTGTGTATATGAGAGGGTGACAGTAAGGGTGTGTGTTGTGTGTATATGAGAGGGTGACAGTAAGGGTGTGTGTTGTGTGTATATGAGAGGGTGACAGTAAGGGTGTGTGTTGTGTGTATATGAGAGGGTGACAGTAAGGGTGTGTGTTGTGTGTATATGAGAGGGTGACAGTAAGGGTGTGTGTTGTGTGTATATGAGAGGGTGACAGTAAGGGTGTGTGTTGTGTGTATATGAGAGGGTGACAGTAAGGGTGTGTGTTGTGTGTATATGAGAGGGTGACAGTAAGGGTGTGTGTTGTGTGTATATGAGAGGGTGACAGTAAGGGTGTGTGTTGTGTGTATATGAGAGGGTGACAGTAAGGGTGTGTGTTGTGTGTATATGAGAGGGTGACAGTAAGGGTGTGTGTTGTGTGTATATGAGAGGGTGACAGTAAGGGTGTGTGTTGTGTGTATGACAGGGTGACAGTAAAGGTGTGTGTTGTGTGTATATGAGAGGGTGACAGTAAGGGTGTGTGTTGTGTGTATATGAGAGGGTGACAGTAAGGGTGTGTGTTGTGTGTATATGAGAGGGTGACAGTAAGGGTGTGTGTTGTGTGTATATGAGAGGGTGACAGTAAGGGTGTGTGTTGTGTGTATATGAGAGGGTGACAGTAAGGGTGTGTGTTGTGTGTATATGAGAGGGTGACAGTAAGGGTGTGTGTTGTGTGTATATGAGAGGGTGACAGTAAGGGTGTGTGTTGTGTGTATGAGAGGGTGACAGTAAAGGTGTGTGTTGTGTGTATGACAGGGTGACAGTATGTGTGTGTGTTGTGTGTATGAGAGGGTGACAATATGGGTGTGTGTTGTGTGATAGTGTGTGTATGAGAGGGTGACAGTGTGGGTGTGTGTTGTTGATAGTGTGTGTATGAGAGGGTGACAGTGTGAGTGTGTGTTGTGTGATGGTGTGTGTATGAGAGGGTGACAGTGTGAGTGTGTGTTGTGTGTATGAAAGGGTGACAGTGTGGGTGTGTGTTGTGTGTATGACAGGGTGACAGTGTGGGTGTGTGTTGTGTGATGGTGTGTGTATGAGAGGGTGACAGTGTGAGTGTGTGTTGTGTGTATGAAAGGGTGAGAGTGTGAGTGTGTGTTGTGTGCATGAAAGGGTGACAGTGTGGGTGGGTGTTGTGTGATAGTGTGTGTATGAGAGGGTGACAGTGTGAGTGTGTGTTGTGTGATGGTGTGTGTATGAGAGGGTGACAGTGTGAGTGTGTGTTGTGTGTATGAGAGGGTGACAGTGTGGGTGTGTGTTGTGTGTATGAGAGGGTGACAGTGTGAGTGTGTGTTGTGTGTATGAGAGGGTGACAGTGTGGGTGTGTGTTGTGTGTATGAAAGGGTGACAGTGTGGGTGTGTGTTGTGTGATGGTGTGTGTATGAGAGGGTGACAGTGTGAGTGTGTGTTGTGTGATGGTGTGTGTATGAGAGGGTGACAGTGTGGGTGTGTGTTGTGTGATGGTGTGTGTATGAGAGGGTGACAGTGTGGGTGTGTGTTGTGTGATAGTGTGTGTATGAGAGGGTGACGGTGTGGGTGTGTGTTGTGTGTATGAGAGGGTGACAGTGTGGGTGTGTGTTGTGTGTATGAGAGGGTGACAGTGTGGGTGTGTGTTGTGTGATGGTGTGTGTATGAGAGGGTGACAGTGTGAGTGTGTGTTGTGTGATGGTGTGTGTATGAGAGGGTGACAGTGTGGGTGTGTGTTGTGTGATAGTGTGTGTATGAGAGGGTGACGGTGTGGGTGTGTGTTGTGTGTATGAGAGGGTGACAGTGTGGGTGTGTGTTGTGTGCATGAAAGGGTGACAGTGTGAGTGTGTGTTGTGTGTATGAAAGGGTGACAGTGTGGGTGTGTGTTGTGTGATAGTGTGTGTATGAGAGGGTGACAGTGTGAGTGTGTGTTGTGTGCATGAAAGGGTGACAGTGTGGGTGTGTGTTGTGTGATGGTGTGTGCACATGAGTGACAGGCACCAGCCCCCATTTTGTGACAGTTTAAACCTGTGATGGGCTGAATTTGTGAAGGTCTTTTAGTGGGAACAGCTGAGATGTAAACTCGAAGGGCACTGGGAGATTGTGTGAGGAGAGAGAACCGAGCTGGAGCTCAAACCATCTGCTCAGTAGTGCTGCTTTTTGAAGTCGGTTCATTTTATTTATTTATTTATGACAAATAATCACATTTTTCAATTTTTTATTCCAATAAATACATAATAATAATAATAACGCTTCAGGTGACTCCTCAAATGATATTCTCAGTAATTGGCGACCAGGTGAAACAAAAAAGCTGGTACTTTGTCCAGATGCACAAATATTAGCCAGTTAGCTAGCTAGTTAGCCAAGCCAAAATGTGTTAACCTGTCAGGCAATCTGCAAATCTGTGGCTCAAATACACCAGATACATGTATATGCAATGAACACGCAATGTTCGCAAAAACAAAAGATTGTATTAAAAATCAACAATTAAAAACACCTACAAAAATGACTAAACATGTGCACTTTTAGAGCTCTGTGCTTAGGCTGCTACTAGGGCACCATGGTAACTGTATACTGTAACTCTATACTATAGAATTGAATTGGGGATTAAATGCTGTAACATCGGAGAATAGAACAATTTATGTTAATGACTGCCCATTAATATCACTTATTCGGCTCTAAGTATCATTTATACACATTATTTTACTTAAATAAAAAAATGTTGGTGATTTATTTATTTGATGCCTTATTCAATTCCACGTCATCATCACAATCTCTGTTCAGGCAGAATCAGCCAGCCAGTTATGTATATCTGTGCACCCAGAATCATCCTTTATGCTAGTAGTCTAGCTGGCTAACTTCCTTCTGCCTTACAAAATCACAATGTCAGTGGATCTTCAAAGTACATAATGCATACTTTTAAGACTGCTGAATAACAACTATCAATCACTTATACAGTATGTATTCATCGGTTGGTAGAGAAACCCCACGAAACTGCTCTCTTGTTCGCAACGTGTCCTGTGAGCCTCTGTCCTTCCCTTCCTCTCCTCTCTGCCAGCCCCACAGGCCTGAACCAATGAGATCAGGCAGCTGTAGGCACAATGGACTCTGATCATAGTAATTATTGACCTTTTTTCTTATTGCTTTACTCTGATGAATATTGGTCTGTGGAACCTACACCTTTCTGCAACGTTCCCACAATTCATGCTGGATATTTCTCTCTGGAGAATCAGTGCGTTGAGCTAACATCTAAAAATGGAATTCAAACAATTGCACTGACATTTCTGATCATTGCTCAGCTCTACTGCTCAGATATGTAGCAGGAACTAATCAGAAAAAAATTAACTGTGCTGAGGTAGCAGGAAAACAGAATTTTCTTAATAACATGAGCATTCCCTTATGAACCATAACCTCATTAAATAAGCATGAACTGCTCAGCCCACATAATTGTGAAAGGCAGCATTACCAACCAACCTAATGTAAAGATGAAACATGACACCATGAGTGTAAGAATTAATATACAAAAGGTCTAGCATCAGTTGACCAATCTATGTATCGTTCTGGTCCTAGTGAGGCTATGGAGCAATAATCTCCATTGACCAGTCTCTCATTACCCTGAAAGCAATGAGCCTTTCAATACGCAGAGAAGCAAGGAGGAATCCATTGATCCAACTAAAGGAAAGCAGGAAGGAGAGGGAGAAAGAAGAGAGAGATGGGATGGATAGAGAGAGAGAGAAAAGTGGGAGAGAGCAGTCTAGGGTCCAACAGTTAAATCATTACAGATGTTAATGATACCCCAGTCTCCTTTCTTGTCCTCTGGCCATTCAGCTCGCCAAGTCTGGCACGTTCATCAACGTTACCCACACGCGTGTCATTACTGACTACGCCGCTCCTGTCATTACCGAAGGCAGACCCCCAATCGAACACAGGCAGCTGGTCAGTCTGGTCTCCAACCATTGATTAACAGAACAGAGTGAGTCCAATGCCTGCATTAGTTCATCACAGTGCCAAGCCACTCGTCTGCCTGCCAAACAACACCGGAAATGTTTTACTATCACACCCTTGTAGAGAAGGAAAACAATGATTTTTTTCTTTGCTGGGGGAAAAACAACAAACTATCGTAAAAGTCTTAATCGGTCACATTCACAATAGCCGGTTGGCTGATTCTGGAGGGGAAGAGTTTCCTAAATTGGTCTATTTGCACAGCAGATGGGACTCTTTGTGTAAAAAATCCTGGATTCCTGCCTGGCTAAGGAGTGTGTGTGTGTGTGTGTGTGTGTGTGTGTGTGTGTGTGTGTGTGTGTGTGTGTGTGTGTGTGTGTGTGTGTGTGTGTGTGTGTGTGTGTGTGTGTGTGTGTGTGTGTGTGTGTGTGTGTGTGTGTGTGTGTGTGTGTGTGGGGGGGGGGGTAATTGTTCTTCTTCCAGATTAATGAGTAATTAGTTGAGAAAGACAATGCTAGAGGCAGTGTTTAATTAACAAACTGTCCGACACACACACACACATGCATACTGACAGTCACATGCAGACGCACACACTCTCTCTCCACCAGCCTCTCCCATCTCTCTCAGTTACTTTCTTACTTTGGATTCCTAGGAATGATAGGAATTATGGACCATATTTTCATGCAGAGGGCTAAACAGAATGCTCAGATTGAGCACAGGGAGTAATCAATGCTGTCAAAGTTTTTGAGGTTCTTGAGGTTTTGTGTTGTCTGTCGTCATGTAAGACATTCTGATGTTTGGAGTCCCCCTCCCAGATCAACCTCCCAGATCAACCTCTCAGATCAACCTCCCAGATCAACCTCCCAGATCAACCTCCCAGAGATCAAACCTCCCAGAGATCAACCTCCCAGAGATCAACCTCCCAGATCAAACTCTCAGATCAACCTCTCAGATCAACCTCCCAGATCAACCTCCCAGAGATCAACCTCCCAGATCAACCTCTCAGATCAACCTCTCAGATTAACCTCTCAGATCAACCTCCCAAATCAACCTCCCAGAGATCAATCAACCTCCCAGATCAACCTCTCAGATCAACCTCCCAGATCAACCTCCCAGATCAACATCCCAGAGATCAACCTCCCAGATCAACCTCCCAGAGATCAACCTCCCAGATCAACCTCTCAGATCAACCTCTCAGATCAACCTAAAAGGCTAGAATTTAAACTTTGAACTAGTGTGAATCAGCTTCTAAACAAAAGACTTACGCTATTCAGAAACACACACTCACACGCAAGCACACATATCTTTACTGACCAAACACATTTTTCCACCTCTCTTCAGCTTTCACAATTGTGATGGGACAAAACCATACTATTTTTGTAAGGTCATGTGGTTACATTTGAAGTAGAGTAGAGCCAGTAGAATTGTATATAATATATTATGCAGCTATTTCACTTAGTTTTTAATCCACTGAGTAACTTTGCATCCTAACTTGATGCAGTACCCATTGAATTAGAACTAAGGCATACCTCCAAGCCAGACATGTTGTCAGAATAACTATCTATTCCCAGCTTGATTAGTCAATATGATAATTTCTTAAGCCTGTGAGCTATCTTATACCCAAATCTCTAGTATACATCCTTGTCGGCAGAATTCTCTGATTTGCTAGTCTGAATCCCATATTTAGCTCCTTGGGCATAATCTGTCTCTAGCTGTGGAGAATAAGGCAGACGGCGGGGTAAGTTTGCTAGTCTGAATCCCATCTCCTTGGGCATAATCTGTCTCTAGCTGTGGAGAATAAGGCAGACGGCGGGGTAAGTTTGCATCGTACCCCTGTGGCTGGCCAGTTTCAGTAGCATATGCAACAAACAGCCTCGACACTTTAGGATTAAAAACACAAATCTGGGCCATAGTTGATCACACATCCTCTCTGTGGCTTAATGCGGCGCATCAGATGGAGAATATAGCCCTTTCAGGTTAACATAGCTAGGCCTACACATGCAGGCAATCCTGACAGGACGTTTGTGTGCACGGATGAGTAAACAGACACACACACACACACACGTACGCATGCTGCACGCTGCACTTAATTCCTCCAAAAACAATCGCTGTGTGTGTTTACAAAACAGAACAAAACTAGCTGCGCTAATGCAATTTCATAGCAATGCAATCTGTTCCCCCCTCGTGGCAGACCTGGAAATAAAGGCAGTCGTTGGGAATTCACATCTTCATCTCAGCCCATTAAAAGCACATCTAAATCCTTCTAGCGCATGCAGAGCTTCAGGGCTTTGAATAGAAACCTGCGGCTCCTTCAAAAGGAGAGCAGCCCTTCCTTCCTAGCTCCAAGGCTTGGTTACTGGCACAATGCTAAGACTCAGTCCTTGGTCTGCGGAGTCTGATCTGAATGAGGTGGCAATACAGCGCTTTGTTTTCAGAAGAAACAATGCATTTATCCAGTGCAGTTATGTGGCTTTTGAAACGGAAAATTGATTTTTGTTTGAATTGTGAATGTGTAAAAGTATTACTGTTCGAGTCAATGCCATAGCTGTACATATATTCATCCTAAGGGTTTGAAAGCACTCTTGTCCTGTGCTTGTGTTTGTCATTCTAATTATCTAAAACTGTGATTTCATTGTTGATTAATAATAACAATTGTAGCGCTATAATTACAATATCACTTTGACAGCCGGTTATAATGATATGCCTAAGGACAATAACACAAACATAAAAACACAGGCACACAAATGCACACACACACCAGCAGGCAGGCTCATGCACACCCCTCTGACACACACACACACACACACACACACACACACACACACACACACACACACACACACACACACACACACACACACACACACACACACACACACACACACACACACACACACACACACACACACACACACACACACACACACACACACACCCAGCAGTGGGTGAGGATGGAATACTGTAACACACACACTCCTCCTTCCATAGCCTGTAAGCCCACCACTAACATCGGCCAACAAAAACGTGAACACCCCTTCGAATTAGTGGATTCAGTTATTTTAGCCACACTCGTTGCTGCCAGGTGTATAAAATCGAGCACACCACCATGCAATCTCCATAGACAAACATTGGCGGTAGAATAGCCTTACTGAAGAGCTCCAGTAACTTTCAATGTGGCACCAGTATAGGATGCCACCTTTCCAACAAGTCAGTTCATAAAATTTCTGCCCTGCTAGAGCTGCCCCGGTCAACTAAAAGTGCTGTTATTTTGAAGTGGAAACGTCGAGGGTCAACAACAGATCAGACGCGAAGAGGTAGGCCACACAAGCTCACGGAACGGGACCACCAAGTCCCAACGCGCATAAACAATAATCTGTCCTCGGGGGCAACACTCACTACCGAGTTCCAAACTGCATCTGAAAGCAACGGTCAGCACAAGAACTGTTCGTCTGGAGCACCATGCGCAATGCCAAGTGTCGGCTAGAATGGTGTAAAGCTTGCCGCCATTGGACTCTGGAGCAGTAGAAACGCGTTCTGTGAAGTGATGAATCACGCTTCATCTGGCAGTCCGATGGACAAATCTGGGTTTGGCGGATGCTACCTGCCCGAATGCATAATGCCAACTGTAAAGTTTGGTGAAGGAAGAATAATGGCTGTTATTCATGATTCGGGCTAGGCCTCTTAATTCCAGTGAAGGGAAATCTTAGCACTACAGCATACAATGACATTTTAGACGATGTTGTGTTTCCAATCTTGTGGTAACAGTTTGGGGAAAGCCCATTCCTGTTTCAGCATGACAATGCGCCTGTGCACAATGCGAGGTTCACACAGAAATGGTTTGTCGAGATCGGTGTGGATGAACCAGCCTGCACAGAGCCCTGGTGTCCACAGAGCAGAGCACTACATACTTTTGGTCATGTAGTGTACCTGGGGCAAGGTTAAGATGTTAGCACAATGCTAGAGTGTAGCATGGATATACAGTAAAAGGCTACCACGTTTTTACTGAGGATTGATGTAGCATCTAAATCGCTCATAATGGATTCTATTAAATGCCTATAGGGCTAGGAGAATGACACTGGACCGTGACTTAATTTGATGTTACAAAATACAATGATATAGAATTGAACAAATATAGGCTGCTAATAGGCTAAAGGGACAATCAAGGCAGAACAACATGGGTGTGGACGGAATTGCAGAATCTCCACATGAGACCTGGACCGAGTCTGAGGAAAAAGTGAGGGAAATGATATCTGAGAAATTGAAGATGGACCAGAGGAAGATTGAGGTGGAGTGCGCCCACAGTACTGGTAAACCCATCCCCAGTCCAGGTGACAGACCCAGGCTGATAATGGTCAAGTTCTTGAGGAAGCTGTTCTGGAAAGAGCCCAAAACTTCAGAGGAACGTATATCTTCCTCAACGAGGACTATCATGAAGGTAAAAATCTGTCGTTCTGGCCCTGAACAAGGCAGTTGACCCACTGTTCCCAGGCCGTCATTGTAAAGAAGAATTTCTTCTTAACTGACTTGCCTAGTTAAATAAAGGTTCAATTGTATATATATTTTAAAATGGCAAAGTGGGCAAACTTAGGAAGGGACGAACAGTGAGCCATCATATTCATGCAGAAAAAAAACGAATAATGAAAGAAAAGCCTCGCAAGATAGAATTAGTTAGTTTGGGAGAGGTGGAAAAAGTGTTATTATCGATCAATAATGACAAACCTGGCATTGACAACATAGATGGAAAGCTAATGAGGATGTTAGTTGACTCTTTAGACACTCCTATCTGTCATATATTTAATCTGAGCCTAGAGGAAAGTCTTTGTCCTCAGGCCTGGAGGGAAGCCAAAGTCATTCTGCTAGCAATGAAGCCTTTACTGGTTCTAACAGCAGACATATTTTTATTTGACCTTTATTTAACTAGGCAAGTCAGTTAAGAACAGATTCTTATTGTCAATGATGGCCTAGGAACAGTGGGTCAACTGCCTGGTCAGTAACCTTTCGGTTACTAGTCAAACGCTCTAACCACTAGGCTACCCTGCCGCCCCATTCCCTAAGTTCTAGACCTCAGCTGAATCTGGTAATAAATGGTGTGGCTGTTGACCAAGTTGAGGAGACTAAATTACTTGGCATGGCCAAAACATATAGATCCAATGGTTGTAAAGATGGGGAGAGATCTGTCCGTAATAAAGAGATGCTCTGCTTTTTTGACACCATACTCCAAAGAGTAAGATCTGCAGGCTCTAGTTCTGTCTAATCTGGATTATTCTCCAGTATTGTGGTCCAGTGCTGCAAGGAAAGATCTCGTTAAGCTGCAACTGGCCCAGAACAGAGCGGCACGTCTTGCTCTTCATTGTTTTATTTATTTAACCCTTATTTTACCAGGTAAATTGACTCAGAACACCTTCTCATTTGACTGAGGAGTTACAGGGGAGAGGAGGGGGATGAATGAGCCAATTGTAATCAGAGTTGAAGAGAGACTCACTTCATCACTTCTTCTTTTTATTATAAACATTAACGTGTTGAAAATCCCAAATTGTTTGCATAGTCAACTTACACACAGCTCTGACACACACACACACACTTACCCTACCAGACATGCCACCAGGGGTCTTTTCATAGTCCCCAAATCAAGAACAAATTCAAAAAAGTATACTGTATTATATAACTCCGTTCCATCTCATATTGCTGAAATGAACAGCAAACCTGGTTTAAAAGAACCAGATAAAGCAACACCTCACAGCACAACGCCTCTCCCCTATTGGACCTAGATAGTTTGTGTGTATGGATTGATATGTAGGCTTTGTGTCTTTTTAAAACATGTATATAGTTCTGTCCTTGAGCCGTTCTTATCTATTCATGTTCGGTATTATGTCATGGTTTGTGTGGACCCCAGGAAGAGTAGCTGCTGCTTTTGCAACATTTAATGGGGATCCTAATAAAATACCTAAATACTTAAAGCTGATGCAAAGGAATTTCAGTGCCATCTACCCTGGAGCCAAGTCAGCAGCTAGGCGACACTCCTTGAAGCTACAATCCCCTAGGGTCTCCGTCTCAGAATGGACTGGAACTTGTGTACTAGTGTAGGTGGAGGGAGAGGGGGATCGGGGGGGGGTAGTTACCCTTCTCTCCACCTCCCCTCCTCCCAAATGTACGTGTGCCTGCGCCACAGTTCAGGTGCGAGACGCCAGCTATTAATCCACCAGTTATATATATATATTATATAACCCTGATATAGACAGAGGTGGGGTCCTCTGTAACTACTGCTCTCTATTGTTTTTTCATTCATTCTTTCTCTCTTTTATTTTCTGTCCCTCTCCCTTCCACTCTCTTCATTACAAGGCTTAAGACAAAAGGCTCTATGTGACTTCTTTGCCCTAACGGATCATTGGTCCAGAAAGTCTGTGAAACAGAGGAATCTGGATTATACCCCATTATATCCGAGAACTACGGGAATTGCCACTATGTGATACCAGAATGGTAATCATATGAATGGTCCAATTGATTGGAAGATGCATGGAGAGACGGACCCAATGATCAGCCACTAGGTTTGACAAAAGACTCTGATGAGGGGATGAGTGAGTTATGGCTCATCACTGATGAAGCGATTGACTGAATGAGGCGGTAGAAGGAGGTAAAGATGGCCGCTGCTCCCGCTCACTAGGTGGCAGCTGATTACCTATCCAGTCAGACAGGCAGGCAGGCCCAGACAAAACATGCCTTTTCTAACAATCGGCCAATAAGGGCCTCTCGTCAGCATCACGGGAGGGGAAGAAGTGGAGCGAGAGAGTGAAGTAGGGAGATAGAAAGAACGGGAGGCCATAAATTCCTGGGCCGTGATGGGGGGGATTAAGAAAGACTGCAGGGAGGCGGAGAAATAGTACGGTGCGAATCGTAAATCGATGGAAAACAAACCCCACAGTCACACATCACTAGTGCCTCCAACACACACAGAGCTTAAAAATCTGGTACACAACACCAATGTCTACTTGATTTCTAGTTCATTTTCACCTCTACGTTATTATTAAGGTAAGGAGAGACTAGAGGCTTGTATCTGATGCATAACCACCCCATCCTGGCTCAATGAGGGCACACACACACACACACACACACACACACACACACACACACACACACACACACACACACACACACACACACACACACACACACACACACACACACACACACACACACACACACACACACACACACACACACACACACACACACACACACACACACACACAGTTACTTAAGTCAAATGGCCAGCTGTAAGTGACTTCCCTGCTTGTAACGTATCATTGTTCCAGTGGGTCTGTGATACAGAGTAATCTGTAAAGCCTGCATTGCTTTCTCTCAATGTATAAGATTAGAAATAACCTTGAGATGTAAGAACAAAAATAAACAACTTGAGCTATAAGTTTTTCTGTGCTTGTCGCGATTAGCCACAGGTCCAATTGGTATTCTCTGTGGATAGTGGGAGGAGGCTCGACTGTGTTGGATGCAAGAGGAATGCAAAATGGCCTTCTCTAGCTTGCCTAGGCCCCATGCACACACACACACACACACACACACACACACACACGCACACACGCACACAGAGAGAGAGAGAGAGAGAGACACACAAACAAACACACAAACAGTATTGTACAACTAACCTTGTAGGGACACACAATTCAGTCCCATTCAAAATACTATTTTCCCTAACCCTACACCTAACCCTTACCTTAAAACTAACCCTAGCCCCTAACCCTAAACCCCTAGAAATAGCAATTTACCTTGTGGGGACTAACAAAATGTCCCCAGTTAGTGAAATGTTTGTTGTTTACTATTGTTGTGGGGACAAACACACACACACACACACACACACACACACACACACACACACACACACACACACACACACACACACACACACACACACACACACACACACACACACACACACACACACACACACACACACACACACACACACACACACACACACACACACACACACCAGACCTTTCTGTCAAACCTTGCTTCCAGGCACCAGTCAAACCAGTCCCCTGTGGACAGTCAAACCTTGCATCCAGGCACCAGTCAACCCAGTCCCCTGTGGACAGTCAAACCTTGCCTCCAGGCACCAGTCAACCCAGTCCCCTGTGGACAGTCAAACCTTACTTCCAGGCACCAGTCAACCCAGTCCCCTGTGGACAGTCAAACCTTGCCTCCAGGCACCAGTCACCAATTGCTAACTATTAGCTCCTATCAATTAGGGAAACGTTCTTTCTGTGTCCATGGGCAACTGTTGGATATTATTTTGAGAAGCTCAAATGTGAGAATCTAAACATGGAGGAAATTGGTGCATGCAATTGGACTCAACTTACTGGGAACTGTACATTTTTTGTGAGGTGGGTTGTTTTTTAACAATTGATTTTTTTTCTCCAGTAGTTGGTCACAGGAAACCAAAAGACAAGAAAATGTTATGGGGGTTGTGAAGCGCTACAAGATTAATTCACAAGCAGCACAACGTCTGAGGAGCTGTCTGGGAGTAGCACTGGAACAAAATACTGGTTAATCAATATTTTGTATTCAAATTCAGTCTGTCAGTGAGTTGCACACGGCTGACAAGTGAGGAACCGTAAAGATGAAATTTAGTTTATGAGTCGAGACATTTGAAATAAAGCTTGAATCAATACTATGCTCAAAAACATTTCACTTTCTCAACACCTTGAAACATCAAACAGTCTGCAACGTCTCCGAGACAGACAAACACTTCTTGTCTCCCACACCGCCAAGTAAAAAACCCTTCTTAGAGATCTGTTTTTTTACATTGGATGTGTCTCGATCCACAGCACTTCCACATCTGTGGTGAAGTGAAAGGTGTTTGTCGGACCGTGAAGACATTCGGAAAATCAGTCTTCTCACAAAGACTTCTGTAGCGTCCGAACCGTTTTGGCTACAAACTATTATGACCCCTCTATGGAAAGGGGATATTCTCATCAATACGACCATAGTGGTGACACAAGTGTCACAGGACTCGTCTGAAGGTAAACAGTACCGGTTAAAACATGTCTAACCCTGATTCAGATGACCATCCTACCTGTGCTAGATTACGGAGATGTAATATATAGATGGGCAGGTAAGTGTCCTCTCGAGCGGCTAGATGTTCTTTACCATTCGGCCATCAGATTTGCCACCAAAGCTCCTTGTAGGACACATCACTGCACTCTATACTCCTCTGTAAACAGGTCATCTCTGTATACCCATTGCAAGACCCACTGGTTGATGCTTATTTATAAAAACCCTCTAGGCCTCACTCCCCCCCTATCTGAGAGATCTACTACAGCCCTCATCCTCCACCTGTTCTGCCAGTCACATTCTGTTAAAGGTCCCTAAAGCACACACATCCCTGGGTCACTCGTCTTTTCAGTTTGCTACAGCTAGCGACTGGAACGAGCAAACAAACACTTGAACTGGACAGTTTTATATCAATCTCTTCACTCAAAGACTCAATCTTACTGACAGTCGTGGCTGTTTTGCATGATGTATTGTTGTCTCTACCTTCTTGCCATTTGTTCTGCTACCATGTTGTGCTGCTGCCTTGTTGTGTTGCCACCATGCTGTGTTGTCACATGTTGCTGCCATGCTATGCTGTTGTCTTAGGTCTCTCTTTATGTAGTGTTGTGTGGTCTGGTGTGTGTTTTGTCCTATATTATGTATTTTTATTTTTGATCCTAGCCTCCGTCCCCGCGGGAGGCCTTTTGGTAGGCCGTCATTGTAAATCAGAATTAGTTCTTAACTGATTTGCCTAGTTAAATAAAGGTTAAATAGAATAATACGCAAAAAAGGGGGCACATTTCTGTATGTAAAAAAATATAGCTATATTTTCTGAGTTTATTTAAATCTCCCAGATATAAGACAAACACTTCAAAACCTTGTTTCTTCTTATTTATTTTGACTGCCTCTTTCTACCATTTATCAATGTGTTATTGGCTATAGTAGTAAAGGCCAAATTCAATGTATACATTTGTTTTTTTATAACTAAATGATCCATCGTATGACCATAGTATGACCCCAATAAGGTGTAGCACAACAAAGTGCTCCCACCTCCTCTTCACCTCCCACAGGTGAAAGGTAGTTAGCGCAGCATATCGAAAGCTAGACAGACACCCACTGTGTTTGTCAATACGCGTCACCTCACAGTGTGAGCAGTAATTCAGAGTGATGCACTTCCAATTACTCTCATTGCACCTTTGTTTTTCTAAAAGTGTACCTATCTACAACCAAAAGGCTTATTCGGATGTCCCCAAAGGAGAACCCTTTGAAGAACCCTTTTTTGCCCAGGTAGAACCCTTTTGAGTTCCATGTAGAACTATTTCCACAAAGGGTTCTACATGGAATCCAAAACGAGTTCTACCTGGAACCTAAAAGGGTTCTCCTATGGGGACAGCTGAAGAACACTTTTGGAACCCATTTTCTAAGATGTGTAATTGTCTCCAAAATGGCTGCAAAAGAACAAACGTTTCACCGGTTTCCACACAAACACTGCCCTGGCCTGAGTAACTGCAGTCACACCCATCCATCCATCCACCCACTCTCTCTCTCTCTCTCTCTCTCTCTCTCTCTCTCTCTCTCTCTTTCCCCTGAATGGTATATTGTTCCTTCTTCATCCCCTGCTCTGAGAAACTACACATCTCCTGCTACCATGGCAGCCAACTGGAGGGGAGGACAAGGCGGCTGATTAATCTATTAATAACACAGGAAAGCAGTAAGCTGCTGCTGCTGGTGCTGGTGGTGTGGAGAAAACAGGAACCCACGGAGATCAGGGAGCTGATGAAAGTTTCCTTGGCCCTCAGAGTAGGAGGAAAGTGAAAAGAGGGCAGAAAGTCAGAGGGAGAATGATGTTTATTGAGAGATTGAGAGAGTAGGCTGGAAACCTATCAACCATATTGCAGTGACCCTTGTGGTATTACAGCAAAATGATTTGTTTGTTGAGAGTTATAATGGAGAATAATAAACGATATATACAAAAGTATGTGGACACCCCTTCAAATTAGTGGATTCGGCTATTTCAGCTACACCTGTTGTTGGCAGGTGTATAAAATCGATGCCACCTTTCCAACAAGTCAGTTCGTAAAATTTCTGCCCTGCTAGAGCTGCCCCGGTCAACTAAAAGTGCTGTTATTGTGAAGTGGAAAAGTCTAGGAGCAACAGCGGCTCATCCGTGAAGTGGTAGGCCACACAGGCTCACAGAACGGGACCGCTATGTGCTGGAGTTCATAACGTGGAAAAATCGTCTGTCCTTGGTTGCAACACTCACTACCAAGTTCCAAAATGCCCCTGGAAGCAACGTCAGCACAATAACTGTTCGTAGGGAGCTTCATGAAATGGGTTTCCATGGCAGTTCAGCTTCGCACAAGCCTCAGATCACCATGCGCAATGCCAAGCGTTGACTGGAGTGGTGTAAAGCTCACCGCCATTAGACTCTGGAGCAGTGGAAACGCTTTCTCTCAAGTGATAAATCATGCTTCACCATCTGGCAGTCCAATGGATGATGCATAGCGCCAATTGTAAAGTTTGGTGGAGGAGGAATAATGGTATGGGGCTGTTTTCATTGTTCAGACTAGGCCCCTCAGCTCTAATGAAGAGATCTAAACATGCATGCAATGACATTCTAGATGATTCTGCGCTTCCAACTTTGTGGCAGACTGGGGAAGATTATTTTCTGTTTCAGCATGACAGTGGCCCTGTGCACAAAGCAAGGTCCATACAGAAATAGTTTGTCGAGATCGGTGTGGAAGAACTTGACTAGCTTACACAGAGCCCTGATCTCAACCCTATCGAACTCTGCAATACAGGCCCAACAGCAGTGCCCGACCACACTAATGCTCTTGTAGCTGAATGGAAATAAGTCCCTTCTGCAACGTTCCAACATCTAGTGGAAAGCCTTTCTAGATTTGTGGAGGTTGTTATAGCAGTAAAGGGGGGGGGTCAACTCCATGTTTATGCCCGTGTTTTTGGATTGAGATGTTTGCGAGCAGGTGTCTACATACTTTTGGTCATATAGTGTATCTTAAAGCATACTATGTGTTGCTCAACCTCTGGTCCGTGGACCGTCACCGGTCCCTGGAATGTTCTTAACTGGCCCCTCAGATTGTTCTTATCTGTAAGGGCCTTTCAGTGCACCATATCTGACTTCAGGCTAAGGCTAAATCTAAGTGACAAAAGGAGCAGGAGCATATTGACAGCTAGCCTCTAGCTATGAATCTTGTCTTCAATATATGGGATCATGTCACCCTGTAATGTCACTGGGTGTTAATGTGTACCCGAAGTACCTGGAGGTGTGGTCTTATACAATAAAGCCCACTGACTGAGCACTTCCTCATCACCAACGCGGCAACTTCCTCATCGGTCACCCATCACCCGGGCGCATCATCAGCCACTGACAAGCCGGATAAGTAACGGGTGATTAGTATCTACCTTCCATCCCCATTGACCCTGGCAGAGAGTGGGGGCGGAGTGTGCAAAGCTGTCATCAAGACAAAAGGTTAGCTACTTTGAAGATTCTCAAATCTTAAATATATTTTCATTTGTTTAACACTTTTTTTGTTTACTACATGATTCCATATGTGTTATTTCATAGTTGTGATGTTTCACTATTATTCTACAATGTGGAAAATAGTCCAAATAAAGAAAAACCCTTGAATGAGTAGGTGTGTCCAAACTCTTGACTGGTACTGTAGATGTTGTATGGGAGGGAAGCTTTCATTCATTCTCCCATTCAAAAAGGGAGCAATGCCAAATGCAAAGTAATGCTATGTATTAGCACCGGAGCAAAAGCCTGCACACCAAGACCAAGATTGAAGACAGAGTGAACATCTTACTCTTACTAATTTTCTCATTCAACATCAGACCTCTTCTCATAACAGAGCATACTGAAAACGTACAAATACAGTACTTCGTGTAGCAAATAAACTGTCCATGTTGATCAAGCTTTTAAGGTCAGATGGGTTGAATTTACAAAATCGAGGACGGCAATACTGCGTTCAAGACCCAATGGCATTTGCCTGCAGCCTGAGCATAATTAACAAGTGGAAATGTTGCGGCCCCTCATCCTCTTGCTCTCCCTTTGTCTTCTTTGTAACTCAGGCAGAACCGTTCACCCCCCCCCCCCCCTTATCGGGTGACTCGACGGAGGCCCCTATTGTTTATCTTTGACTTCAGTAATGGGACAGAGTAATTTCTCATTTGTAATAATATCAAAAAGAAATTACCACTGCCGTGAATAAAAGCCACTGAACAATGGTGGCCATCAATCACCGGCAGGCAAGCATGGGACAACAGAGAGGGCGTTTGTGGTAAAGTCGGTTGCTCCTGTTTGTTTTTTGTGCATTGTGAAAGGGCAACGACCTGTGACAGAGGTGCAAGATAAGCCTTTCACTTAGAGTATTGTCGGAGCAAATGTCATGCGGAAACCTCTACAATTGATTGGGATTTGTTTTTGGCTTTTGAATTAGAGTTGTTGTGTGTGTTTATTATTGGTGTAATCAGATAACAGGGATTTGTTACAGGACTCGTCTGACCGTTATGCCTTTCCACATGTACTACAGCCTCTGCATGATCTCGTCTTGCAACCATCTCTCCTTTCCACACCTCCATCTCTCCTTTCCCCACCTCCATCTCTCCTTTCCACACCTCCATCTCTCCTTTCCCCACCTCCATCTCTCCTTTCCCCACCTCCATCTCTCCTTTCCCCACCTCCATCTCTCCTTTCCCCACCTCCATCTCTCCTTTCCCCACCTCCATCTCTCCTTTCCCCACCTCCATCTCTCCTTTCCCCACCTCCATCTCTCCTTTCCCCACCTCCATCTCTCCTTTCCCCACCTCCATCTCTCCTTTCCCCACCTCCATCTCTCCTTTCCCCACCTCCATCTCTCCTTTCCCCACCTCCATCTCTCCTTTCCCCACCTCCATCTCTCCTTTCCCCACCTCCACCTCTCGCTCTCACACCTCCATCTCTCCTTTCCCCACCTCCATCTCTCCTTTCCCCACCTCCATCTCTCCTTTCCCCACCTCCATCTCTCGCTCTCCCACCTCCATCTTTTCTTTCCCCACCTCCATCTCTCGCTCTCCCACCTCCATCTCTCGCTCTCCAACCTCCATCTCTCTTTTCCCCACCTCCATCTCTCGCTCTCCCACCTCCATTTCTCACTCGCCCACCTCCATCTCTCCTTTCCCCACCTCCATCTCTCGCTCTCCCACCTCCATCTCTCCTTTCCCCACCTCCATCTCTCCTTTCCCCACCTCCATCTCTCCTTTCCCCACCTCCATCTCTCGCTCTCCCACCTCCATCTTTTCTTTCCCCACCTCCATCTCTCGCTCTCCCACCTCCATTTCTCACTCGCCCACCTCCATCTCTCCTTTCCCCACCTCCATCTCTCGCTCTCCCACCTCCATCTCTCGCTCTCCCACCTCCATCTCTCGCTCTCCCACCTCTATCTCTCCTTTCCCCACCTCCATATCTCGCTCTCCCACCTCCATCTCTCCTTTCCCCACCTCCATCTCTCCTTTTCCCACCTGCATCTCTCGCTCTCCCATCTCCATCTCTCCTTTCCCCACCTCCATCTCTCACTCTCCCACCTCCATCTCTCGCTCTCCCACCTCCATCTCTCCTTTCCCCACCTCCATCTCTCGCTCTCCCACCTCCATCTCTCGCTCTCCCACCTCCATCTCTCACTCTCCCACCTCCATCTCTCGCTCTCCCACCTCTATCTCTCCTTTCCCCACCTCCATATCTCGCTCTCCCACCTCCATCTCTCCTTTCCCCACCTCCATCTCTCACTCTCCCACCTCCATCTCTCGCTCTCCCACCTCTATCTCTCCTTTCCCCACCTCCATCTCTCGCTCCCCCACCTCCATCTCTCGCTCTCCCACCTCCATCTCTCGCTCTCCCACCTCCATCTCTCGCTCTCCCACCTCTATCTCTCCTTTCCCCACCTCCATCTCTCACTCTCCCACCTCCATCTCTCGCTCTCCCACCTCTATCTCTCCTTTCCCCACCTCCATCTCTCGCTCCCCCTCCTCCATCTCTCGCTCTCCCACCTCTATCTCTCGCTCTCCCACCTCCATCTCTCGCTCTCCCACCTCCATCTCTCGCTCTCTCTCTCCCACATCCATCTCTCCTTTCCCCACCTCCATCTCTCGCTCTCCCACCTCCATCTCTCGCTCTCCCACCTCCATCTCTCCTTTCCCCACCTCCATCTCTCGCTCATCCACCTCCATCTCTCCTTTCCCCACCTCCATCTCTCGCTCTCCCACCTCCATCTCTCGCTCTCCCACCTCCATCTCTCCTTTCCCCACCTCCATCTCTTGCTCTCCCACCTCCATCTCTTGCTCTCCCACCACCATCTCTCCTTTTCCCACCTCCATCTCTCGCTCTCCCACCTCCATCTCTCGCTCTCCCACCTCCATCTCTCGCTCTCCCACCTCCATCTCTCGCTCTCCCACCTCCATCTCTCGCTCTCCCACCTCCATCTCTCGCTCTCCCACCTCCATCTCTCGCTCTCACACCTCCATCTCTCGCTCTCCCACCTCCATCTCTCCTTTTCCCACCTGCATCTCTCGCTCTCCCACCTCCATCTCTCCTTTTCCCACCTCCATCTCTCCTCTCCCACCTCCTCTCTTTCTGTCACTCTGAATAATCCAAGGTTTCCATTAGTGCTCTCTAGGTAAAATGTCTAATGTTGTCTGTCACTATTGCCCCCAATATCACCCCACCACTCTGAAATAAACATGAGCCTGTGGGAGTGTGCGATAGAGAGAGGCAATGAGGGAGGGAGAGGATGAGGGGAGAGAGGGAAAGATGGACCCAGAGGTGCTATATTATAACATCTTAAAAGTATCTAGGAGCAGCTTATAATTTCTGCATATTTGTTTGAGCGAAGAGATGAAGCGCTAGAAGTTTGTCGTTATGAAACTCAGGTCACTATGTGGTCACTAGACATTGTCTTCGCAATCATGTGACAAGGCACTAGAGCTGTGACTATACCCGTATCGCAACAGCGTTTCCATGGCAAAAATGAAAACACAAAGCAGACTGAACTCTAGCATCTTGAAAGCACACGGACACATGCAGAGCTGTTCTGTATGTATAGAATCACACTCCCAACATTTCCTGAGGTGTCATTTTCAAATTGCTAAATCGACTTTTTTATACCCCCACATAACCCAAATTAATTTCAAGCTTCAGCATCATATCTAGGAATATTAAAGGATGACACTGATGTCAGAGATTGATCATTAGCCTGAGAGGGGCCTTGAGGCTCGTATTGACAAGTTGAAGGGATAAAGTCGCTCATATTATCATTAACCAGTTCCATTCCCTCAGTACGAGCTACCCGTGCCGAACAATCAATTATTCCAGTCAAAGTCATGTTGATGCAAACTGGCAGCAACTGATGAGGATTTTACTCTGTGTTGGATGAGGGGACCGTCCCTATTACTATATAAAGCACTTTGAACACCTGCAAAGGAGAAGCACTATGTAAATTCAATCAGTTATTATAATTAATAGTGGTAGTAGCAGTCTGTGATTTTATTTGACCATTGAGCAAAAGAAGAGGTACATAAACACAGCAATGTCGGTTTGGTTTCAATCGTTTTGCTTAGACGTCTCCTTTACTCGCAACCTTCCTCCCTTATTACTTACCACCCTTGACCTTTCACATCCACCTTGGGATTCACTTCCTGTCTGTCTTCGACAGACAGCTCACATCTAGTATCAACACTATGACAGCGTATTCCTCTCACCTGCCCCACCCCCCTCCCAGCCCAGTTCCACAGCAGGTCATCCCTTCTGTGAGGAGAGTGGGAAGCCATTAACCTGTCATGTGAACTCATCAAGGGTGGACGCTGAGGTCCCCTGGGGGTGTAGAGGGTCTATTGGAAAAAAGTGTGTGTGTCTGTCTGCATGATTGTGTGCGTGTCTTTATGTGCAGGTGTTTGTCTGTGTGCGAGCCTGCATGTGTCTGTGTTCACACAGGTGTGCGTGTCTTAGTGCATACGCATGTGCATCAGCCTCAGGGAATGTATGGAGGTGACCCTTCCTGTTGGTCTCTCTAGTATTCCAGCCAGGCATCAGGCAGTAGGAGGCTGGCCCAGCCATACAGAGAGAGGGCCACCTGGGAGAGCAGCAGTCTGACAGCAGAGCAGAGCAGACCGGGCCAGGCGACAGGACATAAACTGCTGTGTGTCAGTGGCAAAGACTGATGCTATTAAACCACAGTTGCAATGTCACGACCCCGACACATAGCCTTTGTTCCTCTATGTGTTCCTCCGTGTCCTGGACAGGCTGACCTCTAGGTCAGATGGACAGAAGATAGAGACGATGATGTGGTTTGGATGTTTTGTGTTGATGACCTGCGAGATTCAACTACCTGCTTCCTGGAATCGCCTAAAAAAAGTATGACAGGATGTTTTGATGAGGTTTGTGTCACTTGACATGGAACATAAAGGAATATAGAAAGTGAAGCTTCACTCTTTCTTTAGCCTTCTCCCTTCCCTGTCCCTCCCTGCCTCTCTCCCCACGTCCCTCCCTGCCTCTCTCCCCACGTCCCTCCCTCAGTCCCTCTCTCCCCACGTCTCTCCCTTCCACCCTCCCCATCTTTCTCCCTCCCTCCCTCCCTCCCTCCCTCCCTCCCTCCCTCCCTCCCTCCCTCCCCCCTCCCTCCCTCCCTCCCTCCCTCCCTCCCTCCCTCCCTCCCTCCCTCCCTCCCTCCCTCCCCATCTTTCTCTCTCCCTCCCTTCCTCCCCCCTCTCTCTCTCTCTCTCTCTCTCTCTCTCTCTCTCTCTCTCTCTCTCTCTCTCTCTCTCTCTCTCTCTCCCCCTCCCTCCCTCCCTCCCCCGTCTCTCTCCCTCCCTCCTTCCCAGTCTCTCTCTCTCCCTCCCTCCCTGTCTCTCTTTGTCTCTCCCCCGCTCTGTTTCTCCCTCCCTCACCCATCTCTCTCATTCTCCCCGTCTCCCTCCCTCCCTCCCTGTCTCTCTCTATCCCTCCCTCCCTGTTTCTCTTTGTCTCTCCCCTGCTCTGTTTCTCCCTCCCTCCCTCCCTCCCTGTCTCTCTCTCTCCCTCCCTCCCTGTTTCTCTTTGTCTCTCTCTCTCCCTCCCTCTCTGTTTCTCTTTGTCTCTCCCCTGCTCTGTTTCTCCCTCCCTCCCTGCCTGTCTCTCTCTCTCTTTCCCTCCCTCCCCTTTCTGTCTCCCTCTCTCCCTTCCTGTCTCTCTCTCTCCCTCCCTCCCTGCCTGTCTCTCTCCCTTTTTCACCCCCTCCCTCCCTGCCTGTCTCTCTCTCTCTTTCCATCTTTTGCGCCCTCTTTCTCCCCCTCCCTTCCTCCATTTGAAAGTCAGCAGAGAGACAGAGACAGGAGGAATACTAAGCATATAGATATAACAAAGACCAGATGGATGTCTGAGTCAGAGGATTCAACATCAAGCTAAGTATGTGGAGAGCAGTGTGTGTGTGTGTGTGTGTGTGTGTGTGTGTGTGTGTGTGTGTGTGTGTGTGCGTGCGTGCGTGCGTGCGTGCGTGCGTGCGTGCGTGCGTGCGTGCGTGTGTGTGTGTGTGTGTGTGTGTGTGTGTGTGTGTGTGTGTGTGTGTGTGTGTTAGACATATACAAGCCTGAGAAAACATATAACCAAAAATATCTGAGAGTTAACCATGAGGTTTCCCAAGAAAGTAGCTTCTTCACAAAGTTGTCATCTTTCCCATTTGAAGTGTGACTCAACATGAGAATGTGAGCAGAAATAGATGATTGCCAATCCAAGCATCGAAATAACCTGCGTGTGAAACAATTAAAAAATAACAACACAAAGAGAGGGAGAAAGAAAGCAAGCCAGCGGCAGAGGAAGTTTGGTGGGAAGTGTGTGTGTGTGTGTGTGTGTGTGTGTGTGTGTGTGTGTGTGTGTGTGTGTGTGTGTGTGTGTGTGTGTGTGTGTGTGTGTGTGTGTGTGTGTGTGTGTGTGTGTGTGTGTGTGTGTGTGTGTGTGTGTGTGTGTGTGTGTGTGTGTGTGTGTGTACCTCTTCATTACCATAAGCCTAGTGTACCAATAAACACCACAAGGAAGGACACACAATGGGCTAGAGTCAACAAACACCAGGACACACAATGGGCTAGGGTTAACAAACACCAGGACACACAATGGGCTAGTGTTAACAAACACACCAGGACACACAATGGGCTAGGGTTAACAAACACACCAGGACACACAATGGGCTAGGGTTAACAAACACCAGGACACACAATGGGCTAGGGTTAACAAACACCAGGACACACAATGGGCTAGTGTTAACAAACACACCAGGACACACAATGGGCTAGTGTTAACAAACACACCAGGACACACAATGGGCTAGGGTTAACAAACACACCAGGACACACAATGGGCTAGGGTTAACAAACACCAGGACACACAATGGGCTAGGGTTAACAAACACCAGGACACACAATGGGCTAGTGTTAACAAACACACCAGGACACACAATGGGCTAGGGTTAACAAACACACCAGGACACACAATGGGCTAGGGTTAACAAACACACCAGGACACACAATGGGCTAGGGTTAACAAACACACCAGGACACACAATGGGCTAGTGTTAACAAACACACCAGGACACACAATGGGCTAGGGTTAACAAACACCAGGACACACAATGGGCTAGGGTTAACAAACACCAGGACACACAATGGGCTAGTGTTAACAAACACACCAGGACACACAATGGGCTAGGGTTAACAAACACACCAGGACACACAATGGGCTAGGGTTAACAAACACCAGGACACACAATGGGCTAGGGTTAACAAACACCAGGACACACAATGGGCTAGTGTTAACAAACACACCAGGACACACAATGGGCTAGTGTTAACAAACACACCAGGACACACAATGGGCTAGGGTTAACAAACACACCAGGACACACAATGGGCTAGGGTTAACAAACACCAGGACACACAATGGGCTAGGGTTAACAAACACCAGGACACACAATGGGCTAGTGTTAACAAACACACCAGGACACACAATGGGCTAGGGTTAACAAACACACCAGGACACACAATGGGCTAGGGTTAACAAACACACCAGGACACACAATGGGCTAGGGTTAACAAACACACCAGGACACACAATGGGCTAGTGTTAACAAACACACCAGGACACACAATGGGCTAGGGTTAACAAACACCAGGACACACAATGGGCTAGGGTTAACAAACACCAGGACACACAATGGGCTAGGGTTAACAAACACACCAGGACACACAATGGGCTAGGGTTAACAAACACACCAGGACACACAATGGGCTAGGGTTAACAAACACACCAGGACACACAATGGGCTAGGGTTAACAAACACACCAGGACACACAATGGGCTAGGGTTAACAAACACACCAGGACACACAATGGGCTAGTGTTAACAAACACACCAGGACACACAATGGGCTAGTGTTAACAAACACACCAGGACACACAATGGGCTAGGGTTAACAAACACACCAGGACACACAATGGGCTAGTGTTAACAAACACACCAGGACACACAATGGGCTAGGGTTAACAAACACCAGGACACACAATGGGCTAGGGTTAACAAACACACCAGTTAACAAACACACCAGGACACACAATGGGCTAGGGTTAACAAACACCAGGACACACAATGGGCTAGGGTTAACAAACACACCAGGACACACAATGGGCTAGGGTTAACAAACACCAGGACACACAATGGGCTAGGGTTAACAAACACACCAGGACACACAATGGGCTAGGGTTAACAAACACACCAGGACACACAATGGGCTAGGGTTAACAAACACACCAGGACACACAATGGGCTAGGGTTAACAAACACACCAGGACACACAATGGGCTAGTGTTAACAAACACACCAGGACACACAATGGGCTAGTGTTAACAAACACACCAGGACACACAATGGGCTAGGGTTAACAAACACACCAGGACACACAATGGGCTAGGGTTAACAAACACACCAGGACACACAATGGGCTAGGGTTAACAAACACACCAGGACACACAATGGGCTAGGGTTAACAAACACACCAGGACACACAATGGGCTAGGGTTAACAAACACCAGGACACACAATGGGCTAGGGTTAACAAACACCAGGACACACAATGGGCTAGGGTTAACAAACACCAGGACACACAATGGGCTAGGGTTAACAAACACACCAGGACACACAATGGGCTAGGGTTAACAAACACACCAGGACACACAATGGGCTAGGGTTAACAAACACACCAGGACACACAATGGGCTAGGGTTAACAAACACACCAGGACACACAATGGGCTAGGGTTAACAAACACACCAGGACACACAATGGGCTAGGGTTAACAAACACACCAGGACACACAATGGGCTAGGGTTAACAAAACACCAGGACACACAATGGGCTAGGGTTAACAAACACACCAGGACACACAATGGGCTAGGGTTAACAAACACACCAGGACACACAATGGGCTAGGGTTAACAAACACACCAGGACACACAATGGGCTAGGGTTAACAAACAGCAGGACACACAATGGGCTAGGGTTAACAAACACCAGGACACACAATGGGCTAGGGTTAACAAACACCAGGACACACAATGGGCTAGGGTTAACAAACACCAGGACACACAATGGGCTAGGGTTAACAAACACACCAGGACACACAATGGGCTAGGGTTAACAAACACACCAGGACACACAATGGGCTAGGGTTAACAAACACACCAGGACACACAATGGGCTAGGGTTAACAAACACACCAGGACACACAATGGGCTAGGGTTAACAAACACACCAGGACACACAATGGGCTAGGGTTAACAAACACACCAGGACACACAATGGGCTAGTGTTAACAAAACACCAGGACACACAATGGGCTAGGGTTAACAAACACACCAGGACACACAATGGGCTAGGGTTAACAAACACCAGGACACACAATGGGCTAGGGTTAACAAACACACCAGGACACACAATGGGCTAGGGTTAACAAACACACCAGGACACACAATGGGCTAGGGTTAACAAACACCAGGACACACAATGGGCTAGGGTTAACAAACACACCAGGACACACAATGGGCTAGGGTTAACAAACACACCAGGACACACAATGGGCTAGGGTTAACAAACACACCAGGACACACAATGGGCTAGGGTTAACAAACACACCAGGACACACAATGGGCTAGGGTTAACAAACACCAGGACACACAATGGGCTAGGGTTAACAAACACACCAGGACACACAATGGGCTAGGGTTAACAAACACACCAGGACACACAATGGGCTAGGGTTAACAAACACACCAGGACACACAATGGGCTAGGGTTAACAAACACACCAGGACACACAATGGGCTAGGGTTAACAAACACACCAGGACACACAATGGGCTAGGGTTAACAAACACACCAGGACACACAATGGGCTAGGGTTAACAAACACCAGGACACACAATGGGCTAGGGTTAACAAACACACAGTAGGCCCCTACAGTAGGCACCTTCACAAAAACTGAGCCTTTGCTCTCCTTTCTTCTTCTCGGGAGGTTTTGGTTTTCAGACATGCTTGCCAAGAGGAAAGTGTGAAAAATGGTGCCGTGCGGTGCCAAGAGGTTCAGAGTAAAGCTGTGCTGGTTATAAAGTGGAAGGGAGTGTGTTGTGTTAATGCAGAGGTTAACTCGCCCGGTGCTAATGTAATGAGATAAATCACGACAGCTTCAGGAGATATGGGGAGTCCACAGCTATGTCTACATTTGTGTCTGCTTTGTGTCTGCTTACAGTAGTCAGGCTGAGACACCCAGGTGTGTGTGTGTGTGTGTGTGTGTGTGTGTGTGTGTGTGTGTGTGTGTGTGTGTGTGTGTGTGTGTGTGTGTGTGTGTGTGTGTGTGTGTGTGTGTGTGTGTGTGTGTGTGTGTGTGTGTGTGTGTGTGTGTGTGTGTGTGTGTGTGTGTGGGTGTGTACCAAATGTGTGTAGAGAGGTATATGAGTACCACTCAGGCCGCCAGGGCTATACTAGAGCTAAGAGATCTACTACTTGTTAGCTAAGCATCCTTTGTGAAGATTCATACAGAGTGCCTCATTACAAATCCCATGTCCCGTCCCGCAACTTTCCTCTAGAGAGTACTTGGCCCTCCGCGACACCACTACCCTCAGAGATGAGCACATTGTAAAGGGTGAGGGTGTTTCGGATATTGATAAGTGAAAGCCCTGAAGCAGGGTTTCACAAACTCGGTCCTCGGGACCCAAGGGGTGCACGTTTTGTTTTTTGCCCCAGCACTACACAGCTGATTCAAATAATCAACGAATCAAGCTTTGATCATTTGAATCACCTGTGTAGCGTTAGGGCAAAATACAAATACATGCACCCCTTGGGATCCAGAGTTTGGGAAACACTGCCCTATAGGCACTGAGGTAGGGAGGATAGGAAGGATCATATTCTTGCCAACTGTCCTAAGGTCAGTGATCTGGGTCATCGGGGTGGACATCCTTACAATCAGGTGGACCCGAGGTCAGTATCGGCTAATCCGAAATCAGACAGAGTAGGAGAGCTTCTTTTGACTATTTCAGTGGTTTTAATTGGACCATTATGGACCACTGATTCACATAGATGTTCTGCGGGGTGAACAGTAGTGGCCGTACTACAATGCTGTGGGCCTAGTACATTTCACTGCTGCAGCTTGTTTGTGTCCACGGTCCATGAAGAAGTGCAAAGTGACACCTTTCTGGACAGTCAATGGTCCAGTTTATGCAGAGCAGTGAAAGATTGCAGGAGCAAGAAGGACAGAGAGGAATAAAGGGATAAACTGAACAAAAACACGGTGTCACAAAGAAGAAAAGCAAAGGGGATGGAGAGGACAGAGGGAGGGGGACAGAAGGGAGGGGGAGAGGAAGGATAGATGATATGAGAGGACAGAAGGTAGGGGGAGAGGACAGAAGGGAGGGGGAGAGGAATGATAGATGATATGAGAGGACAGAAGGGAGGGAGAGAGGAAGGATAGATGATATGAGAGGACAGAAAGGAGGGGGAGAGGAAGGATAGATGATATGAGAGGACAGAAGGGAGGGAGAGAGGAAGGATAGATGATAGGAGAGGACAGAAGGGAGGGGGAGAGGAAGGATAAATGATAGGAGAGGAAGGATAGATGATAGGAGAGGACAGAAGGGAGGGGGAGAGGAAGGATAGATGATAGGAGAGGACAGAAGGTAGGGGGAGAGGACAGAAGGGAGGGGGAGAGGAAGGATAGATGATAGGCGAGGACAGAAGGGAGGGGGAGAGGACAGAAGGGAGGGGAGAGGAAGGATAGATGATAGGAGAGGACAGAAGGGAGGGGGAGAGGAAGGATAGATGATAGGAGAGGACAGAAGGGAGGGGGAGAGGAAGGATAGATGATAGGAGAGGAAGGATAGATGATAGGAGAGGACAGAAGGGAGGGGGAGAGGAAGGATAGATGATAGGAGAGGAAGGATAGATGATAGGAGAGGACAGAAGGGTGGGGGAGAGGAAGGATAGATGATAGGAGAGGAAGGATAGATGATAGGAGAGGACAGAAGGGAGGGGAGAGGAAGGATAGATGATAGGAGAGGACAGACGGGAGGGGGAGAGGAAGGATAGATGATAGGAGAGGACAGAAGGGAGGGGGAGAGGAAGGATAGATGATAGGAGAGGAAGGATAGATGATAGGAGAGGACGGAAGGGAGGGGGAGAGGAAGGATAGATGATAGGAGAGGACAGAAGGGAGGGGGAGAGGAAGGATAGATGATAGGAGATGAAGGATAGATGATAGGAGAGGACAGAAGGGAGGGGGAGAGGAAGGATAGATGATAGGAGAGGGAAGATAGAAGACTGGAGAGGAAGGATAGATGATAGGAGAGTACAGAAGGGAGGGGGAGAGGAAGGATAGATGTCAGGAGAGGACAGAACGGAGGAAACGATGGATAGATGACAGGAGAGGACAGAAGGGAGGGGGAGAGGAAGGATAGATGACAGGAGAGTACAGAAGGGTGGGGGAGAGGAAGGATAGATGACAGGAAAGGACAGAAGGGAAGAGGAGAGGAAGGATAGATGACAGGAGAGGACAGAAGGGAGGAGGAGAGGAAGGATAGATGACAGGAGAGGACAGAAGGGAGGGGGAGAGGAAGGATAGATGTCACGAGAGGACAGAAGGTAGGAGACGAAGGATAGAAGACAGGAGAGGACAGAAGGGAAGAGAGGAAGGATAGATGACAGGCGAGGACAGAAGGGAAGAGGAGAGGAAGGATAGATGACAGGAAAGGACAGAAGGGAAGAGGAGAGGAAGGATAGATGACAGGAGAGGACAGAAGGGAGGAGGCAAAGGATAGAAGACAGGAGAGGACAGAAGTGAAGAGGAGAGGAAGGATAGATGACAGGAGAGGACAGAAGGGAGGGGGAGAGGAAGGATAGATGATAGGAGAGGACAGAAGGGAGGGGGAGAGGAAGGATAGATGATAGGAGAGGACAGAAGGGAGGGGGAGAGGAAGGATACATGAAAGGAGAGGACATAAGGGAGGGGGAGAGGAAGGATAGATGATAGGGAAGGAAGGATAGATGTCAGGAGAGGAAGGATAGTTGATAGGAGAGGAAGGATAGATGATAGGAGAGGAAGGATAGATGACAGGAGAGGACAGAAGGGAGGGGGAGAGGATGGATACATGAAAGGAGAGGACATAAGGGAGGGGGAGAGGAAGGATAGATGATAGGGAAGGAAGGATAGATGTCAGGAGAGGAAGGATAGTTGATAGGAGAGGAAGGATAGATGTCAGGAGAGGAAGGATAGATGATAGGAGAGGACATAAGGGAGGGGTAGAGGAAGGATAGATGAAAGGAGAGGACATAACGGAGGGGGAGAGGAAGGATAGATGAGGGAGAGGACAGAAGGGAGGGGAGAGGAAGGATAGATGAGGGAGAGGACAGAAGGGAGGGGGGGAGAGGAAGGATAGATGACAGTAGAGGACACAAGGGAGGGGGAGAGGAAGATAGATGACAGTAGAGGACATAAGGGAGGGGGAGAGGAAGCATAGATGAAAGGAGAGGACAGAAGGGAGGGGGAGAGGAAGGATAGATGACAGGAGAGGACAGAAGGGAGGAGTAAAAGATAGAATAGAGAGATAGAAAGAGTGATATCTGAGAGCTGATAACACATGGTGCATCTTCAGCTAATCTCTCCTTCTCCTCCCGGTCCCCCCACCATAAATCCCATCATCTTATCGAGCGATGAGTGATAAGATCAACGCCGAGATAAAAGACATCCTTCTCTCTTGCACTCTCTATTTCTCTTTCTGAGAAGGCCATGAGGTATGTAATGACAGTAGTAATATCTCTTTCTTTCCCTCTGCCTTACTCGCTCCCTCTCATTCTCTCTCCCTTTCTCTGTCTGTATCCCTCCCTCTCCTCATCTCTGTCTCATTCTTTCTGAGAATGCCCAGATGAGGTAGCTGAGGGCAGCAGCAATATCTGTCTACCTCTCCCTCTCTCTCTTGCCTTCTCTCCCTATCTGGGAGACTTCCTGGTGGACTCTACAATTGCTGCGTGATGTCACTTCCCCTGGACCGCTTTAAATGGATCTCATGATGTCACCCATGGGGGAGCTGGAGTGGACAGACAGTGATACAGATGACTGATGCCGTAGAGGAGACTGGAGAGAGAGGTGCCATTAGCTGGGTCTAAAGAGAGCCACTAGAGACGCAGAGAAGAGAGGAGAGGAGGAGAGAAGCTTTTCTTTTGCCCTGTCAGCTCATTATCACAAAGCCTCATGCATCATAATCGAGTGGGATGCGGACTTGTTAAGGTGGGGCTGGAGTTTGTCGGAGTGTGTGTGTGTGTGTGTATGTGTGTGTGTGTGCGTTCGTGTGTGTGTGTGTGTGTGTGTGTGTGTGTGTGTGTGTGTGTGTGTGTGTGTGTGTGTGTGTGTGTGTGTGTGTGTGTGTGTGTGTGTGTGTGTGTGTGTGTGTGTGTGTGTGTGTGTGTGTGCGTGCGTTTGTGTGTGTGTGTGTGTGTGTGTGTGTGTGTGTGTGTGTGTGTGTGTGTGTGTGTGTGTGTGTGTGTGTGTGTGTGTGTGTGTGTGTGTGTGTGTGTGTGCGTGCGTGCGTTTGTGTGTGTGTGTGTGCGTTTCGTGTGTGTGTGTGTGTGTGTGTGTGTGTGTGTGTGTGTGTGCGTGCGTGCGTTTGTGTGTGCTTGTTACCTTCCTGCTGCATTGTTTCTTACATGGCACATCCTCAAGAGACCAGGCAGTGGTGTAATTATCTCCTCCTCCAGACAGAGAACCCTTTCACCTGCTCTCTTTCTCGTCAGGTAGACATCTCTGTCCATCACTCTCTCTTTTCTTCTACGTCTTATCAAGTCTATTCTACCACCTGCCCTCTTTCTCGTCAGGTAGACATCTCTGCCTCTCACTCGCTCTTTTCTTCTATGTCTTATCAAGTCTATTCTACCACCTGCCCTCTTTCTCGTCAGGTAGACATCTCTGTCCATCACTCTCTCTTTTCTTCTACGTCTTATCAAGTCTATTCTACCACCTGCCCTCTTTCTCGTCAGGTAGACATCTCTGCCTCTCACTCTCTCTTTTCTTCTACGTCTTATCAAGTCTATTCTACCACCTGCTCTCTTTCTCGTCAGGTAGACATCTCTGTCCATCACTCTCTCTTTTCTTCTACGTCTTATCAAGTCTATTCTACCACCTGCTCTCTTTCTCGTCAGGTAGACATCTCTGTCCATCACTCTCTCTTTTCTTCTACGTCTTATCAAGTCTATTCTACCACCTGCCCTCTTTCTCGTCAGGTAGACATCTCTGTCCATCACTCTCTCTTTTCTTCTACGTCTTATCAAGTCTATTCTACCACCTGCTCTCTTTCTCGTCAGGTAGACATCTCTGTCCATCACTCTCTCTTTTCTTCTACGTCTTATCAAGTCTATTCTACCACCTGCCCTCTTTCTCGTCAGGTAGACATCTCTGTCCATCACTCTCTCTTTTCTTCTACGTCTTATCAAGTCTATTCTACCACCTGCCCTCTTTCTCGTCAGGTAGACATCTCTGTCCATCACTCTCTCTTTTCTTCTACGTCTTATCAAGTCTATTCTACCACCTGCTCTACTTGGTCACAGAAAGTGTTCCACAGCGCTACTCCTATTGAGAGACTTGTCTCAGGCTGTGTTAAGATGAATCACAGGCAAACACAGTATCCGTTGGATAAGGGGCGAGGGGAGGTGGGGGTTACACTACCTGTTAGGGATTCATTCTGGGGACATGACGGCCTGTATATGCCCGTGAGACCACACCAGCTGCTTGCCTTCCAGCCTGCCTGCCAGGAACAAAGAACCTGAGGGGAGTAGAGCCTCCCACCTTCACAACTACATCCTTGTCTCTCACACAGCCAGCTGCACTGCTAAGCTGTGGCAATTTCCCAAGAAATCCAGTGACAGAACTGCATCGCATAAAAGTTTGGACGAAGCAAAAATATGATCAGTTCGTTGATTTTGCATTGTGAGAACAGGACATCTTCCTTGGCGCTTCTGTATCAGAAGCTTTGGCTGACATCAAGCAAACAAGGGACATTGTCACATCAACAACGCAGACAAGTCTGATAACGGTACACAGCAGAGGAGACAATAAGATGGAGAAAGAGTGCTTGAGTTCGTGAACGAGGCATGTGGGAAGAAACGCAGAGAGGGGTGTGGAGGGCGGGGCGGTTATGGAGGTTAGCCTTTCTTCTTGAAGCAGAATATCGAAAGACCGACGGTGATCTTGTGAGATGAAAACCATTTCAATATTTCATCTGGTGTGCGAGGTGGCTGCGGGACCTGAAGTGGGAGGTTTAGATTCCCAGCCTTGGCAGAGGAGGGGCCCTAAGTGCCTCTGAGGGACAACTGGGGTGGGGAGCATGAAGAGAACTGTCTGTTGGGATTATTTGGGGACCCTCGTCCCTACTGTATTTGTTGATTTCATCTCTCGAGAAAATAGAACAAATAGCATATAGAAGTGTAAGGAATTGAATGTAAGTATGTAATCAGTCTCACACAAATTATCAAGGAAACCACCAGGTACAACCCCAATTCCGTAAACATGGGCACCCTCATAGATATTATCCTGACCAGCTTGCCCTCCAAATACACCTCTGCTGTTTTCAACCAAGATCTCAGCGATCACTGCCTCATTGCCTGCATCCGCTATGGGTCCGCGGTCATCACTGTCAAACGCTCCCTAAAACACTTCTGTGAGCAAGCCTTTCTAATCGACCTGGCCCGGGTATCCTGGAAGGATATTGACCTCATCCCGTGGCAAAGTCGGTGGGGTTATATCCTTCCTGTTTGTCCCTGTCCGGGGGTGTCCTTGGATGGGGCCACAGTGTCTCCTGACCCCTCCTGTCTCAGCCTCCAGTATTTATGCTGCAGTAGTTTATGTGTCTGGGGGCTAGGGTCAGTTTGTTATATCTGCAGTACTTCTCCTGTCCTATCCGGTGTCCTGTTTGAATTTAAGTATGCTCTCTCTAATTCTCTCTTTCTCTCTTTCTTTTTCTCTCTCTCGGAGGACCTGAACCCTAGGACCATGCCTCAGGACAACCTGGCATGATGACTCCTTGCTGTCCCCAGTCCACCTGGCCGTGCTGCTGCTCCAGTTTCAACTGTTCTGCCTTATTATTATTGGACCATGCTGGTCATTTATGAACATTTGAACATCTTGGCCATGTTCTGTTATAATCTCCACCCGGCACAGCCAGAAGAGGACTGGCCACCCCACATAGCCTGGTTCCTCTCTAGGTTTCTTCCGAGGTTTTGGCCTTTTTCGGGAGTTTTTCCTAGCCACCGTGCTTCTACACCTGCATTGCTTGCTGTTTGGGGTTTTAGGCTGGGTTTCTGTACAGTACTTTGAGATATCAGCTGATGTACGAAGGGCTATGTAAATACATTTGATTTGATTTGATGACACCATTCGGTGTTAACTAACCTCCAAACGAGCTTCAACGCCATACAACACTCCTTCCGTGGCCTCCAACTGCTCTTAAACGCTAGCAAAACCAAATGCATGCTTTTCAACCGTTCACTGCCCACACCTGCCCGCCCGACTAGCATCACTACTCTGGACGGTTCTGACCTAGAATACATGGACAACCACAAATACCTAGGTGTCTGGCTAGACTGTAAACTCTCCTTCCAGACTCATATCAAACATCTCCAAGCTTTCTATTTCGCAACAAAGCCTCATTCACTCACGCCGCCAAACTTACCCTAGTAAAACGGACTATCCTACCGATCTTTGACTTCGGCGATCTGTCATCTACAAAATAGCTTCCAATACTCTATTCAGCAAACTGGATGCAGTCTATCACAGTGCCATCCATTTTGTTACCAAAGGTCATCTACAAGTCCATGCTAGGGAAAGCTCCACCTTATCTCAGCTCATTGGTCACGAAAACAACGCCCACCCAGCACGCACTCCAGCAGGTATATCTCACTGGTCATCCCCAAAGCCAACACCTCCTTTGGCCGCCTTTCCTTCCAGTTCTCTGCTGCTAGTGACTGGAACGAATTGCAAAAATAGCTAAAGCTGGAGACTTACATTTCCCTCACGAGCTTTAAACATCAGCTATCTGAGCAGCTAACCGATCGCTGCAGCTGTACATAGTCCATCTGTAAATAGCCCACCCAATCTACCTACCTCATCCCCATATTGTTGTTTCATTTACTTTGCTGCTCTTTTGCACACCAGTATCACCACTTACACACAATCATCTGCTCATCATCATCTGCTCATCAATCACTCCAGTGTTAATCTGCTAAATTATAATTACTTTGCTACTATGGCCTATTTATTGCCTTTCCTCCTCACGTCATTTGCACACACTGTATATAGACTTTTTTTTCTTTCTATTGTACGTTTGTTTATTACATGTGTAACTGTGTTGTTGTTTCTGTCGCACTGCTATGCTTTATCTTGGCCAGGTCGCAGTTGTAAATGAGAACTTGTTCTCAACTACCTTACCTGGTTAAATAAAGGTGAAAAAAAAAATAACATTTGGTCTATACAATCTAACTCCCAGTTGAGTCCAGGCCTTTCCCTAGTGCAGTGAGAAGGAGCAAAGGAAGCAGACTTCAAACAGCAGGACTGTAGAAGGCGCCCTGCGGTTGGGACTGCCGCTTTAAACAGCCATATTTCTCACTAAAGAACGCCGCCTGCACATCCCTGTTTACACACATCCCCGGCTAGCCTTGGGGGCCCGGGATTGAGCGCTAAAGCACTTCCTCCAGACTAAAAACAAACATCCCTCCATCCCTCCCTCGTTGCTTCCCTGCGTTTCCATTCCTCCCTCCATTACCTAGATTCCGGGTGTTCTGGGATAACTCGATGTGAACTATGCAGTATAACAGAGGCTCTCTACTGAGCATGTTCAGAAATCAACACGTATACATGCAAAAACATCCTACAGGGAATATGACTCCTCATAGCAATAAGGCTTTGAGTGTGAAGGCTACATAGACTATTCATCATAACGTGCTACGTGATAGCTAGGCTATTTCTAATCTGACTCTATTTAAGTTAGTAGTTTCAGAAGACACCGCAGCGTATTACATCAATGCTGACGAACGCGGGCTAGCACTAATCTAGGTCAGGGCTGGATGTGCCTAGGGAGCAGCCTAAGAAGACTGCAAACATCAAACTCGATAGATTAAGCCATGTCTACCTCACAGGCCCCAACCCTGATACCACATAATGGATCCAAGATGGAGGTCAAATGAGATTGATTTTCAGTCTATGGGCTCACTGGCTGTGTTTTAGCCTATTGGTGGGATGAGGTCATTTGTCTTGGTTCCAACCATGGGATTTAAAAATCCCTCATTCAATTTGAAAGACAGGGGAAAAACATGTTGGTCATGCAAACCCCAAAGTAGGATCAGGGTAGTGTGTGTGTGTGTGTGTGTGTGTGTGTGTGTGTGTGTGTGTGTGTGTGTGTGTGTGTGTGTGTGTGTGTGTGTGTGTGTGTGTGTGTGTGTGTGTGTGTGTGTGTGTGTGTGTGTGTGCGTGCGTGCGTGTGCGTGCGTGCGTGCGTGTGTGTGTGTGTGTCAGAGAGAAGACTGAGGGAGGTCTAATCGAAACCCACTTCATGCTTGTACACTGACCAGGGGTGTCATTGGCTTCATCAAAAGTGCATCGATGACTTCATCCCAACAGTGACCGTACGTACATACCCCAACCAGAAGCCATTGATTACAGGTGACATCCGCACTGAACTAAAGGCAAGAGCTGCTGCTTTCAAGGAGTGGGACTCGAACCCGGAAGCTTATAAGAAATCCCGCTATGCCCTGAGACGAACCATCAAACAGGCAAAGCGTCAATACAGGAGTAAGATCGAATCGTACTACACTGGCTCTGACGCTCGTCAGATGTGGCCGGGCATTTTCAACCTCTCCCTGTCCATGTCTGTAATACCAACATGTTTTAAGCAGACCACCACAGTGCCTGTGGCTAAGAACACTAACGTAACCTGCCTAAATGTCTGCACGGCCAGGCACGACTCCAACACCATCATTAAGTTTGCCGATGACACAACATTGGTAGGCCTGATAACCGGCAACGATGAGGCAGCCTATAGGGAGGATGTCAGAGACCTGGCCATGAGGTGCCAGGACAACAACCTCTCAACATGATCAAGACTAAGGAGATTCCTCCTCAGGAGACTGAAAAGATTTGGCATGTTTCCTCAGATCCTCAAAATGTTCTACAGCTGCACCATCGAGAGCATCTTGACTGGTTGCATCACTGCCTGGTATGGCAACTGATCGGCCTCCGACTTGGCCTAGTACATGTACATATTACCTCAACTAACCGGTGCCCCTGACATTGATTCTGTACCGGTACCCCCTGTATATAGTCTCCACATTGACTCTGTACCGGTACCCCCTGTATATAGTCTCCACATTGATTCTGTACCGGTACCCCCTGTATATAGTCTCCACATTGACTCTGTACCGGTAACCCCTGTATATAGTCTCCACATTGACTCTGTACCGGTACCCCCTGTATATAGTCTCCACATTGATTCTGTACCGGTAACCCCTGTATATAGTCTCCACATTGACTCTGTACCGGTACCCCCTGTATATAGTCTTGCTATTGTTATTTTACTGCTGCTCCTTAATTACTTGTTACTTTTATTTCTTATTCTTATCCATATTTTTTTTAACTGCATTGTTGGTTAGGGGCTTCTAAGTATGCATTTCACCTGTTGTATTCGGTGTGTGGGACTAATCACATTTGATTTGATTTGATTATGATTTGATTTGATTTGAAGCGCCCCAAAGTATGTGAGGATTTATTTGTATTTGTATTTTATTTCACCTTTATATAACTAGGCAAGTCAGTTAAGGACACATTTGTGTTTCCAATGATGGCCTACCGAAAGGCAAAAGGCCTCCTTGGGGTCTGGAAAAATTGTCTGGAGAGATGTCTGGGGGTGGTCTGGAGGGGGGCTATGCCCCTCGTCTGTACGTTGCAATATTTAGAATTTCTCAAACACCTGAAACAATCTGTAATCTAGAGTCATAATCATTATTATCATGCTAGCAGATACCCACAGACTTCCAGTTATTATGCTAATGATAGTTAGCATTGGCTAGCAAAACTATTTCTAATTTCCTTCATACTGGACACAGAGACATGAAAATGGTAACCAGGAGTAGATGAAGGGCCTCATTGCCAAAATCCTTATGTATCCCTTTATTTCTAATTAAAAAATATGTCTTTATTTTGTTGTGTGTCTATGCATTAAGCACATTAAGTTATTGCTTGCTTTTCTAAAGTCTACCAACCTTACCAGCAGACATGCCAGCTAAGATAGTTAGACAAGCTAGCTACACTAACTTGAATGATATCCTGAATTGGCTTCTTGGTAGCTACTTATGAGGTTGGGAGATTGGGAACCTACTGTATCTGGGCTAGCTAAAGCCAAGCTGTGCCCTTTATGGATATGACCTCTGACCCTGACTACTCAACTCAGTAGTGAGTCAGGACGATGGAGCTTTTGTGTACTGCTTTTTAAAAAGACTAGTTCTCCTTTAAAAAAAAGTCAATTGGTGTGAATTAAACAGAAATATACAGACTGACTAGGTAAATCCAGGTGAAAGCTATGATCCCTTATTGATAAATCCACTTCAATCAGTGTAGATGAAGGGGAGGAGACATGTTAAATAAGGAATGTTAAGCCTTGAGACAATTGAGACATGGATTATGTATGTGTGCTATTCAGAGGGTGAAATGGGCAAGGTAACATATTTAAATGCCTTTGAACGGGGAATGGTACTAGGTACCAGGCACACCAGTTTGGGTCAAGAAGGGTAACGCTGCTGGGTTTTTCACGCTCAACAGTTTCCCATGTGTATCAAGAATGGTCCACCACCCAAAGTACATCCAGCCAACTAGACACAACTGTGGGAAGCATTGGAGTCAACATGGGCCATCATCTCTGTCAAACTCTTTCAACACTTTATAGATTCCATGCCCCGACGAATTGAGGCTGTTCTGAGGGCAAAAGGGGGTGCAACTCAAGGGGGTGCAACCCACCCCTGAGTCACTGTGTTGTTGTTCTCCTCCACCACCCCTGAGTCACTGTGGTGTTGTTCTCCTCCACCACCCCTGAGTCACTGTGGTGTTGTTCTCCTCCCCCACACCTGAGTCACTGTGTTGTTGTTCTCCTCCACCACCCCTGAGTCACTGTGTTGTTGTTCTCCTCCACCACCCCTGAGTCACTGTGGTGTTGTTCTCCTCCACCACCCCTGAGTCACTGTGGTGTTGTTCTCCTCCACCACCCCTGAGTCACTGTGTTGTTGTTCTCCTCCACCACCCCTGAGTCACTGTGGTGTTGCTCTCCTACACCACAGAGAGCGAGACAGAGAGCGAGACAGAGAGAGGGAGACAGAGAGAGGGGTAGAGAGAGAGAGAGAGATGTAGAGGGAGAGAGACAGAGAGGGAGACAGAGAGACAGAGAGAGAGAGACAGACAGAGAGACAGACAGAGACAGAGGTACAGAGAGAGATATAGAGAGAGAAATACAGAGAGAGATATATATATATAGAGAGAGAGAGAGAGAGAGAGAGAGAGAGAGAGAGAGAGAGAGAGAGAGAGAGAGAGAGAGAGAGAGAGAGGAGAGAGAGAGAGGAGAGAGAGAGAGAGAGAGAGAGAGAGAGAGAGAGAGAGAGAGAGAGAGAGAGAGAGAGAGAGAGAGGGAGAGAGGGAGAGAGAGGGAGAGAGGGAGAGAGAGGGAGAGAGAGAGAGAGAAACCAGACAAAGGAGAAGTGATACATTACAGAGGAAGTGAAGATTAATTGTGAAAAGGGGGGAGACAGTGGTCCAGAAGAGAGAGGGGTAGGGGCTATTTCCTGCCTTATATCACACAGCTGTCACGATCGTCGTCAAGGAAATGACCGGACCTAGGTGCAGCGTGGTAAGCGTGGAGATCTGGTGCTTAAAGCTGGCACCACTCGTCCTGGCTGAATGCCCACTTTGGCCCGGCACGTACGGAGTGCAGGCATAGGATGCACTGGGCTGTGACAGCGCACCGGAGACACAGTGCGTAGAGCCGGCGCAGGATACCCGGTGCCAAAGCGGCGCACCAGAGACCAGGAACGCTGTGCTGGCACAATCTGTCCTGGCTGGATGCCCACTTTAGCACGACACATGCAGAGAGCTGAGAGCTCAGAGCGCACCGGGCTGTGAACGCGAACCGGAGACACCGTGCGCTTCACCGCATAACACGGTGCCTGAACAGTACCACGCTCTCTACCGTGAGCACAGGGAGTTAGCTCCGCCAACCTCCCCGTGTGCCCCCCCAAAATGCTTTGGGGTGGCCTCTCGGTCTTCCTTGTCAGCCGTGAACCTGTGTAACGCTGGGACCCTTTACTACCTGCTTCCGCCTTCCTCGTTGCTTCCACCTGCTTCCACGGCAGGCGATCCTTTCCAGCCAGGATCTCCTCCCACGTCCAGGATCCCTTTCCTTCCAGAATGTCTTCCCATGTCCACTCTGTCTGCTCCTCCCGGCCACGCCGCTTGGTCCGTTTGTGGTGGGTAGTTCTGTAACGGCTGTGGTCGGATGAAGAAGAAGACCAAGGTCCAGCGTGGTAGGCGTTCATGATTTTTAATAAAACTGAACACCGCAACAAAATGACAAATTTGAACAAAACGAAACAGTTCTGTCAGGTGCAGACACTAAAGAGAAAACAACTACCCACAAAACCCAAACGAAAAAGGACAACTTATATATGATCCCCAATCAGAGACAATGATAGACAGCTGCCTCTGATTGGGAACCACACCAACATAGAAATAAAGAAACTAGAATGCCCACCCTAGTCACACCCTGGCCTAACCAAGATAGAGAATAAAAGCCACTCTATGGCCAGGGCGTGACAGCAGCGCTTTAGTTAATCCAACAATTGCGTGATTTCCATCCAGCCTTTTGATGGGGTCGGGGAAGTGCCAATTATTATCCATTAAGTTTAAATCTCTTAAGGATCGGACCCTTTTTTTCAATTTTCATCTAAAATGACATACCCAAATCTTACTGTCTGTAGCTCAGGACCTGAAGTAAGGATGTGCATATTATTGATACCATTTGAAAGGAAACACTTTCAAGTTTGTGGAAATGTGAAATTATTGTAGGAGAATATAACACATTAGCTCTGTTTTTTTCCATCATCTTTGAAATGCAAGAGAAAGACAATTATATGACTTAGGAGTCTAGGCACAATTTAGATTTTTGCCACTAGAAGCCAGCAGTGGGTGTGCAAGGTCTTAGACAGATCCAATGAACCATTGCATTGTTGTTCAAAATGTTGTACCAAGTCTGCCCAAATCTGCCTAATCGGTCAATTGATACATTTTCAAGTACATAACTGTGCACTTTCCTCAAACAATAGCATGGGGGGGGGGTCACCGTTCCCATAGAGGTTTTAAGGGCAGCCATGTCATAGGTTGCCAGTTCTGCTCCAGAGATGGCCTACGGAAGAAGAGGAGGGATGGGAGGTTGTTGTAGTGGTGGTGGCCAGAGAATGACCAGAGCTTGGTAATTACATATACTATAATGTCCACCTTTCCACAGAAACAAAAGTGCCTCATCATGTGACTGGGGCCTCTCCCTGCTCTCATCCTGCCAGTTAACCCTGAGACAAGTTAATGGTCAGGTGGCGCGAGAGTCTCGCTGTCGGGTTAAGTCATTAGAGATGGTGAAGGGAGAGTCTGAATGTCACTTCAGAAATGTCACCGTGTGAAAAGTGGTGTGTCTGACGTCTGTAAGACAGATCTTTAACTCTCTCGGTATTCTGATCACTTCCTGATATGAGATGATTTCAGTTAAAGGCCCCGGAGTGGCCCGCCCCCCTGTGGTGCAAGAAAAGGTCAGGACAAGACTAGGTCCCCCGTCTGGAATTTAAAGGACTGCTCTGACTCCTCATCTCTTATTTACCTCCTCTCTTCCACTCTCCCTTGTTCACTGCTCCTGTGGAATGCTGGGTTGTTGTTTTTCTCTCTCTCTCTCTCTCTCTCTCTCTCTCTCTCTCTCTCTCTCTCTCTCTCTCTCTCTCTCTCTCTCTCTCTCTCTCTCTCTCTCTCTCTCTCCCTCTCTCTCTCTCTCCCCCCCCTCTCTCTCTCTCCTCCCTTGATTATTGACTCATCCTGCTTTTCTATAGACATGCTCTGAGAGAGAAACAGACTGCATTACCAATTACAACACCAGCCTTATCAACTTAAATTAAAGACCTCCTCGTCAACTTAAATTCTGGGGACATGGGAGGTCTCTTAGGTGTCACTGCTTATGTACACAACTCAAACTCCCGGCAAGGAGGGGTTGCAGTGAAAAAAAGAGACATCTATTGTGTTCTACTTAGCACATTTTCTCCCCTGTTGCAATTGTGGGTCCCGGCTCAAAATGAGCTTTCAGACTTAGTTCCCTTACAACCCTGCAAAGGCTATTAAAGGGGAAGGGACGTAATGTTGGTTCAGCATTTTGAAACACATCGTTGTTCTTTCTCCCCCACAACCTTTCTTTTTAAAGCACTTACTGTAGGAAATGTTTTGCCAGGGGTGGCCCAGCAGTGCCCGAGCTAAAACACAATCTAAAACCCAGCAGTGCCCGAGCTAAAACACAATCCCATACTCTATTTACAAGCATTTGTCCCATGAATAATACAACACTAAACCACAAGCCCCAGTCAGGAAAAAGGCCCAGCTCACCTCCACCGTCGGGCAAAAAGAACAGTAAGCTCTGTCCATGCCTTGTCAGCCGGTTACAAACAGTACCTTTCAGTGGGAGGTGAAATATCTCATTTTAAATTGTGAAACTTATCCAAGGATGGTAATGAAACCAAACTTGATAATGACGTGTCTGGAAACCTTTACCGAGATGACTAAATAAACTTGCCAAAAGCTTGCAATGTCAATCTTGCAAATTTATTCATACAATTCTTCCCAAAGGGGCTTTAGGTTTGTCTGTGTATTTTGTTAAGCCCAATAAATATTCAAAGTACAGAGCTGTCTGTACTGTCAACATAATACTATTCTCCATGCGCAAGGACATCGGGCTGTTTTGTAATGCCTGCGCATCAGTCGACCTTCTTATCCACACTGCTGGAATAATACTACAGTGTACACTGAGTGTACAAAACATTAAGAACACCTGTCACATATTGAGTTGCACCCCCTTTTGCCCTCAGAACAGCCTCCTTTGTCAGGGCATTGACTCTACAAGGTGTTGAAAGCCTTCCACAGGGATGCTTGTCCATGTTGACTCCAACGCTTCCCACAGTTGTGTCAAGTTGACTGGATGTCCTTTGGGTGGTGGACCATTCTTGATACACACAGGAAACTGTTGAGTGTGAAACCCAGCAGCGTTGCAGTTCTTGACAAAAACCTGTGCTCCTGGCATCTAGTGCCACACCCCGTTCAAAGGCACAAATATTTGATCTTGCCCATTCACCCTCTGAATGGCACACGCACACAAGCCATGTCTCAAGGCGTATAAATTCTTATTTAACATGTCTCCTCCCCTTCATCTACGCTGATTGAAGTGGATTTGACAGGTGAAAACAATAAAGGATCATAGCTTTCACCTGGATTCACCTGGTTAGTCTATGTTCATAATGTTTTGTACACTCAGTGTTTGTGTTGATGAATAACATTCATCGTCGGTTATTTTCTCATCGTTATTACGGAAATCGGGAGACTGATTCACTATGAGGTGTGTTACCAAAGGATGATGCCTGCTGGGAATGAACATCTACTGGTGGAGTCTACATTTTGCTGCAGCTGGAGTATCTATGATATATTAAGAAGTGAAGAGATGCTAGACAGAGAGACATACAGACAGAGGTAGAGAGAGAGAGATGGAGAGACCGAGAGAGAGAGAGTGAGAGAGAGAGATGGGGAGACAGAGAGAGATGGGGGGAGAGAGAGAGAGAGAGAGAGAGAGAGAGAGAGAGAGAGAGAGAGAGAGAGAGAGAGAGAGAGAGAGAGAGAGAGAGAGAGAGAGAGAGAGAGAGAGAGAGGAGAGAGAGAGAGAGAGAGAGGGGTAGAGAGAGAGGAGAGATAGAGATGGAGAGACACAGAGAGAGGTAGAGATAGAGAGAGAGACAGAGGTAGAGAGAGAGGAGAGAGAGAGAGAGGTAGAGAGATAGAGATGGAGAGACACAGAGAGAGGTAGAGATAGAGAGAGAGACACAGAGCGATAGACACAGCCGTGCTATATTACAGCATTCCAAGAGCATCAAAAGGAGCAGTCTCTGACTTGTACATCTTTGTACTTCTGTTGTACAGAACCATACATAACTGATACACTGCACGTTACTATGGATACTAACTGGGCCGCCTACTGAGAATAACACCTGTCCATCCCAAATCTGCATAATGCAGTCAGCAAAGCATATCATCAAACTAATTACACAAGTCCACATCACAGTTACAGAGAGAGCGAAACAGAGAGAGAGAATGATAGAGAAAGAATGAGAGAGAGAGAGATAGGGAGAGAGAGAGAGAGAGAGAGAGAGAGAGAGAGAGAGAGAGAGAGAGAGAGAGAGAGAGACAAAGATAGAGAGAGAAAGAGATAATGAGAGAGATAGAGAGAATGAGAGAGAAAGAATGAGAGAGAGAGAGAGAGAGAGAGAGATGGGAAAGAGAGAGAGAGAGAGAGTTGGAGAACTGCAGAAGCAAGAGAGAAGCAGAGATGGTATGGCTGGAAAGAGGGAAATCATTCAATAAGAATGACTGCAACACACAGTGGTTTAGTCAAACACACCAGATTCAACTAGGCATCAGGCCCTCACTGAGTTGAATCAGGTGTTTTTGTCTGGGGCTACAACAAATTGTGTGCTGTTGGGTGTACTGGAGGACCAGAGTTGGTAACCACTGGACTAGTCCATAGGTACTCCAGCGAGATCATTCAGTGTTTTCATCCTCTGTCCCTGATAGCGCCTCGAACAGGGTTACATCGCTATTTAGGTATTCCGAGGAACCATCTTGGATTGCATATCACACCTCAAAGAAGTGTTTCAATCTAGGGGTTCACTACGTCTGACTTCCCCACTGTCAAAACAATGGGACATATTGGAATGGCGCGGACACAAATCAATATTGTTTCATTTGTGAATGTTATGCCATTGGGCTGGGTGAATTGATGTTAATAACAGGGCGTTGTACCGTTGTAAAGGGATGATGTATTCTCAGAGTGATCTCAATAGAATAAGGAGAGTTCAGAAGAAATAAAGTGGATGGTCTGAGAAAAGAGCATTGATCTGTTTGATATAATGCTTCGTTGGAGTTCCCAGCATGAGCTGGGTATTGATTTGGAATTCCTAAGAAAGTATAAATCAGATGAATGTTCAGCTCATGATAGTGTAGGAACCTAGGACTTAGAGCCATGACATATCAGCATTAAACCTCAATGCATGGAACCATTCTGACCGGGCCAGGAATCTTATACTGAAAGA